>NC_080380.1:109247065-109595040 GCF_014773155.1 Arachis stenosperma | reverse complement strand
AGCAAGTGCACTGGGTCGTCCAAGTAATACCTTGCGTGAGCAAGGGTCGATCCCACGGAGATTGTCGGCTTGAAGCAAGCTATGGTTATCTTGTAAATCTTAGTCAGGATATCAGAAATTATCAGGATTGATTGTAAAAAGCAAAAGAACATGAAAAAGGTACTTGTTTTGCAGTAATGGAGAATAGGTTGAGGTTTGGAGATGCTCCATCTTCTGAATCTCTGCTTTCCTACTGTCTTCTTCATCAAACACGCAAGTCTCCTTCCATGGTAAGCTGTATGTAGGGTTTCACCATTGTCAGTGGCTACCTCCCATCCTCTCAGTGAAAATACGTCCCTGATGCTCTGTCACAGCATAGGCTAATCATCTGTCGGTTCTCAATCAGGCCGGAATAGAATCCAGTGATTCTTTTGCGTCTGTCACTAACGCCCCGCCTTCAGGAGTTTGAAGCACGTCACAGTCATCCAATCATTGAATCCTACTCAGAATACCACAGACAAGGTTTAGACCTTCCGGATTCTCTTGAATGCCGCCATCAGTCCTAGCTTATACCACGAAGATTCCGATTAAAGAATCCAAGAGATAACTACTTAATCTAAGGTAGAACGGAGGTGGTTGTCAGTCACACGTTCATGGTTGAGAATGATGATGATTGTCACGGATCATCACATTCATCCGGATTAAGAACAAGTATTATCTTAGAATGGAAGCAAGCATGATTGAATAAGAAACAGTAGTAATTGCATTAATCCATCAAGACACAGCAGAGCTCCTCACCCCCAACCATGGGGTTTAGAGACTCATGCTGTGGAAGTACACAATGAAATGTCTAAAAGTGTTATGAGGTCATAAGGTGCGGATACAATATCAAAAGATCCTATTAATAGTAAACTAGTGTCCTAAGGTTTACAGAAATGAGTAAATGACAGAAAAATCCACTTCCGGGCCCACTTGGTGTGTGCTTGGGCTGAGCAATGAAGGAATTTCGTGTAGAGACCTTTTCTGGAGTTAAACGCCAGCTTTCATGCCAGTTTGGGCGTTTAACTCCAAATTTTATGCCAGTTCCGGCGTTTAACGCTGGAATTTCTGTAGGTGACTTTGAGCGCCGGTTTGGGCCATCAAATCTTGGGAAAAGTATGGACTATTATATATTGCTGGAAAGCCCAGGATGTCTACTTTCCAATGCCGTTAAGAGCGCGCCAATTGGGCTTCTGTAGCTCCAGAAAATCCACTTCGAGTGCAGGGAGGTCAGAATCCAACAGCATCTGCAGTCCTTTTCAGTCTCTGGATCAGATTTTTGCTCAGGACCCTCAATTTCAGCCAGAAAATACCTGAAATCACAGAAAAACACACAAACTCATAGTAAAGTCCAGAAAAGTGAATTTTAATTAAAAACTAATAAAAATATACTAAAAACTAACTAAAAGACACTAAAAACATACTAAAAATAATGCCAAAAAGCATACAAATTATCCGCTCATCAATGATCATGAGGAGTCACGAAAAAAATCAAAAAATTAAAAACAGAGTCAAAAACAGAAGAAAAAATTTTCACCCTGGAAGACGCACGGGCCGGCGTTCAACGCCCAGAAGATGCATCTGGCTGGCGTTCAACGCCAGAACAGAGCATCTTTCTGGCGCTGAACGCCCAAAACAAGCAACAACCTGGCGTTTAATGCCAGGATGCGCACACAGAGGACAATCTGGCGCTGAACGCCAGAAACAAGCATGAAACTGGCGTTCAACGCCAGAAACATGCATTACATGGGCGTTTAACGCCCAGAACATGCATCAATGGGCGTTTGAACGCCAGAATGATGCATGAAGGCATTTTACATGCCTATTTGGTGCAGGGATGGAATTCCTTGACACCTCAGGATCTGTGGACCTCACAGGATCTCCACCTACCTCGCCCTCTTTCTCTCCATTCATGGTCATCCCTTCTATTTCTCATTCACCACTCACTCTTTCCCATAAACCCCACTCACCTTCAAGATTCAAAATTCTTTCCCACCCAATCCCACCCATATAGCCGAATCCATCTCCCCTCACTCTCCTCCATCTCTTTTCTTCTTCTTCTTTTCTTTCTTCTCTTGCTCGAGGGCGAGCAATATTTTAAGTTTGGTGTGGTAAAAGCATAGCTTTTTTTTGCTTTTCCATTATCATTAATGGCACCTAAAGCCAGAGAAACCTCAAAGGGAAGACAAAAAGCTTCCACCTCTGAGTCTTGGGAGATGGAATAACTCATGTAAGCTGGAATAGCTCAGTTGGTTAGAACATGTGGCTGCAAATCAAGAGATCCCTGAGATACCTCAGGGGATAAGTTATCCTCCACACAAACATTGGAAGCAACTAAGGGTGGAAACACTAAAATTACTAGGAATCAAGCAACAAAGGCAAGGAAGAGACATAAAGGAGCTCAAAGAGCACCATTGGACCTTCAAGAAGGCGCCACCCTCACTCAGGTGGATTCATTCCTTGTTCTTTATTTCTTTCTGTTTTCGGTTTTTAATTATTGTGTTTATCTATGTTTTGTGTCTTTATTTCATGATCATTAGTATGTAACCATGCCTTCAAGCTATGAATAAATTCCATTAATCCTTCACCTCTCTTAAAAGAAAAATGTTTTAATTCAAAAGAACAAGAAGTACATAAATTTCAAAAATAGCTCTTGAATTTAGTTTAATTATTTTGATGTGGTGACAATATTTTTGTTTTCTGAATGAATGATTGAACAGTGCATATGTCTTTGGATCTTGTTGTTTACGAATGTTAAAATTGTTGGCTCTTGAAAGAATGATGAACAAAGAGAAATGTTATTGATGATCTGAAAAATCATGAAATTGATTCTTGAAGCAAGAAAAAGCAGTCAAAAAAAAAACGATCTAAAAAGAGTATATAGAAAAAGAAGGAGCAATAGAAAAAGCCAATAGCCCTTAAAACCAAGAGGCAAGGGTAAAAAGGATCCAAGGCTTTGAGCATCAATGGATAGGAGGGCTCAAGGAAATTAAATCCAGGCCTAAGCGGCTAAATCAAGCTGTCCCTAACCATGTGCTTGTGTCATGAAGGTCCAAGTGAAAAGCTTGAGACTAAATGGTTAAAGTCGTGATCCAAAGCAAAAGAGTGTGCCTAAGAGCTCTGGACACCACTAATTGGGGACTTTAGCAAAGCTAAGTCACAATCTGAAAAGGTTCACCCAGTTATGTGTCTGTGGCATTTGTGTATCCGGTGGTAATACTGGAAGACAAAGTGCTTAGGGCCACAGCCAAGACTCATAAAATAGCTGTGTTCAAGAATCAACATGCTTAAACTAGGAAAGTCAATAACACTATCTGAAATTCTAAGTTCCTAGAGAAGCCAACCATTCTAAACTTCAAAGGAAGAAGTGAGATGCCAAAACTGTTCAGAAGCAAAAAGCTACAAGTCCCGCTCATCTAATTAAATTAATATTCATTGATATTTCTGAATTTATAGTATATTCTCTTCTTTTTATCCTATTTGATTTTCAGTTGCTTGGGGACAAGCAACAATTTAAGTTTGGTGTTGTGATGAGCGGATAATTTATACGCTTTTTGGCATTGTTTTTACATAGTTTTTAGTAAGTTTAAGCTACTTTTAGGGATGTTTTCATTAGTTTTTATGTTAAATTCACATTTCTGGACTTTACTATGAGTTTGTGTGTTTTTCTGTGATTTCAGGTAAATTCTGACTGAAATTGAGGGATTTGAGCAAAACTCTGAAAAAGGCTGACAAAAGGACTGCTGATGCTGTTGGATTCTGACCTCCCTGCACTCGAAATGGATTTTCTGGAGCTACAGAACTCCAAATGGCGCGCTCTCAACGGCGTTGGAAAGTAGACATCCAGGGCTTTCCAGCAATATATAATAG
The DNA here is from genome assembly GCF_014773155.1 of Arachis stenosperma. Taxonomy (NCBI): domain Eukaryota; kingdom Viridiplantae; phylum Streptophyta; class Magnoliopsida; order Fabales; family Fabaceae; genus Arachis; species Arachis stenosperma. Next base: position 109,591,152 of record NC_080380.1, on the reverse strand, counting down.
TCCATGCTTTATTCGAATATTGACGACGTAACTTGGCGTTAAACGCCAAGTACATGCTGTTGTCTGGAGTAAAACGCCAGAAAAACGTCATGATCCGGAGTTGAACGCCCAAAACACGTCATAACTCATAGTTCAACGCCAAGAAATGCCTTAGCTCGTGGATTGATCAAGCTCAGCCCAAGCACACACCAAGTGGGCCCCGGAAGTGGATTTATGCATCAATTACTTACTCATGTAAACCCTAGTAGCTAGTCTAGTATATATAGGACATTTATCTATTGTATTAGACATCTTTGGTCTCAGTTTTGTTTTATTCTTCATCTTAGGAGATCATTGATCACGTTTTAGGGGGGCTGGCCATTCGGCCATGCCTGGACCTTACGCTTATGTATTTTCAATGGTGGAGTTTCTGCACACCATAGATTAAGGGTGTGGAGCTCTGCTGTACCTCAAAGATTAATGAAGTTCTATTTTCTTTTATTCAAATCTCTTCTATTCTTATTCCAAGATATTCATTCGCACCCAAGAACATGATGAATATGATGAGTTAGATAACCCTCATTATCATTCTCACTTATGAACGCGCGTGATTGACAACCACTTCCGTTCTACATGCAACAGAGCTTGAATGTATATCTCTTAGATTCCCCAACAGAATCTTCGTGGTATAAGCTAGATAGATGGCGGCATTTATGAGGATCCGGAAAGTCCAACCTTGTCTGTGGTGTTCCGAGTAGGATCCTGGGAATCCGGAAAGTCTACCTTGTCTGTGGTGTCCGAGTAGGATTCCGGTAATGAATGACTGTGACGTGCTTCAAACCTGTAACCTGCTGGGCGTAGTGACAACGCAAAAGAATCAATGGATTCTATTCCAGTAGGGGAGGGAACCAATCGGTGATTGGCCGTACTGTGACAGAGTGCGTGAGCATTAGCTTTCACTGCGAGGATGGGACGTAGCCATCAACCATGGGTGATGCCTCCAGACTGGTTAGCTGTGCGAGTGACAGCCGCATAGGATATTTCCCCGAGAGGATTGAAAGTAGCCACAGTTGATGGTGAACCCCTATACAAAGTTTTCCGTGGGAAGGAGTAAGAAGGATTGAGTAGAAGCGGTGGGAAAGCAGGCGTCCTTGAGCCATACAGCATCTGCATATACTTAACTGATACCTCTACTAATGAATCTACATAAGTATTTCTATCCTTTTTATTATTTATTTTCTATTTTATTGGAATCTAATTAAATATCATGTTTAAATCCGCCTGACTGAGATTTGCAAGGTGACCATAGCTTGCTTCATGCCAACAATCTCTGTGGATTCGACCCTTACTCACGTAAGGTTATTACTTGGACGACCCAGTACACTTGCTAGTTAGTTGAACGGAGTTGTGAAAATAAACAGTGCCATAAGAGTATACATCCTTTATAAACAAAATAACAAGTGATCACAATTTCGTCCACCAGTTCCCCTATCCAATGTATCGAACAACAAGTGGGTACAAAACAATGCTCCAAACTACTCAAAGAACTATAATTTCAGCATTTCCAGAGGTGGTTTTGGAAATTGGATTGGAGCCCAAAAAAGAGGAGGTTCTGGACGAGGAGCAACTAGAGGGGGTAATGGTCGAGGCCGGTATCGACGCGGTGTACCTGAAAGAGCCCCCTTCATTCCAAGGGCTGTGGCACAAACACAAAATGCTTAGGCTAATACATAGGGTACATATCCATAGTTGGCTGAAGAAAGTGAATCACCAAAAAACGAAGGAACAGGAAGAAGATAAGGTGTTTGAAGAATCAAAGGCAAAGGGGATATTGCTTGTCAAGGCGGTCCTTAAAGGGAAAGAAGAGGAAGAGGCACTGACTGAAGCCTTTGATTTTGGTTTTGAGGATGATCAAGATGTGATGTTTGAAGAAACCGGTTTTGGGTATGTTGCTACAGTCTCCGTCCTTCCGTTTGACTTTTATGGTAATCTTGAAGGACCTTGGAGTTGTCTTGAAGGAGACTATGATGATATAATCCCAGGAGATAAGTGTCGATTTTTTGAAAATGGCATAACTAAGGAAGGTTTATTTGATAAGCCCAATGAGATCACTAAAGGTCATCTTCGACCTTTGCACATTAAGGAAAAACTTGAAGGATTGATGATTAATCACATTTTGGTCGATGGTGGGGAACCAATTAATTTGTTACCTGAAAGTATGCTCCCATTATTCTAGAAAATAGTCAAGGATTTGATCAAAACAAATTTGGCTGTCATTGGATTCAATGGTAAGTCAACAACTACCCTGGGAATGATTCTACTCAGGGTCAAAGTCGGGAGCATCAAATGACCAACAGTATTCATAGTGGTACCAACTAAGGCAACTTTTCATATGCTTTTGGGTCGGGATTGGATCCATAGTGTAGGGGCAATTCGTTTGATTTTTCATCAGAAATTGGTGTTATGGGATGAGGATAGAAGGATTGAAGAAATTAAAGCTGATGATAGCCCCTGTTATAAACCGCTATTTTACAGTTTATCTTGTGCTCAATTGAGTGGATTTTTATCAATCTTTCAAACACTTGTTCATACAAAATGCATGGCTTTATATTCTCCTTCTTGATTTTGTGCTATGATTGAAAATATGCTTCTTTGGCCTTATATTTGTTAATATTAATCCTCTCTTATTACCATTATATGCCGTGATATGTGCGTTAAGTGATTTTAGGGATTACAGGGCAGGAATGGCTTAGAGGATGGAAAGGAAGCATGCAAAAGTGGAAGGAATACAAGAAACTGAAGAAACTGCTAAAGCTGTCCAGACTGACCTCCTAGTACTAAATCAACCATAACTTGAGCTAAAGAGGTCCAAATGACGCGATTTCAGTTGTGTTGGAAAGCTAACGTTCGGGGCTTCGCAACGATATATAATTTTTCATAACTGCTCTGAAGCCAGGTGACACGAACGCGTGGATCACGCGGATGCGTGACCTGGCAAAAACCTAATCCACGCTAACGCGTGGACGACGCTTCCGCGTGACTTTGCGGCAACCTGTACGAACCAGAAATCACTGGGAGCGATTTCTGGGCTGTTTTTGACCTAGTTTTTGGCCCAAAAAAACACAGATTAGAGGAGAGAGCCTCTCTCTCTCTCTCTTAGGATTTAGGATTAGGATTTCGGATTAGGATTTCTTCGTCTTTTCAATTCTAGGTTTAATATTCCTTTACTTTACTTTATGTTTTCTTCTACTTTTATTTATTCTATTACTTTAGTTGATTACTTGATGTTGCCAATTTGGTTTATGGATTCCTATGTTTAATCTAACTTTCTATTTAATATGATTCGAGGTATTTCAGATATATGATTTTTATTTAGCTTTCTATATTCTTGGCTTTGGTTGAGTAATTAGAGACTCTTGAGTTATCAAACTCTTTTGTTGATTGATAATTGAAAGTTGCTAATTGACTTGAGTTTCACTAACTTTAGTCTTTCTTTGGGAACTGACTAGGACATAAGGATTCATATTGATTTATCCACTTGACTTACCTTCATAGTTAGAGGTTGACTAAGTGGGAGTAACGAGCAATTCTCATCACAATTGATAAGGATAACTAGGATAGGACTTCTAATTTTCATACCTTGCCAAGAGTTTTCTTAATTATTAATTTATTTTTCTTGTCATTTAAATTACTTGTTCCTTATTTCAAACACCCAAAATAAAATATATCTTTTTCCATAACCAATAATAAATCATACTTCCCTGCAATTCCTTAAAAAGACGACCCGAGGTTTGAATACTTCGGTTATTTATTTTTATTGAGTTTGCTTAAGTGACAAACAAAACTTTTGTACGAAAGGATTCTCTGTTGGTTTAGAAACTATACTTACAATGTGATTATAATTGTGAATTTCTTTACTGATAGAAAATCCGATCGTCAAAATGGCACCGTTGCCGGGGAATCGCAAACGTGTGCCTTATTATTGGTTATTGTAAATATTTTTCTTGTTTGTTTTCTTTGCTTTGATCTAAAAATTTTAAGTTTGGTGTCATTTTATTGTTTTTCTCTTTCCTCATTAAATTCAAAAATATCTTTTCTCTTTATTTTAATTGATTTTTTTCAAAAATTACAAAAAAAAATTCAAATTTTTTTTTTAAAATTTTTATCTTATCTTATCTTAGTTTTAAATTTCAAAATTCAAATCTTTTTTAAAAAAATCATATCTTTTTCAAAATCTTATCTTATCTTATTTCAAAAATCAAATTTCAAATTTCAATATTTAAATTCCAAAATTCAAAATTCAAATTTCAAAATTAAAAAATTTTAAAAATCAAACCTTTTCAAAATTTAAACCTTTTTCAAATCTTTATCTTGTATTGTTGTCAGTGTTTCTAGTTTTAGGAGTTTATTTTCATTAATTTTTTTATTAGTTTTTGTTTTTATTTTCTTTAATTACTATGAATTCTCACCCCTCTGGTTTCAAGTTTGGTTCCAATATTGTTGTAAGGAATGGAAACTATAATGAAAATAGGCATCAAGGTTGGAAGAATCAAAGATGGAAGGAGCCACAAGGATTTGATCATCCCTCTTGGCAACAACCCCCTCCAATGCGCTATAACCAACAACCATTCTGTGATGCATACCAAGACAATAGTTATGGTGGACCTCTTCGTGACAACTAACCTCCACCAAATTACTATGGTCAAGAGCCATTCCAGGTAGCGTACCAAGATGATGAATATGGTGGACCCCCTTACCAACAAGTCCCACCATATGCTTATGAACCACCTCCTCAACACAACTCTGGACTACCATACTCACAAGCCCCCTACTACCAAACACTATCACATGATTCTAACTCTTATTCACCATATCAACCACCCTATGAGCTATATGAGCCATACATAGATCCACCCCAATTCCAACCCAGTTACTCCCAAGGACCACCACCTCCATATACACCACATCCATATCCATCAATCCAAGAGCCTTATGATCCTACTTATGATATTCGAGTAGAACAAGAGTCAATGGATCGTCTCAAGGAAACAATGGATCAATTTCAAGCAACCCTGTGTCAATTGGACCGAGCGGTAAACCAAATAGCATCCGAAGCTTTCATGGCTAAAGAATCTCAACTTGAGAACAAGGAATTAAAGTGTGCTGTGCAATAAGTGGAAAAGATGGAGAGTGATGAACCACCCTCTTATCATGAACCTTTCCTCCCAAGTAATGAGCTCTCATATCCACCTCAACCTTCAATGCATGACACTCTTGGTGTTCTTCTTCAAGGGCAAAGAGAGATGAAATGGGGAGTACTAGAATTCGTGACTGCCTTGACCGAGGTAGTAAATCGATTAGCTTCCTGACGTTCGGACACTCAAGGAACCCCCATGGCTTCATGTGGAGAATCTACTGAAGAACGCAGCATGAAGGAGAAGCTAGAAACTCCGGTGGACAGCGAGCAACATGACTTTGTATTAGAACAATTGGAGGAAGCCGTAATCGTTGAAGAGGAAGAAGTGGTTGAAGACTGATGAGCGGATATTTTATACGCTTTTTGGGGGTAATTTCATGTAGATTCTAGTATGTTTTAATTAGTTTTTAATAGAATTTTATTAGTTTTTAAGCAAAAATCATATTTCTGGACTTTACTATGAGTGTGTGTATTTTTCTGTGATTTCAGGTATTTTCTGGTTGAAATTGAGGAAGCTGAGCAGAAATCTGACTTAGGCTGAAAAAGGACTGCTGATGCTGTTGGATCCTGACCTCCCTGCACTCGAAATGGATTTTCTGGAGCTACAGCAGTCCAATTGGCGCGCTCTCAACGGCGTTGGAAAGTAGACATCCAGGGCTTTCCAGCAATATATAATAGTCCATACTTTGCACGAAGATAGACGACGTAACTTGGCGTTGAACGCCAAGTTCATGCTGCTGTCTGGAGTTAAACGCCAGAAAAACGTCATGATCCGGAGTTGAACGCCCAAAACACGTCATAACCTGGAGTTTAACGCCAAGAAAGGCCTCTACTCGTGGATAGCTTTAATCTCAGCCCCAGCACACACCAAGTGGGCCCCAGAAGTGGATTTTTGCACCAATTATCTTAGTTTATTCATTTTCTGTAAACCTAGGTTACTAGTTTACTATTTAAACAACTTTTACAGACATTTCTTGTACCTCATGACATTTTCAGATCTGAATTACATACTTTTTGATGGCATGAGTCTCTAAACTCCATTGTTGGGGGTGAGGAGCTCTGCAGCGTCTCAATGATTTAATACAATTCCTTTGTTTTCCATTCAAACACGCTTGTTCTTATCTAAGATGTTTATTCGCGCTTAATTGTGAAGAAGGTGATGATCCGTGACACTCATCACCTTCCTCAATCCATGAACGTGTGCCTGACAACCACCTCCGTTCTACATCAGATTGAATGAATATCTCTTAGATTCCTTAATCAGAATCTTCGTGGTATAAGCCGGATTGATGGCGGCATTCATGAGAATCTGGAAAGTCTAAACCTTGTCTGTGGTATTCCGAGTAGGATTCCGGGATTGGATGACTGTGACGTGCTTCAAACTCCTGAGGGCTGGGCATTAGTGACAGACGCAAAAGAATCAATGGATTCTATTCCAACCTGATTGAGAACCGACAGATGATTAGCCGTGCTGTGACAGAGCATAGGAACGTTTTCACTGAGAGGATGGGAAGTAGCCATTGACAACGGTGACACCCTACATAGAGCTTGCCATGGAAGGAGCCTTGCGTGTGTTGAAGGATTTCAAGGAAGAGTTGAAGTCAAAGGACAAAGCATCTCCAAAACTCCAACATGTTTCTCATTACTGCACAACAAGTAACACTGTTATTCTCTTTTATTTTTATAATCAAATCTGGTAATTTCACTTTTAATCCTATTGGCTTCCTGACTAAGATTAATAAAATAAACATTGATTGCTTCAAGCCAATAATCTCCGTGGGATCGACCCTTACTCACGTAAGGTATTACTTGGACGACCCAGTGCACTTGCTGGTTAGTTGTGCGAATCAAAAACTTCGTGCACCAAGTTTTTGGCGCCGTTGCCGGGGATTATTGAGTTTGGACAATTGAAGGCTTATTTTATTTCTTAGATTAGGAATAATTTATTTTTATTTTTATTGTTATAGAGTCATTAAATCTTGATAGGATAGTTTCTTTTCAAAAATTTCTTTTCAAAATTTATTATTTTTCTTTTAATTAATTGTTAATTTTCGTGAGTTTAGTGTCTTGTTCTAAGTTTGGTGTCAATTGCATATCTCATATTTTTCTCTAAAATTTTCGACTTGTGTTCTTTGTTCTTCATTGATCTTCAAGTTGTTCTTGTTTATTTTTCTTGTTTGATCTTGAGTTTTCCTTGCTTTGTGTCTTTTCTTGTTTCACTTGGGTTCTTTCTAAAGCATTAATTGGAATATCTAGAACAAGTGTTACATTTATTCCCAATTGGCTAGAGTATTGATTTATATTCTTGATAATTGGGTATACGCTTTGGAACCTTTTTCAAAAATAATTTTTCTTGATTTAATCTTGTGCCAAACTTTAAGTTTGGTGTTTTCTTGTTGATCTTTCTTTAATTTTCGAAAATTTGTCTTGGTTTTCTAAAAAATTTTAAGTTTGGTGTTCCTTGGTGTTTTCCCTCCAAAAATTTTCGAAAATAAGGAGCACTAAATCTAAAAATTTTAAGTCTTGTGTGTTTTTCTCTTTCATCATAAAATTTAAAAAAAAATATTTATTTTCTACCCAATTTTAAAACTACATTTTCGAAATTTTTAATATAAAATCCAAATTTCAATTTCAAGTTTTTCGAAAAATTTTCACAAAGTATCTTCAAAATATTTTTCATATATTCTATTTTTTGTTATTCCACTACTATAAAATAAATAAAATCAACATATAAATTATCCCTTGTATTCCATTATGGAAGTAAGTATGAATGGACAAGACAAGAGGACTCTGGGGTCATATGCTAACCCCACTACTGCTTCATATGGGAGTAGTATTTGTATACCCTCCATTGGAGTTAGTAGCTTTGAGCTGAATCCTCAGCTCATTATCATGGTACAGCAAAACTGCCAGTATTCTGGTCTTCCACATGAAGAACCTACAGAGTTTCTGGCACAATTTCTACAACTTGCTGACACAGTACATGATAAAGAAGTGGATCAGGATGTCTACAGATTATTACTGTTTCCATTTGCTGTAAAAGACCAAGCAAAGAAGTGGTTAAATAACCAGCCTAAGAACAGCATAAAAACATGGAAGCAGCTGTCAGAAAAATTCCTGAATCACTATTTCCCTCCAAAACGGATGACACAGCTAAGGCTAAGCATCCAAGGCTTCAAACAAGGAGATAATGAATCTCTTTATGATGCCTGGGAGAGATATAGAGAGATGCTAAGAAAATGCCCCTCTGAAATATTTTCAGAATGGGTGCAATTAGACATCTTCTACTATGGGCTTACAGAAAAAGCTCAGATTTCTCTAGACCACTCAGCTGGTGGATCTATACATATGAGAAAAACAATTGAAGAAGCTCAAGAGCTTATTGATACAATTGCCAGAAATCAGCATCTGTACCTAAGCAGTGAATCTTCTGTGAAAGAAGAAGCTAAAACAGTAACTGCTGAACTCAGTCCAGTGGATCAGGCTAATGAATTCAATCAGCAATTAGATTTTCTAACTCAGCAGCTAGCCGAATTCAAGGAAATATTACAGGAAACAAGAATGGCTAACAGGAACATGGAAGTACAATTAAAGCAGACAGAAAAGCAATTGTCAAAACAAATAACAGAAGAATGCCAAGCAGTTCAATTAAGAAGTGGGAAAACATTAAATACCTCACTTCAAAGCAGCAGGAAACCAAGAAATGAACAAGTGGATACTCAAAATCCCTCTGAGGACATTCAGAGCCCAGAGAGGAATAAAGCGGGCGCTGAACGCCCAGACCATGCTAATTCCTGGCGTTCAACGCCAGAAACAAGCATGAATCCGGCGTTGAACGCCCAAAGGGAGCATGGTTCTGGCGTTCAAACGCCAGTAACAAAGGGGGAGATAGCGTCTAACGCCACTCCAGCTCCCACCTCTGGCATTCAAATGCCAGTGGGGGATCAGTCACCTACGAGTGCTGATGATAACCCTTCTAAAAAGGCTTCCCAACCCACTTCTGTAGGTAATAAACCTGCAGCAACTAAGGTTGAGGAATACAAAGCCAAAATGCCTTATCTTCAAAAACTCCGCCAAGCGGAACAGGATAAGCAATTTGCCCACTTTGCAGACTATCTTAGGACTCTTGAAATAAAGATTCCGTTTGCAGAAGCACTTGAGCAAATACCTTCTTATGCTAAGTTCATGAAAGAGATCTTAAGTCATAAGAAGGATTGGAGGGAAACTGAGAAAGTTTACCTCACTGAAGAATGCAGTGCAGTCATTCTGAAAAGCTTACCTGAGAAGCTTAAAGATCCTGGGAGCTTTATGATACCATGCACATTAGAGGATACTTGTACCAAGCAAGCTTTATGTGATCTTGGGGCAAGTATCAACTTAATACCTGCATCTACTATCAGAAAGCTTGGTTTAACTGAAGAAATTAAACCAACCAGGATATGTCTGCAACTTGCTGATGGCTCCATTAAATACCCATCAGGCGTGATTGAAGACATGATTGTCAAGGTTGGGCCATTTGCCTTTCCTACTGACTTTGTGGTGCTGGAAATGGAGGAGCACAAGAGTGCAACTCTCATTCTAGGAAGACCTTTCCTAGCAACTGGCCGAACCCTCATTGACGTCCAAAAAGGGGAAGTAACCTTGAGAGTCAATGAGGAGGAGTTCAAGTTGAATGTTGTCAAAGCCATGCAACATCCAGACACCCCAAATGACTGCATGAGTGTTGACATTATTGATTCTCTGGTAAGAGAGGTCAATATGGCTGAGAGTCTCGAATCAGAGCTAGAGGACATCTTTAAAGATGTTCAGCCTGATTTGGAGGAATCAGAGAAGATAATAGAACCTCTGAAAATCCCTCAGGAAGAGGAGAAACCTCCTAAACCCGAGCTCAAACCATTACCACCATCCCTGAAATATGCATTTCTGGGAGAAGGTGATACCTTTCCTGTAATTATAAGCTCTACCTTAGAGCCACAGGAAGAGGAAGCACTAATTCAAGTGCTAAGGACACACAAGACAGCTCTTGGGTGGTCCATCAGTGATCTTAAGGGCATTAGCCCAGCCAGATGCATGCACAAGATCTTGTTGGAGGATGACGCCAAACCAGTGGTTCAACCACAAAGGCGGCTGAACCCAGCTATGAAGGAAGTAGTGCAAAAGGAGGTCACTAAATTACTAGAGGCTGGGATTATTTATCCTATTTCTGACAGCCCCTGGGTAAGCCCTGTCCAAGTTGTCCCTAAGAAGGGAGGCATGACAGTGGTTCATAATGAAAAAAATGAACTGGTTCCTACAAGAACAGTTACAGGGTGGCGTATGTGTATTGATTACAGAAGACTCAATACAGCCACTAGAAAGGATCATTTTCCTTTACCATTCATAGACCAAATGCTAGAAAGACTAGCAGGTCATGAATACTACTGCTTCTTGGATGGATATTCAGGTTATAATCAAATTGTAGTAGATCCCCAGGATCAGGAGAAAACGGCGTTCACATGCCCATCTGGAGTATTTGCATACAGAAGGATGCCATTTGGCCTGTGCAATGCACCTGCAACCTTTCAGAGGTGCATGCTCTCCATTTTCTCTGATATGGTGGAAAAATTTCTGGAAGTCTTCATGGATGACTTTTCAGTATTTGGAGACTCATTCAGCTCCTGCCTTAACCATTTAGCACTTGTTCTGAAAAGATGCCAAGAGACTAACCTGGTCTTAAATTGGGAAAAATGCCACTTTATGGTGACTGAAAGAATTGTCCTTGGGCACAAAATTTCGAACAAGGGAATAGAGGTGGATCAAGCTAAGGTAGAAGTAATTGAAAAATTACCACCACCTGCCAATGTTAAGGCAATCAGAAGCTTTCTAGGGCATGCAGGATTCTATAGGAGGTTTATAAAGGATTTTTCAAAAATCGCCAAACCTCTGAGCAACCTGCTAGCTGCTGACACGCCATTTATCTTTGATGAAGAGTGTCTGCAGGCATTTGAGACTCTGAAAGCTAAATTGGTTACAGCACCAATCATCTCTGCACCAGACTGGACTTTACCATTCGAGTTGATGTGTGATGCCAGTGACCATGCCATTGGTGCAGTGTTGGGACAAAGGCATGACAAGCTTCTGCACGTCATTTATTATGCTAGCCGTGTTCTAAATGACGCACAGAAGAACTACACAACCACAGAAAAAGAGCTACTTGCAGTGGTTTATGCCATTGACAAATTCAGATCCTATTTAGTAGGATCAAAAGTGATTGTGTACACTGATCATGCTGCTCTTAAATATCTACTCACAAAGCAGGATTCAAAACCCAGACTCATCAGATGGGTGTTGCTTCTGCAAGAGTTTGATATAGAAATAAGAGACAGAAAAGGGACAGAGAATCAAGTGGCAGATCACCTGTCCCGAATAGGACCAGTGGAAGGGGCGTCCCTCCCTCTCACTGAGATCTCTGAAACCTTTTCGGATGAGCAGTTATTTGCCATCCAGGAAGTGCCATGGTTTGCAGACATTGCAAACTACAAGGCAGTGAGATTCATACCCAAAGAGTACAGTAGGGTACAATCAAAGAAATTAATCACAGATGCAAAGTACTATCTTTGGGATGAACCATATCTCTTCAAGAGATGTGCAGATGGAGTAATCCGTAGATGTGTGCCTAAGGAAGAAGCGCAAAAGATTTTATGGCACTGCCATGGATCACAGTATGGAGGACATTTTGGAAGTGAGCGAACAGCCACAAGGGTCCTCCAAAGTGGCTTCTACTGGCCCACTCTCTATAAAGATTCCCGAGCATTTGTGCTTAATTGTGACAGTTGCCAAAGATCAGGCAACCTACCCCACAGTTATGCCATGCCTCAGCAAGGAATCTTGGAGATTGAGTTGTTTGATGTATGGGGCATTGACTTCATGGGACCTTTCCCACCATCATACTCAAACACTTATATTCTGGTGGCAGTGGATTATGTATCCAAATGGGTGGAGGCTATTGCAACACCCACAAATGACACTAAAACAGTGTTAAAATTCCTCCAGAAACACATCTTCAGCAGATTTGGTATCCTTAGAGTGTTAATTAGTGATGGGGGCACTCATTTCTGCAATAAACAGCTTTATGCTGCTCTGGTTCGTTATGGAGTTAGTCACCGAGTAGCTACTCCATATCACCCACAGACTAATGGGCAAGCTGAAGTCTCAAATAGAGAACTCAAAAGAATCCTGGAACGGACTGTAATTAACCGTAGAAAGGATTGGGCAAGGAGCTTGGATGATGCTCTGTGGGCATACAGAACAGCATTCAAGACCCCTATAGGGACCTCTCCATACCAGCTTGTGTATGGAAAGGCATGTCACTTGCCAGTGGAACTGGAACATAAGGCCTACTGGGCAACCAGATTCCTAAACCTTGATGCCAAATTAGCTGGAGAAAAACGATTGCTCCAGTTAAATGAGCTAGAGGAGTTTAGACTCAATGCTTTCGAGAATGCAAAAATTTACAAAGAGAAAGCAAAAAGATGGCATGATAAGAAATTGTCATCCAGAGTCTTTGAGCCAGGACAGAAAGTTCTGCTATTTAATTCAAGGCTCAAATTATTCCCCGGAAAATTAAAATCCCGGTGGAGAGGTCCATATGTCATTACAAGTGTATCCCCATATGGATACATAGAGCTTCAGGATAATGACTCTAACAAAAAGTTCATTGTTAATGGACAAAGAGTTAAACATTATCTTGAAGGTAATTTCGAGCGAGAATGCTCAAGACTGAGACTTAATTGAAGATCAGTAATAGTCCAGCTAATGACATTAAAGAAGCGCTTGCTGGGAGGCAACCCAGCCAATCACAAAATTTAATTTTATTCGTATTAATTAGTTAATTGATTTTTACAGGTATATGTCAAGGTATCTTCAAGGTAAAATAGCAATTGGATGGATTCACAGAGTTATAAGGAAAATTGGAAGATCACTGGCGTGAAAAAGCCAGTAAGAAACATTTTGGGCGTTGAACGCCCAAAAGAAGCACCCACTGGGCGTTCAACGCCAGTAAGGGTAGCCTTCTGGGCGTTAAACGCCAGAAAGGAGCATCTTCTGGGCGTTAAACGCCAGAAAGAAGCACCTTCTGGGCGTTTAACGCCAGTTTGGCAGCATCCTGGGCGTTTAGAAAAACGCCCAGTAACAAAGGACTTCCTGGCGTTCAACGCCAGAAAGATGCATCAACTGGGCGTTGAACGCCCAGGAGAAGCAACATTTGGGCGTTAAACGCCCAAACCATGCAACAGTTGGGCGTTTAACGCCAGGATGGTGGGGAGGAGGTAAAATTCGTTTTTCTTCACAATTTTTCTAATTTTTTATGTTTCAATTCATGATTTCTTGCATAAACATATTTTAAATTATCATCCCTCAATCCAAATTAGTGTTCTAAAAATCCTAATTTCTATAATCCCTTTTTCAAAAATATCAAATATATCTTAATTTATAAAACCAAATGGTTTTCCAATCCAATCCAACTCTTTTAAAATTTGTTTTCAAAACTCAATTTTCTTTTTAAAATCTTTTTTTTCAAAATTAAAAATTTCAGATTTATCTTTTCAAATTATTATTCATATCTTTCTCTTTTAAAATTATATCTTTTTCTTATCATATCCTTTAAAATCATATCTTTTAAAATCATATCTTCTATCTTAATTCTTTCTTATTTTTCGAAAAACTCCCACCCCCCTCCCTATATATTATATTCGGCGCCCTCCTCATCACCACCACTCCACAATTGTTTTCCTTCTATCCCTCTTCTTTCTTCTCTTTGCTTGAGGACAAGCAAAGCTCTAAGTTTGGTGTGTTTTACCCGTGATCACAAAAACTATTGTGTCTCTTGATCATGGCTCCTAAAGGGAAACAACCCAACCCAAGAGGCAAGAAAGAAAGCACTCCAAAGCCACTTTGGAATCAAGGGAAGTTCTTAACTAAAGAACATTCAGACCATTACTACAAGATAATGAGTCACAGATCAGTGATCCCGGAAGTCAGATTTGATCTGAAAGAAGATGAATATCCGGAGATCCAAGAGCAAATTCGAAACAGGAATTGGGAAATTCTGGCCAATCCTGAAACGAAAGTGGGGAAGAACATGGTTCAGGAATTTTATGCTAATTTATGGCAGACAGAAAGGCAAAGAATCATTGGAGCTGCTCTCTTTGACCATAAGACCTTAGTCAGAGGAAAGATCATTCATACCAATTCTGACAAGATCAGGGAGATATTCAAGATTCCTCAACTGAAAGATGACCCAGACTCCTTTAATAGGAGAATGATGAGGGTCAATAAAGGGTTGGACAAGATCCTGGAGGATATATGCATCCCTGGAGCCAAGTGGACTACCAGCACGACTGGCATCCCAGTTCAACTAAAAAGGGAAGATCTAAAACCAGTAGCCAGAGGCTGGCTGGATTTCATTGGGCGTTCTATATTGCCCACCAGCAACCGTTCTGAAGTTACCATCAAAAGAGCTGTCATGATTCACTGCATCATGCTGGGAAAAGAAGTGGAAGTCCATCAGCTGATCTCATGTGAGCTATATAAAATAGCAAACAGGAATTCTAAGGACGCCAAATTGGCTTATCCAAGCCTAATTTCTATGCTTTGCAAAGATGCTGGAGTAAAGATGGGAATAACTGAATATATCCTAATTGAAAAACCCATTACTGGAATATCAATGGTCAGACAACAGCAACAAGATGATTCAACCAAGAGGAGAGCACAAGAAGCCCTCCCAGAACTGCCCCAATTCGAATACTGGGAACATCTTGAAGCTTCTATTTCCAGATTGCAAGAAGCTATGGATCAAATAAAGGAAGAACAGAATAATCAAAGTAGCATGATTTGCAAACTGCTCAAGGAACAGGAGGAGCAAGGGCGTGATCTAAGGGAGCTGAAGCGCCAAAAGATTAATCCATGAAAAAGCACCACACATATTAGAGGAACACCTACTCCTCAAAACAACAGGTTGCTGAGTTCCAAATTTTTTTTCCTTTTCTTTTCCTGCTTTTAACTTAGTGATAGGATAATTATAGAAATTTACCTTAGGAGATATTTAGTTTGTCTATTTTGATTTTATTTCCAATTAAGCTATAATTTATTTTTCTCATCATCATCAGGCATGAATAAAGTAGTAGATTTTTTTTTAGAATAAAGAAGTAATCTATATTTTTCGAGTTCTTAATAATAAAAATTATAATTAATTATATGTGGTGGCAATACTTTTTGTTCTCTGAATGAATGCTTGAACAGTGCATAATATGTACTTTGAATTTGATGAATATTGGCTCCTGAAAGGATGAGGAACACGAAAAATATTATTGATGATCTGAAAAATCATGAAATTGATTCTTGAAGCAAGAAAAAGCAGTTCAAAAAAAAAAAAGCCATGAGCACTAGCCAAGAGTAAAAAAGGGATCCAAGGCTTTGAGCATCAATGGATAGGAGGGCCCAAGGAAATAAAATCAGGCCTAAGCGGCTAAACCAAGCTGTCCCTAACCATATGCTTGTGGCATGCAGGTCCAAGTTACAAGCTTGAGACTGAGTGGTTAAAGTCGTGATCCAAAGCAAAAGAGTGTGCTTAAGAGCTCTGGACACCACTAACTGGGGACTTTAGCAAAGCTAAGTCACAATCTGAAAAGGTTCACCTAGTCATGTGTCTGTGGCATTTATGTATCTGGTGGTAATACTGGAAAACAAAGTGCTTAGGGCCACGGCCAAGACTCATAAAATAACTGTGTTCAAGAATCAACATACTACACTAGGAGAGTCAATAATACTATCTGAATTCTGAGTTCCTAAGGATGCCAATCATTCTGAAATTTAAAAGATACAGGGAGATGCCAAAACTGTTCAGAAACAAAAAGCTACAAGCCCCGCTCATCTAATAAGAATATGAGCTTCATTTAAAACTCTAAAATATTATTACTTCTTAATTTCTGTTAGAACCTATTTTATTCATCTAGTTGCTTGAGGACAAGCAACAGTTTAAGTTTGGTATTGTGATGAGCGGATATTTTATACGCTTTTTGGGGGTAATTTCATGTAGATTCTAGTATGTTTTAATTAGTTTTTAATAGAATTTTATTAGTTTTTAAGCAAAAATCATATTTCTGGACTTTACTATGAGTGTGTGTATTTTTCTGTGATTTCAGGTATTTTCTGGCTGAAATTGAGGAAGCTGAGCAAAAATCTGACTTAGGCTGAAAAAGGACTGCTGATGCTGTTGGATCCTGACCTCCCTGCACTCGAAATGGATTTTCTGGAGCTACAGGAGTCCATTTGGCGCGCTCTCAATGGCGTTGGAAAGTAGACATCCAGGGCTTTCCAGCAATATATAATAGTCCATACTTTGCACGAAGATAGACGACGTAACTTGGCGTTGAACGCCAAGTTCATGCTGCTGTCTGGAGTTAAACGCCAGAAAAACGTCATGATCCGGAGTTGAACGCCCAAAACACGTCATAACCTGGAGTTTAACGCCAAGAAAGGCCTCTACTCGTGGATAGCTTTAATCTCAGCCCCAGCACACACCAAGTGGGCCCTAGAAGTGGATTTTTGCACCAATTATCTTAGTTTATTCATTTTCTGTAAACCTAGGTTACTAGTTTACTATTTAAACAACTTTTACAGACATTTCTTGTACCTCATGACATTTTCAGATCTGAATTACATACTTTTTGACGGCATGAGTCTCTAAACTCCATTGTTGGGGGTGTGGAGCTCTGCAGCGTCTCAATGATTTAATACAATTCCTTTGTTTTCCATTCAAACACGCTTGTTCTTATCTAAGATGTTTATTCGCGCTTAATTGTGAAGAAGGTGATGATCCGTGACACTCATCACCTTCCTCAATCCATGAACGTGTGCCTGACAACCACCTCCGTTCTACATCAGATTGAATGAATATCTCTTAGATTCCTTAATCAGAATCTTCGTGGTATAAGCCGGATTGATGGCGGCATTCATGAGAATCCGGAAAGTCTAAACCTTGTCTGTGGTATTCCGAGTAGGATTCCGGGATTGGATGACTGTGACGTGCTTCAAACTCCTGAGGGCTGGGCGTTAGTGACAGACGCAAAAGAATCAATGGATTCTATTCCAACCTGATTGAGAACCGACAGATGATTAGCCGTGCTGTGACAGAGCATAGGAACGTTTTCACTGAGAGGATGGGAAGTAGCCATTGACAACGGTGACACCCTACATAGAGCTTGCCATGGAAGGAGCCTTGCGTGTGTTGAAGGATTTCAAGGAAGAGTTGAAGTCAAAGGACAAAGCATCTCCAAAACTCCAACATGTTTCTCATTACTGCACAACAAGTAACACTGTTATTCTCTTTTATTTTTATAATCAAATCTGGTAATTTCACTTTTAATCCTATTGGCTTCCTGACTAAGATTAATAAAATAAACATTGATTGCTTCAAGCCAATAATCTCCGTGGGATCGACCCTTACTCACGTAAGGTATTACTTGGACGACCCAGTGCACTTGCTGGTTAGTTGTGCGAATCAAAAACTTCGTGCACCAAAGACTTAGGAGATGCTGAACCTCCATGGAAAAGTCAAGTTATAGAGCCTCCTTCAAAGACGTCTAAAATTGATGTTGAGGAGGGTGTACAACCTCCAAGGCATATCATGGTTCAAGACTTTGAAGGGGACGATCAAGAGATGGATTCAATCATTAATGAATTCTTATCTACATTTGAATCTTCTCCCATTGGACTTGATATGGAGTTTAAAGAAGAAGAAGCACAACCTCCCATGCTCTTGGTGAACAATGAAGAAGAAATCGAATTGGAAGAAAGCTACCAAGAGGAAGAGGATATTGAAGAAGCTTGTAAAGAGGTGGAAGATATCAAAGAAGAGCACAAGGGAGTGGAGCTTGCAAGATCATTAGAAACACCTCTCCCAAAGCCATTACCGTCCAATATAACATTCAAGTGGGTAAAATTCTTATCCTTAACCTTTACTTTCCTACTTGAATATGGGCTTCTAGAGACGGATGGTCAACTTAGAGCTCTTTGTGGCATTAAGAGCAAGAGGAAGATGGTTAGAGGTTGAAGTTGTCAAGCAAGGTTCAACATGCTTGTATGCTCCAAGTTGAAATGCAAGGTTTGGTATAAAGCTCAATTGAATGGGTCTAGAAAGCTATTTGGATGCCTTAGTGAGAATTTCAATTGCGTGCCACCCAGAAGGAATCATGATAATCAACAAGAAGACAGGTGCAAAAGTAAGATTTGGGACCTCGGAATTCAGTCTAGCAATCAATACTCTTGGGGCCTTGTCACTTGCTTTAACTTGCTTGAAGGCTTTTTGCGCCTAGTTTGGGATCCCAGAGGCTACTGGAATTCCAAACATTGGTGGAGATTTTTGGATGAATTCAAGCACAAGCCACCATAACAGGGAACTCACCAAATGTCCAACTTAAGGACTTTAACTAAAAGTGCTAGGTGGGAGACAACCCACCATGGTATATTATTTCTTTTTTGTTTTTAGTTTTATTTTATTTTATTTTTATTCATGTTCATTCATATTTTCTGCATAGTCATCTGCATTCTGCATAAAAAAATTTTGCACACGACGCGTCAGCGTCGCTGACGCTTCCGCGTCAAAGGAGAATTAGCGAAAAAGGGGATTTGAACAGAAAGTCACGCGGGAGCGTGGTTGGAAGCGCGCCTTTGGCACCAACACATGCATGCGAACGTGTCCCTGACGCGTCTGCATCGTTTGCAAATCCAGCCCTCCACGTGTGCGCGTCACCCACGCGCACGCGTGACCCCGCGAAATCGACATAAACGGGTGCATGGCAGAGAGTTAGGATGGAGTGGGGCTGGAATGGTGCTAGAAGCACAAAGCCCCAACACGCGAACGCGTACCTCATGCGTCCGCATCAATTTGAAAGTAAGGCCATCCACGCGTGCGCGTGGCCCTAAATTTTGGCAAATAGGCGTTTGAGATAGAGAGTTGCGCGAGTGTGCGGCTGCTCTCGCGCCACTAGCGCAAATCAACTCACACGTCCGCGTGACTGACGCATCCCCCTCACTTGAAGATTTTGGAAATCACACGAACGCATAACCCATGCATCCACGTCACATGCAACGCATAGTAGTCATCAGTGCCAGATATCTTATCTTTTCCCCAATCCTATTTCTCTCTTCTCTCTTTTTTAATTCTCTCTTATTCCTTCTTTCTTCCTTATCCTTTCTTACTTTCTACTTCTTTATCTCTTTAACTTCTCATCCTTCTTTGCTTTCATCCTATTTTACTTAATTTATTTGCATACTTTCATTCATTACATTTTAATTTCGTGCATATTTTTATTTTCTTTTCTAAATTTATTATTTTCCCATTGATGTTAAATTTTCTTATTCAACTGTTGTATCTTTTCTGGTATTATTTTGGTGCTAAGTGACTTGTTTTACAATGTTGGGTGATATTATTTTTCTATCAATGTCAATCTTTTCTGATCCTTGTATTCCTTTTGCATTGACATGAGCTTATACTATCTTGCATTACCCACACTCTTTGCCCCTTTGTTGTAATTCTTGCACTATTGATATGCCATGTGCTTCTATTATTCTCTCACTTGCATATTGTAACTACCATGTAATTGAGACCCTCATTATTTGGCATTAACCCAACCATATTTTATTTGTGGGTTACCTTTCTCCTTTTTCTCTTCTTTCAGGATGGCCACCGAAAAAGGAAAGTAAAAGAACTTCTATATGGGGTGACAGACAAGTCCACCTGTACAATCTTTGGAGAAAAACGTCAGTTGGAGCCACCCATCCACTTGCACATCTTAGCATGCACCGAGGACGGTGCAATCTTTAAGTGTGGGGAGGTCAATACCGACTTCCATGGGTTAGTTACTTCATATTTTAACACCAATGCTTAATTTTCTTTGTAGTTAGTTGTTGCATTTGCATCTTTGATTGCATGTTTGTTATATTGTGTGCATATTTTACAACTACTTGGTTGAAGTAATATTTTCTTTTTCAAGAAATCTTTTATAGCATTTCACTAATTTGAATTAAAATTTTTGAGAAACTTGTTTGAAGAAATATTATTTTGGAACATGGTTTTAAAGCTCGAACACACAAAACCAGTGAGATTTTGAGCCTATTTGATTGGTTGCATTTTATCAACCAATATTTTATTTTTAGTGTGTGTTTTTCTCTCTAAAATTGTGATCTTTGTCTTGCTTAATTATATATGTCCATTATTTGATGTATGCATGCACTTATATGATTGAGGCCTTGTTTCATTGAGCTTACATACCCATATGGCCTTAACCCTTCATTATCCTTTGCAAACCAATTTGAGCCTATTTTACCCCATTTGTTCTTTATTTTAGCACATCATTAACTCTAAGTAAAAAACAATAATGTCCTTAATTTGAATCCTTGGTTAGCTTAGACTAGTGAAAGTGTTCATGATTTAAGTATGGGGAAATTGGGATTAAAAACATTTGGTTTGAGAATTGGGTGCTGTGTATTCTTGTGAAAATGTGCAAAACAATAATTGAGCATAT
The DNA here is from genome assembly GCF_014773155.1 of Arachis stenosperma. Taxonomy (NCBI): domain Eukaryota; kingdom Viridiplantae; phylum Streptophyta; class Magnoliopsida; order Fabales; family Fabaceae; genus Arachis; species Arachis stenosperma. Next base: position 109,570,413 of record NC_080380.1, on the reverse strand, counting down.
ATTCTTGCATTCAATATCTTAATCATATGCATTGAAAAAGAAAAAAATAGATTAAGAAAAAGAAAAATAGAAAAAGAAAAAAATAAAAATAAAAAATAAAAAATAAAAAGAGAAAAAGAAAAGAAAAAGAGCAAATAAACAAAAAGGGGACAAAATGCCCCAAGTTAAAGTAATAATGTCAATGCATATGAGTTGTACTTAAATTTGGGATGTATGAATATGTGGTAAACATAGTTAATGGGCAGTTAGATCTTGTATTGTGATTATATGGATTGTCTTAAGTTAGGTGAGAAGTTTAAGTTAATTAAGGATTCAGATTTTAGTCCACTTGGCCAAATACAATCCTACCTTGACCCTAACCCCATTACAACCCTTAAAAGACCTCTTGATATGTGTATCTGTGCATTAATTCTTTGTTGATTGTTAGATGAAGAGCAAGTCTTATAAATCAAGATTAGTAGAGAATTGAGAAATCGAACCTTAAACACCTGAGCGATTAGAGTGCATACACTTCTAGTGAGGGTTCGATGCTCGATTCTTTGTTCCCGGCTTTCATGAGCTATTTTCTTCTGCAAGTTTACTTGTACTTTATTTTGTGATTTGAATTAGTGAAATCCAGTTCATATTTGTTCTTGAAAGATTTATTTACTTTTTCACCAAGTAGGTAGAATCATTTTTGCATGTAGTTGCATTCATATAGATAAGTTGCATTTCATAAGTTTTACCATTCCTCTTCACTCTCTTATAGCTTCTCTTGAGCTTAGCATGAGGACATGCTAATGTTTAAGTGTGGGGAGATTGATAAACTGCAATTTTGCAGTTTATCTTATGCTCAATTGAGTGGATTTTATCAATCTTTCATACACTTGTTCATACAAAATGCATGGCTTTACATTCTCCTTCCTGATTTTGTGCTATAATTGAAAATATGCTTCTTTGGCCTTATATTTGCTAATATTAATCCTCTCTTATTACTATTAGATGTCATGATATGTGCGTTAAGTGATTTCAGGGATTACAGGGCAGGAATGGCTTAGAGGATGGAAAGGAAGCATGCAAAAGTGAAAGGAATACAAGAAACTGAAGAAACTGCTAAAACTGTCTAGCCCGACCACCTGGTACTAAATCGACCATAACTTGAGCTAAAGAGATCCAAATGACGCCATTCTAGCTGCGTTGGAAAGCTAACGTCCGTGGCTTCGCAACGATATATAATTTACCATAGCTGCTCCGAAGCCAGGCGACGTGAACGCATGGATCACGCAGATGCATTACCAGGCAAAACCCCAATCCACGCTAATACGTGGACGACGCTTCTGCGTGACTTTGCAGCGACCTGTACGAACCAAAAATCACTGGGAGTGATTTCTGGGCTATTTTTTGAACCAGTTTTTGGCTCAGAAAACACATATTAGAGGCTATAAAGTGGGAAAATGCATCCATTCATCAAGGAGGAAGCTGATAATTCATAATTTTAGGATTAGATGTAATTTTTAGAGAGAGAGACTCTCTCCTCTCTCTTAGGATTTAGGATTAGGATTTCGGATTAGGATTTCTTCGTCTTTTCAATTACAGGTTTAATATTCCTTTACTTTACTTTATGTTTTCTTCTACTTTTATTTATTCTATTACTTTAGTTGATTACTTGATGTTGCCAATTTGGTTTATGGATTCCTATGTTCAATCTAACTTTCTATTTAATATGATTCGAGGTATTTCAGATATATAATTTTTATTTAGCTTTTTATATTCTTGGCTTTGGTTGAGTAATTAGAGACTCTTGAGTTATCAAACTCTTTTGTTGATTGATAATTGGAAGTTGCTAATTGACTTGAATTCCACTAACTCTAGTCTTTCTTTGGGGACTGACTAGGACTTGAGGATTCATATTGATTTATCCAATTGACTTACCTTCATAGTTAGAGGTTGACTAAGTGGGAGCAACGAGCAATTCTCATCACAATTGATAAGGATAACTAGGATAGGACTTCTAATTTTCATACCTTGCCAAGAGTTTTCTTAATTATTAATTTATTTTTTTTGTCATTTAAATTACTTGTTCCTTATTTCAAAAACCCAAAATAAAATATATCTTTTTCCAAAACCAATAATAAATCATACTTCCCTGCAATTCCTTGAAAAGACGACCCGAGGTTTGAATACTTCGGTTATTTATTTTTATTGGGTTTGCTTAAGTGACAAACAAAACTTTTGTATGAAAGGATTCTCTATTGGTTTAGAAACTATACTTACAACGTGATTATAATTATGAATTTTTTTACCGATAGAAATCCGTTCGTCACCCTGCTATGTTAAATAAATGAATGTCAGCTTCAAAGAATATTATACAAGTTTTTGACCAGTGAATATCGATTTGAGCACCTTTGACCCTACCCTTATCAAAGGTTACTATGTAGGGACCCATGGTATGAAGTCGGTCCTTAAGGCCAAAGAAGACTTGGCCAATATATCCACTTAGATTATTACATCAAGCCATTGGGCTCGACTCTCAGCCTAGATGGCTGAGAAGTGGGAGTGCACAGGGAAACATGTACTAGATTGTATATATAATCTCGACCCCTTAGGGTTCAAAAGGTCAAATTTAATTTCTAAATATTTGCACAATAAAAATGGTGAAGTACAAGATCCTCTCGATGAAGTCGAGCTTGGTGGACAAGGGCGAGTGACGTATATTAGTCGATGCCTTGAACTTGGATTAAAAAATGATTTGATTAAAGTCTTGAAGAAATATCAAGATTGCTTTGTGTGGCAATATGAGGAGATTCCTGGGTTGGATAGATCCATTCTCGAACATAGAGTCCCTCTCATTGACAATGCTCAACCAATTAAACAAGCTCCTAGACGTTTCGCCCCTGAAATTATGGTAAAAATCAAGGAAGAGGTTGAACATTTATTGAAAGCTAGTTTCATTCAAACGACCAGATATGTCAAATGATTGCTATTATTGTTCCTGTTATTAAGAAAAATAGAAAGTTAAGAGTATGTATGGATTTCAGGGATTTGAATAAAGCTACCTCAAAAGATGAGTATCACATGCCAATTTCAGAGATGTTGATCAATTCTACCGTAAGAAGCATACTTCTGAGCTTTATGGATGGATATTTAGGATATAATCAAATATTCATATCCCAGGAGGACGTGTCAAAAATGGATTTTCGATGCCCTGGAGCCATTGGCACTTATGAGTGGCTAGTTATGCCATTTGGGCTTAAAAACGCTAGAGCAACTTATCAACGAGCTATGAATTCAATTTTCTATAATTTTATTGGTAACTTTATGAAAATTTATATTCACAATGTGTTTGTTAAGTTAGAGTCAAAACAAGCTCATCTAAAATGAGACATTATCGACTTAAAATGAATCCTTTAAAATATGCTTTTGGTGTATCCGCAGGAAATTTTCTTGGATTCATTATTCAGAAAAAGGGAGTGGCTGTCGACACTAAAAAATGGCAAGCAATTTTCGATTCATCCCCTCCTAAGAATAAGAAAGAGCTATAATCTTTATTAGGTAAAGTTAATTTTCTCCGACGCTTTTTTTCAAATTTATCTGGAAAAATAAAATTGTTTATTCCATTATTGAAATTAAAGTAGGGAGAAGAATTTAAATTGGAGGAGGAACACCAGAAGGCTTTCGACCAAATAAAGCAATATTTAACTTCACCATTCAAATTGTATATTGCTGCGTCAGATACAACTTTAGGGAGCATGCTAGCCCATGAAGATGAGGATGGAAATAAAAAAGTGGTTTACTATCTAAGTCGAATGTTGACTGATGTAGAAACTACATATAGTGTAGTCGAAAAACTTTGTTTAGCCCTTTACTTCTCTTGTACGAAATTGAAAAGTTATTTAGTTAGAAAGAATATTTATGTTGTGTCTAAATTTGATGTCATTAAATACATGCTTTCCTATCCAATACTAGGGGGAAGAATTGGCAAATGGATGTTAGGATTAATCGAATATTCAATATTTTACATCCCAGCCAAGGCTGTCAAATGGCAAGTGATCGTTGATTTCTTAGCAGATCATCCTTGCATCGAAATTCATGAACAACCCATGGTTGAGTATCTAGAGCTCAAACCTTAGAAGTTATTTTTCGATGGGTCGAAACATTAAAATTGGGTAGGAGTCGGAATAGTCTTGGTTGCCCCTGATGAGGTTGTAACCAAATTTATATTTTGACTAGAGTCAAGTTTGTCGAATAATGAAGTAGAATATAAGGCTTTAATAATTGCTCTAGAAATTTTAATTGAAAAAGGAATAAAGACAGTTGAGATATTGGGAGATTCGTAATTAGTCATTTAGTAGTTGGCTAGAAATTATGGAGTTATTAGTCAGAATTTGGCTAAGTATTTTACGATTGATGTGCAACTATTGGCAGAGTTCGATTCTATTTCTATTAAACACATATTCAGAGAATCGAATCAAGAGACTAATAAATTAGCTCAAATAGCTTCTGGCTATAAGATATCTCTCAAGTTGACAAATAAATTTAGGGAAATTGAAACTAATTCAATTTTATTAGATCTAAGAGGAGTTTGTTGTGTAAGCATCTTTGATTCAAGTGATTGGAGATACAAGATCATTGATTTCCTTAAGAACCCCAATCAAAGAATCGACCAAAAAGTCAAATACTTAGCATTAAACTTCGTGTTGGTTGGGGAAGACTTATTTAAGAAAAGTCTTGATGGATCTTTACTCCAATGCTTAAGCCTTCAAGATGCATATTTGGCTATGGCCTAGGTGCATGAAGGTATTTACGGAGCTCATCAAATGGGTTGAAAGATGTATTGGATCTTACATCGACGAGAACTATATTGGCCTTCGATAATGAAGGATTGTATCAATTTTTCTCGACAATGTGACCAGTGCCAAAGGCATGCACCAATACAAAGAGTTCCCGCCTCTGAGTTACATGCTGTGATCAAGCCTTGGCCATTTAGAGGATGGGCTCTCGACTTAATCGCAATATTTCATCTTTCCTCGACTAAGGGGCATAAGTTTATCTTGATAGCAGTCGATTATTTTATGAAATGGGTGGAAGCTGTGCCCATAAAGAAGTTTACTCAAGCCAAGGTGATTGATTTTATTGAAGAATCAATCATTCATAGATTTGATATTCCTCAAACTATAACCACAGACCAAGAAATTATGTTCACAGGTTGACAAGTTAAAGGGTACACTGAGTCAAGAGGAATTAAGCTTGTATATTCGACCCCATATTATGCCCAAGAAAATGGCCAAGTCAAAGCTGTTAATAAAAATCTAATCAGACTAATTAAGAAATATATAGGAAGGCAGCCTCGAAATTGGCGTAGTACTTTTAGTCAAGTATTGGGGGCATATAGGTGTTCTCCTCGAGAGGCTATGGGTTCGACCTCGTATGAATTGGTATATGGCCATAAAGCAGTATAACAACTTGAAATTAATTTGCAAACAATTATAATGGCAAAAAAATGATTTACCAACCGAACAATATTGGTCAAGCATGATTTTGATGAATTAGATCAATTAGACCAGTCTCGTTTGATGACTCTGGATCGAATCGCGAGCCAAAAAGATAGTATTTCCTGATCATACAATAAGAGAGAAAATGGCCTCCCTTATGGGAAGTGTTCTGAGGGTTACCTGAAACTAAAGGTCGATCTCGGATGAGATCTTCCGATGTGATCGGAGCTATTGCGTCCGATTTGCTGGATCTCGGGATGCTTGTTGATCCTCGGTCGCCGGAGGGTGGTGGTACTTGCAAGAGACTTTGATGCTTAAGTTAGCAGGGGCTTTAGGCATGTTTTTTTTGTAGAATCAGAGTATGAGTTATACCTGGGTGCTCCAGTGTATTTATAGTAATGTAGAGTGACCTTCCTTAAGATAAGTTAGTTATCTTTATCTTATCTTTTTTGGGTGAGATCACTTATCTTTTGACCAGCCGCCTTTAAGTGGGCTGTGATCCTCTGCTTTGGGCCTGTTTGGCCCTCTATGGTGATTTGGCCGAGCTCTTTGGGAAGAAACCGGTGTCAATATCCTTACAAGAGGTCGGCCACTTTGTCTTCGTCCAACCCGGACCGTACAGCTCGGTCCAGGGTATGAACAGTGCCCCTGCTTGAGCTTCGATCTTCCCTTTAAGGTCGTGCTTTTAGACTTCGACCCCTTTGAGGAAGTCGTGCTCGAGCATTGACTTGGTTGTCCTTGAATAGCTCCTCCTCGTGTGGGCCTTTTGATGCGAGGCATTTTTTGCTTCTTTAATTGTGACGTGCTTTTGGGGTGCGTTTCAGCTTTCTTCGGGAACGCGCGATCGTTTTTAAAAGCCCATTGATTAGGTTTTTAACCTTTTACTGTTTCGTTTCCATCTTTGAAAATAAAAAAGAATTTGAGCTTAGCTCTGTCCTCTCCCTTCGTCTGCTTCATTTCCTTTCTTCTAGAAAGAATACCCTCTTTCTCTACTATCACTTTGCCCCCAGCTTTTCTTCTTTCTCTGGAGTTTTTGAAGCTTTTATTGGGCTGTTTGTGTTTTTGCTACACGTCTGTCGTTGCTCCTCGTTCTCCTTTTCAGGTTGGTGCTTTGCTTTATACCCTTTCTTTTTCTTTTTCATACTTTATTTGTCGTCGTTCTTTGTACTTTACTGCTGCATGCTTCCTTTTTGTACAAAGTCTTGATTTTGCTAAGTCTCTGTTTTTTTTTTGAAAAGGTCAAAGCTTTCTTTATTGTATGCCTTGGTTTCTTCATGGTTGCGTTCTTTTTTACTTTCCTATCTTTATGAAGAAGTATTGTTGTCTGGGTTTCTGTTTGCCTCTTCGTGGTTTTTTTTTGTTTGAGTGGGTTAGGGCGCCGACTTTTGCGTTGTTTCTTTTTCTGCATTATGCTCTATTGCCTCCAAAGGGTGCCCCTGGGATTCTGATCTTTTTGGGAGATCCTAGGGGAGACCTTTGTTGCCATATCTATCGTTTGTCGAATGTTCCTTCTTTTTTTGTTCTTGTTCGAGTGTTTTGGTAGTGACCCCTTGTTATTATCTCTTTGTTGTAGGTGTAGTTTGCTATATATCTTCCCGTAAGAATATTGTCAAGATGTCCACCAAAGTCCCTGCTGGTATGGCCGATTGGTTAGATTCGATAGTCCTGATGTGTGTTACTGTAGCTGACCCGGAGTACTGTGAGAGGTTTAGGAGGTTCCATAGGGTGTGTAGTAATAGGGAGGACGAGAAGAATTACGAACTGTTGTCGCCCGATCCTGAGGAAAGGGTTATTTTCCCTCCCTTGACTCAAGGAGATCGTCCTTTCTTCTATGCCTATGACTACTTCTTTAGCCAGCTAGGTATTACCCTTCCTTTTACTGCCTTTGAGACCAAACTCTGGTCGACCTATAATGTGGCCCCTTCACAGCTTCATCCAAATTCTTGGGCTTTCATGAAGATTTTTCAATTATTATGCCAAGAGCTGGGTGTCCAACAGATCATATCCCTTTTTCTTTATCTTTTTGTTTTGGAAGACAAAGAGTTTGATAGTGTGGCATTTGTCACAGAGTTTATTGCCCCTTATGGCCAGGTTTTAACTGACGATGTATCAATCCTTCACCATCTCGATTTCATATCGAGCAATAGTGTTCGGATGGCCAATCTCAACGTGGCCTTATCTCGGGTCATTAAGGAATCCCCTGTTCGTGCCTCTAAACTTTCTTGGAGGATGCCAAGGCTGATTATAACAAGGCGAAGGGTCTGAAGGACGAGCTAGATACCAGGGTTGTTAAGTTGGAGATGGATATTGAGAAGGAGAAAACTCGGGCTACCGCTGTAGAGGCGGCTGCAAATCTGGATGAGGAGGCGGCTAATAAGTACAAAGAGAGCTATACCCGTACCTATGGTGAACTCTTGGAGACGAAGGAGAGGCTTCAGTCTGCGCAGGACGACTATGCCGAGCTTTAAGGTCATATGGTGAGCAGTATGACCAAGATGTATGAGAACCTGAAAGCTCAGGTCTGAGTTCTTGCTCCCAAGCTTGACCTTACCTTATTCAGCTTAGATAATATGGTGGAGGATGGCAAGATCGTGCCTGCCCCAGATGATGAAGATGAGGGTCCTCCCTTTGCCCCGCCAACTAAGGCTTCTACAGCTTCAACTACTGTAGCCCCTTCTACTGAGGTGATTCCTCCTGGTCCTGAGCCCGAGGTGGAAGTTCTGAATGGGTCGGATGGAGTTGTTAATACTACCTTGATTTCTACTATCCCGCCTTCTCCCAAGGATGCTGCTACCGGGGCGGACTTGACCCCTTTGTGATATTCTCTTTTTATATCTCTGTTTTATGTATTGGTATAATACGATCTGTGGACTTTGAACTTGTTGGTTTTATTTTTTTTGTAAGTTTCCTATGGATAACTCTTTGATACTTGGTCGCTCCCTAGCAACCTTTATTTTAAAAATGAACACTTTAAACTCTTAGGTTGCCTTTAGGCAGCCTTTGAGCCTTTAATGTTTGTGTTTTGCTTATATGTCAATCAAACTTTTGGTGAGTTACTTAATGTTTGGAGGTTATTCCTTTATTGCTTTTTTACCCTTGCAATCTGATGAGCGGATAATTTGTACCCTTTTTGGCATTGTTTTTAGTGTGTTTTTAGTATGATCTAGTTAGTTTTTAGTATATTTTTATTAGTTTTTAGTTAAAATTCACTTTTCTGGACTTTACTATGAGTTTGTGTATTTTTCTGTGATTTCAGGTATTTTCTGGCTGAAATTGAGGGACCTGAGCAAAAATCTGATTCAGAGACTGAAAAGGACTGCAGATGCTGTTGGATTCTGACCTCCCTGCACTCGAAGTAAATTTTCTGGAGCTACAGAAGCCCAATTGGCGCGCTCTTAACGGCGTTGGAAAGTAGACATCTTGGGCTTTCCAGCAATATATGATAGTCCATACTTTGCCCAAGATTTGATGGCCCAAACTGGCGTTCAAAGTCACCCTCAGAAATTCCAGCGTTAAACGCCGGAACTGGCACCTAAATGGGAGTTAAACGCCCAAACTGGCATAAAAGCTGGCGTTTAACTCCAAGGAGAGTCTCTACACGAAATTGCTTCATTGCTCAGCCCAAGCACACACCAAGTGGGCCCGGAAGTGGATTTTTATGTCATTTACTCATCTCTGTACACCCTAGGCTACTAGTTTTCTATAAGTAGGACCTTTTACTATTGTATTTTAAAAATCTTTTGATCACTTTAGATCTCTAGATCATCTTTGGACATCTAGTTCTTAGATCATTTGGGAGGCTGGCCATTCGGCCATGCCTAGACCTTGTTCTTATGTATTTTCAACGGTGGAGTTTCTACACACCATAGATTAAGGTGTGGAGCTCTGCTGTACCTTGAGTATTAATGCAATTACTATTGTTCTTCTATTCAATTCCGCTTGTTCTTTGTCCAAGATATCACTTGTTCTTCAACTTGATGAATGTGATGATCCGTGACACTCATCATCATTCTCACTTATGAACAAGGTGACTGACAACCACTTTTGTTCTACAAGCAACTAAGGCTCTAGTGAATATCTCTTGGATTCCTGATACACGATGCATGGTTGATCGTCTGACAACCGAGTGCTCACCTGACAAACGAGCCAGCCATTCCGTGAGATCAGAGTCTTCGTGGTATAGGCGAGAACTGATGGCGGCATTCAAGAGAATCCGGAAGGTCTAACCTTGTCTGTGGTATTCTGAGTAGGATTCAATGATTGAATGACTGTGACGTGCTTCAAACTCCTAGCAGGCGGGGCGTTAGTGACAGATGCAAAAGAATCACTGGATTCTATTCCGGCCTGACCGAGAACCGACAGCTGATTAGCCATATGCTGTGACAGAGCATAGGAACATTTTCACTGAGAGGATGGGAGGTAGCCACTGACAACGGTGAAACCCTTGCATAAGCTTGCCATGGAAAGGAGTAAGAAGGATTGGATGAAGACAGTAGGAAAGCAGAGAGACGGAAGGGAAGGCATCTTCATACGCTTATCTGAAGTTCCTACCAATGAATTACATAAGTACCTCTATCTTTATCTTTATGCTTTATTCGTATACCACTATACCCATTTGAGTCTGCCTGACTGAGATTTACAAGGTGACCATAGCTTGCTTCATACCAACAATCTCCGTGGGATCGACCCTTACTCACGTAAGGTATTACTTGGACGACCCAGTGCACTTGCTGGTTAGTTGTGCAAAGTTGTGTAGTGATCACAATTTCGCGCACCAAGTTTTTGGCGCCGTTGCCGGGGATTGTTTCGTGTATGGACAACTGACGGTTCATCTTGTTGCTTAGATTAGGTATTTTTCTTCAGAGTTCTTAAGAATGAATTCTAGTGTTTCATGATGATCTGTTGAAGTCTGGCTGGCTGAGAAGCCATGTCTAATCTTATTGGACCGAGGCTTCAACTAATCATCACAAGAGCTTGTTGATCTCTATCAATCTTGCTATTGGAGCAATGATCTGCTAAGGCTTGGCTGGCCATTGGCCATGTCTAGTGTTTTGGACCGAAGCTTTCTTTGAAAGCTTGGCTGGCTGTGAAGCCATGTTTAATTCCTGGACCGGAGTCTTAGACTAGCATTGCAATGATTCCTGGAATCCAAATTAAGAATTCTAAAACTTTTATTTTCTATTTCCATATAATTTTCGAAAAAACACAAAAAATTTTTTTTTCAAATTCATAAAAAACCAAAAATATTTTATGTTTCTTGTTTGAGTCTAGTGTCTAATTTTAAGTTTGGTGTCTTGCATGTATTGTTTATTTGATCTTGGTTCTATTTTCAAGTCAATAGTATAGGGAACTGAAGATTCAGAACATGCAGCAGAGGAATTACACAGAAAAAGCTGGGCGTTCAAAACGCCCAGTGAAGAAGGACAGACTGGCGTTTAAACGCCAGCCAGGGTACCTGGTTGGGCGTTTAATGCCCAAAAAGGTAGCATTTTGGGCGTTAAACGCCAGAATGGATACCATTCTGGGCGTTTAACGCCAGGATGGCACAAGGGGGAGGATTTTGTTTTCAAATCAATTTTTTTTTCAAGTTTTCAAAGTTTTTCAAAATCAAATCTTTTTCAAATCATATCTTTTCAATCAAATGTTTTCAAAATCAATTTCTTTCCTTTTTCAAAGATACTTGCTATCAATTAATGATTTGATTAAACATTTCAAGTATGTTGCCTTTTCTGTTGAGAAAGGTTTAATGTTTGAATCATATCTTTTCTTGATAGCCAAGTTATTAATTTTTAAAATCAAATCTTTTTAAAATTGTTTTCAAATCATATCTTCTCAATCACATTTTTTTTAAAAACCAATCATATCTTCTTAACCTCATCTTTTTCAAAATAGTTTTCAATCAAATCTTTTTTATTTCTAATTTCAAAATCTTTTTCAAAAATCACTTGATTTTTTTTCCACTCTTATTTTCGAAAATTAATTAGTGTTTTTCAAAATGTTTTCAAATTCTTTTAATTAATTTTCGAAAATTCTCTTCCCCTCTTCCCACATCCTTTTTTTTATGGAGTACCACTCCTTCTCAATGCACAATTCGAACTCTCTCTGATCAAGTTCGAATTCTTCTACCTTCTTTCTTCTATTTTTCTGTTCTTCTGACACCTCAAGGAATCTCTATACTGTGACATAGAGGATTCCACATCTTCTTGTTCTCTTCTCTTTCATATGAGCAGGAGCAGAGACAAAGGCATTCTTGTTGAAGCTGACCCTGAACCTGAAAGGACCTTGAAGCGAAAGCTAAGAGAAGCTAAGGCACAATTTTCTATAGAGGACCTAACAGAAATCTTCAAAGAAGAAGACATGGCAGCCGAAAACAACAACAATGCAAACAATGCAAGGAAGGTGCTGGGTGACTTTACTGCACCTACTCCCGACTTCTATGGGAGAAGCATCTCTATCCCTGCCATTGGAGCAAACAACTTTGAGCTTAAGCCTCAATTAGTTTCTCTAATGCAACAGAATTGCAAGTTCCATGGACTTCCATTGGAAGATCCTCATCAGTTTTTAGCTGAATTCTTGCAAATCTGTGACACTGTCAAGACTAATGGGGTAGACCCTGAGGTCTACAGACTTATGCTATTCCCTTTTGCTGTAAGAGACAGAGCTAGGACATGGTTGGACTCACAACCTAAAGAAAGCCTGGACTCATGGGAAAAGCTAGTCAATGCCTTCTTGGCAAAGTTCTTTCCACCTCAAAAATTGAGTAAGCTTAGAGTGGAAGTCCAAACCTTCAGACAGAAGGATGGAGAATCCCTCTATGAAGCTTGGAAAAGATACAAACAATTGATCAGAAAATGTCCTTCTGACATGCTTTCTGAATGGAGCATCATAGGTATTTTCTATGATGGTCTCTCTGAACTATCCAAGATGTCTTTGGATAGCTCTGCTGGAGGATCTCTTCATCTGAAGAAGACGCCTACAGAAGCTCAAGAGCTAATTGAAATGGTTGCAAATAACCAATTCATGTACACTTCTGAAAGGAATCCTGTGAACAATGGGACTAATCAGAAGAAAGGAGTTCTTGAGATTGATGCTCTGAATGCCATTCTGGCTCAGAACAAGATATTGACTCAACAAGTCAATTTGATTTCTCAAGGTCTGTCTGGAATGCAAAATGCACCAAGCAGTACTAAGGATGCTTCATCTGAAGAAGAAGCCTATGATCCTGAGAACCCTTCAATGGAAGAGGTGAATTACCTAGGAGAACCCTATGGAAACACCTATAATTCTTCATGGAGAAATCATCCAAATTTCTCATGGAAGAATCAAGAGAGACCCCAACAAGGTTTCAACAACAATAATGGTGGAAGAAATAGGTTTAGCAATGGCAAGCCTTTTCCATCATCTTCTCAGCAACAGACAGAGAATTCTAAGCAGAACCCCTCTGACTTAGCAACCATGGTCTCTGATCTAATCAAAACCACTCAAGGTTTCATGACTGAAACACGGTCCTCCATTAGGAATTTGGAGGCACAAGTGGGACAGCTGAGCAAGAAAATTACTGAACTCCCTCCTAGTACTCTCCCAAGCAACACAGAAGAAAATCCAAAAGGAGAGTGCAAGGCCATCAACATGGCCGAATTTGGAGAGGAAGGAGAGGAAGTGAACGCCACTAAAGAAGACCTCAATGGGCGTGCACTGACCTCCATTGAGTTCCCCAATGAGGAACCATGGGAATCTGAGGCTCAAAATGAGACCATAGAGATTCCATTGGACTTACTTCTGCCTTTCATGGGCTCTGATGAGTATTCTTCCTCTGATGAGGATGAGTATGTCACTGAAGAGCAAGTTGCTAAATACCTTGGAGCAATCATGAAGCTAAATGACAAGTTATTTGGAAATGAGACTTGGGAGAATGAACCTCCTTTGCTCACCAAAGAACTGGATGACTTGTCTAGGCAGAAATTACCTCAAAAGAGACAAGATCCTGGGAAGTTTTCAATACCTTGTACCATAGGCACCATGACCTTCAAGAAGGCTCTGTGTGACTTAGGGTCAAGTGTAAACCTCATGCCTCTCTCTGTAATAGAGAAGCTAGGGATCTTTGAGGTACAAGCTGCAAGAATCTCATTAGAGATGGCAGACAACTCAAGAAAACAAGCTCATGGACTTGTAGAGGATGTTTTGGTGAAGATTGAAGACCATTACATCCCTGCTGATTTCATAGTCCTAGAGACTGGGAAGTGCATGGATGAAACCATCATCCTTGGCAGACCCTTCCTAGCCACAGCAAAGGCTGTGATTGATGTTGATAGAGGCGAATTGATCATTCAAGTGAATGAAGAATCCTTTGTGTTTAAGGCTCAAGGATATCCCTCTGTCACCAAGGAGAGTAAGCATGAAGAGCTTCTCTCAAATCAGAGTCAAACAGAGCCCCCACAGTCAAACTCTAAGTTTGGTGTTGGGAGGCCACAACCAAACTCTAAGTTTGGTGTTGAACCCCCACATTCAAACTCTAAGTTTGGTGTTGGGAGGTTCCAACATTGCTCTGAGAAAATGTGAGGCTCCATGAGAGCCCTCTGTCAAGCTACTGATATTAAAGAAGCGCTTGTTGGGAGGCAACCCAATGTTATATTTTGACTATTTTCTTTTGTTATTTTATGTTTTTTGTAGGTTGATGATCATGAGAAGACACAAAATCAATTGAAAAAGCAAAAACAGAATGAAAAACAGGAAGAAAAACAGCACACCCTGGAGGAGGAATTCACTGGCGTTTAAACGCCAGTGAGGCTAGCAGTTGGGCGTTTAACGCCCAGTCTGGCACCATTCTGGGCGTTTAACGCCAGAAAGGGGCACCAGACTCGCGTTAAACGCCAGAAAAGGGCAAGAACCTAGCGTTAAACGCCAGGAATGGGCACCAGCCCGGCGTTTAACGCCAGAAATGGCTCAAAACGTGATTTTGAATGCCATTTGGTGCAGGGATGACTTTTCCTTGACACCACAGGATCTGTGGACCCCACAGGATCCCCACCAACCCCACCACTCTCTCTCTTCTTCACCCATTCACCAATCACCTCAATACCTATTCCCCAAAAACCCTTCACCTATCAAATCCCTTCTTTCTCTTCACCACTCACATCCATCCTTCATAAACCCCACCTACCTCACCATTCAAATTCAAACCACTTTCCCACCCAAACCCACCCTCACTTGACCGAACCTTACCCACCCCCTCTCCTATATATACCCTTCTTCACCCCTTCATTTTCACACAACCTAAACACCACTTCTCCCCCTCTTTGGCCGAACACAAAAGCCATTCCCTTCTTCCTCATTTCTTCTTCTTCTACTCTCTTCTTTCTTCTTTTGCTCGAGGATGAGCAAACCTTTTAAGTTTGGTGTGGCAAAAGCGTTGCTTTTTCGTTTTTCCATAACCATTTATGGCATCCAAGGCCGGAGAAACCTCTAGAAAGAGGAAAGGGAAGGCAAAAGCTTCCACCTCCGAGTCATGGGAGATGGAAAGATTCATCTCAAGGGTGCATCAAGACCACTTCTATGAAGTTGTGGCCTTGAAGAAGGTGATCCCCGATGTCCCTTTCTCACTCAAAAAGGGTGAATATCCGGAGATCCGACATGAGATCCAAAGAAGAGGTTGGGAAATTCTTACCAACCCCATTCAACAAGTCGGAATCTTAATGGTTCAAGAGTTCTATGCCAATGCATGGATCACCAAGAACCATGATCAAAGTGTGAACCCGGATCCAAAGAATTATCTTACTATGGTTCGGGGGAAATACTTGGATTTTAGTCCGGAAAGTGTAAGGTTGGCATTCAATTTGCCCATGATGCAAGGAGATGAACATCCTTACACTAGAAGGGTCAACTTTGATCAAAGGTTGGACCAAGTCCTCACAGACAATTGTGAAGAGGGCGCACAATGGAAGAGAGATTCAAGAGGCAAGCCGGTTCAATTGAGAAGGCATGACCTCAAACCCGTGGCTAGAGGATGGTTGGAGTTTATCCAACGCTCAATCATTCCCACTAGCAACCGGTCTGAAGTTACTCTAGACCGGGCCATCATGATTCATAGCATCATGATTGGAGAAGAAGTGGAAGTTCATGAGGTTATAGCCCAAGAACTCTATAAGGTGGCGGACAAGTCCTCTACCTTAGCAAGGTTAGCCTTTCCTCATCTCATTTGTCACCTCTGTTATTCAGTTGGAGTTGACATAGAGGGAGACACCCCCATTGATGAGGATAAGCCCATCACTAAGAAAAGGATGGAGCACACAAGAGACCCCTCTCATCATGAGATCCCTGAGATGCCTTAAGAGATGCACTTTCCTCCACAAAACTATTGGGAGCAACTGAACACCTCCCTAGGAGAATTGAGTTCCAACATGGGACAACTAAGGGTGGAGCATCAAGAACACTCCATCATTCTCCATGAAATTAGAGAAGATCAAAAGATCATGAGAGAGGAGCAACAAAGACAAGGAAGAGACATTGAGGAGCTCAAGCACTCCATAGGATCTTCAAGAGGAAGAAAGAGCCGCCATCACTAAGGTGGACCCGTTCTTTAATCTCCTTGTTCTTTATTCTTCTGTTTTTCGAAAATTATGCTTTGTGTTTATCTATGTTTGTGTCTTGTGATCATTAGTGTCTTAGTGTCTATGCCTTAAAGTTATGAATGTCCTATGAATCCATCACCTTTCTTAAATAAAAAAAAATGTTCTTAATTGAAAAAGAAAAAGAATTGCATGAATTTTGAATTTTATAGCAGTTTAATTATTTTGATGTGGTGGCATTACTTTTGTCTTCTGAATGTATGCTTAAACAGTGCATATGTCTTTTGAATTTGTGGTTCATGAATATTGGCTCTTGAAAGAATGATGAAAAAGGAGACATGTTACTGAGGATCTGAAAAATCATAAAAATGATTCTTGAAGCAAGAAAAAGCAGTGAATCCAAAAAAAAAAAGAGGCGGAAAAAAAACCCCGAAAAAAAAAAGAAAGAGAAAAAGAAAGAATAAAGTTGTGATCCAAGGCAAAAAGAGTGTGCTTAAGAACCCTGGACACCTCTAATTGGGGACTCTAGCAAAGCTGAGTCACAATCTGAAAAGGTTCACCCAATTATGTGTCTGTGGCATGTATGTATCCGGTGGTAATACTGGAAGACAGAGTGCTTTGGGCCACGGCCAAGACTCATAAAGTAGCTGTGTTCAAGAATCATCATACTTAACTAGGAGAATCAATAACACTATCTGGATTCTGAGTTCCTAAAGAAGCCAATCATTCTGAATTTCAAAGGATAGAGTGAGATGCCAAAACTGTTCAGAGGCAAAAAGCTAAAAGCCCCGCTCATCTAATTAATACTGATCTTCATAGATGTTTTTGGAGTTCATTGCATATTCTCTTCTTTTTATCTTATTTGATCTTCAGTTGCTTGAGGACAAGCAACAATTTAAGTTTGGTGTTGTGATGAGCGGATAATTTGTACCCTTTTTGGCATTGTTTTTAGTGTGTTTTTAGTATGATCTAGTTAGTTTTTAGTATATTTTTATTAGTTTTTAGTTAAAATTCACTTTTCTGGACTCTACTATGAGTTTGTGTGTTTTTCTGTGATTTCAGGTATTTTCTGGCTGAAATTGAGGGACCTGAGCAAAAATCTGATTCAGAGACTGAAAAGGACTGCAGATGCTGTTGGATTCTGACCTCCCTGCACTCGAAGTGGATTTTCTGGAGCTACAGAAGCCCAATTGGCGCGCTCTCAACGGCGTTGGAAAGTATACATCCTGGGCTTTCCAGCAATATATGATAGTTTATACTTTGCCCAAGATTTGATGGCCCAAACCGGCGTTCAAAGTCACCCTCAGAAATTCCAGCGTTAAACGCCGGAACTGGCACCTAAATGGGTGTTAAACGCCCAAACTGGCATAAAAGCTGGCGTTTAACTCCAAGAAGAGTCTCTACACGAAATTGCTTCATTGCTCAGCCCAAGCACACACCAAGTGGGCCCGGAAGTGGATTTTTATGTCATTTACTCATCTCTGGACACCCTAGGCTACTAGTTTTCTATAAGTAGGACCTTTTACTATTGTATTTTAAAAATCTTTTGATCACTTTAGATCTCTAGATCATCTTTGGACATCTAGTTCTTAGATCATTTGGGAGGCTGGCCATTCGGCCATGCCTAGACCTTGTTCTTATGTATTTTCAACGGTGGAGTTTCTACACACCATAGATTAAGGTGTGGAGCTCTGCTGTACCTCGAGTATTAATGCAATTACTATTGTTCTTCTATTCAATTCCGCTTGTTCTTTGTCCAAGATATCACTTGTTCTTCAACTTGATGAATGTGATGATCCGTGACACTCATCATCATTCTCACTTATGAACAAGGTGACTGACAACCACTTTTGTTCTACAAGCAACCAAGGCTCTAGTGAATATCTCTTGGATTCCTGATACACGATGCATGGTTGATCGCCTGACAACCGAGTGCTCGCCTGACAAACGAGCCAGCCATTCCGTGAGATCAGAGTCTTCGTGGTATAGGCGAGAACTGATGGCGGCATTCAAGAGAATCCGGAAGGTCTAACCTTGTCTGTGGTATTCTGAGTAGGATTCAATGATTGAATGACTGTGACGTGCTTCAAACTCCTAGCAGGCGGGGCGTTAGTGACAGACGCAAAAGAATCACTGGATTCTATTCCGGCCTGACCGAGAACCGACAGCTGATTAGCCATATGCTGTGACAGAGCATAGGAATATTTTCACTGAGAGGATGGGAGGTAGCCACTGACAACGGTGAAACCCTTGCATAAGCTTGCCATGGAAAGGAGTAAGAAGGATTGGATGAAGACAGTAGGAAAGCAGAGAGACGGAAGGGAAGGCATCTTCATACGCTTATCTGAAGTTCCTACCAATGAATTACATAAGTACCTCTATCTTTATCTTTATGCTTTATTCGTATACCACTATACCCATTTGAGTCTGCCTGACTGAGATTTACAAGGTGACCATAGCTTGCTTCATACCAACAATCTCCGTGGGATCGACCCTTACTCACGTAAGGTATTACTTGGACGACCCAGTGCACTTGCTGGTTAGTTATGCAAAGTTGTGTAGTGATCACAATTTCGCGCACCACAATCCTCGCGGATTTTCTAGAGGTTTGGTATTTCCCAGTCCGACCTCTTTTGTGGGGTAGTATGGGTTTCTACCATTGCCTTTTGGATCACACCTTTTTTTGGCTTGTGTTGACAACCTTTTGCTTTGACGAAGTTATCCTTGCGGCTTGATATCCGAGGCTTTTAGTTTGACTTTATAGCCCTGTTTTGAGATCGT
The DNA here is from genome assembly GCF_014773155.1 of Arachis stenosperma. Taxonomy (NCBI): domain Eukaryota; kingdom Viridiplantae; phylum Streptophyta; class Magnoliopsida; order Fabales; family Fabaceae; genus Arachis; species Arachis stenosperma. The sequence goes on along the minus strand of NC_080380.1, from coordinate 109,551,596 downwards.
GTTTCTGCTTTTTTGAGTATCGCCTCTTTTAAGAGTTTGGCTAAGCACTTTTGGGCCTAAGTTATTTTTCAACCTTTTTTGGCCTTTACTTATTCTCCTTTTCTAGGTCGTATTTGTCTCTTTGGGTTGCGTTTCTTCTTAGCCAATGTCGACCTGATATGGCTTCGTTATCCGAGCTTTAGTCATAGTCCAACAACTTTTTAGGTAGTGTTCCGATGAGAAACCATTTCTTTATAGCTTGTTTGGATGACTTATTAGCGTCGTTTCGACTTGTGCTTTTGCTTTTTAAGTAGTGTCTTTTTTCAAGACTTGTACCTTTCAGCGAAGCATTTCTGGCCTTGGTTTTTTTAACCTTTCTTTGGCCTTTGCGAGATATTTGTGTCCCTTTTTAGTGATCCTTTCATTGGTCCGACTTCTCTGTCGGGCCTTATTAAGTTATTTTTAGTAATCCCATTTTAGTTAGACTTCGTCAGGTCACTTTCTCTGGGTTACTTTTTATAACTTCTTGCATTATCTTACTTCTATCGCTTCACCTTGCCGACCTCTTTTAATCGAGCGATGAATTTCGCGTTTTATGAGCTTAGATTAATGCGTCTTGGTAGGAAACTTTTTAGGAAATTGATAACTTTCATTCAAATAATAATGAGATAAAACATAAAAGAAAAAGTGTATACATGTGAGTGCTTACCCTTTTAGGTCGGGCAATTTTTTAGATCTCGACTTGGCGCCTCATTAAAAAACCTTTTTAGGAAAAAGAGTGCACCTTGACCAAAGATCTTTACTATTTTTTAGCTATGGTACCTTCTTAGGTTACAGGCATGCCATGGCCCTGGTAGCTCTCGCCCTTCGAGGTCGGACACCTTGTAGTAACCTTTTTCCAGTACTTCTGCAACTCAGTATGGTCCTTTCCAGTTGGCTACTAGCTTCCCTTCTCCTGATCGACCTGCTCCGATATCATTTTGGATTAAGATAAGATCATTGGTGGTGAAGCTTCGATGGACTACCTTCTGATTGTACCTTAAAGCCATTCGACGCTTTAGCGCTTCCTCTCTAATCCGAGCTCTTTCTCAAACTTCTGGAAGTAGGTCGAGCTCTTCCCTTTGAGCTTGGGAGTTGGTATCTTCGTTGTAGAGGATCACTCTTGGGGATCCTTCTTCTACTTCTACGGGAATCATTGCATCTATTCCATAATTAAGCAAGTTGGAAGGGTGATTCTCCGATGGTGGAGTGTTGTGTTGTCCGGTATGCCCATAGGACTTGGGAGAGCTCTTCGGCCCAAGGTTCCTTGGCATCCTGTAGTCTCCGTTTTAACCCAGCCAATATGACTTTGTTGGCGGCTTCCGCCTGTCCATTGGCTTGTGGGTGCTCTACAGAGGTGAACTGGTGCTTGATCTTCAAATCGGCTACCAGGTTTCTAAAGTCCGTATCGGTGAACTACGTGCCATTGTTTGTGGTAAAGGAGCATGGGACCCAAACCTTATGATAATGCTTTTATATAAGAACTTTTGATTTCTTTAGGTGGTGGCAGTGGCTAACGGCTCTGCCTCAATCCACTTTGTGAAGTAGTCTATGCCTACAATGAGGAACTTAACTTGCACTGATCCTTGGTGGAAGGGTCCGAGGAGGTCGAGCCCCCACTTTACAAATGGCCAGGGTGAAGTAACATAGATGAGCTCTTCGGGTGGAGCTTTATGGAAGTTGGCGTGCTTCAGTCATGGTGGGCATGTCTTGACGAACTCCGTTGCTTCTTTTTGTAAGGTTGGTCAGTAAAAACCGGCTCGGAGTACCTTTTTGGAAAGAGCTCGCGACCCGAGGTGGTTGCCGCACATGCCATTGTGAACTTCCTCAAGAACTTCCCTTGTAGCGAAGGTCAGGACACATTTTAGGAGGGGTGTAGAGATTCCTCTCCTATATAGGACGTCGTGCACTATGGTGTAGTACTGCGCTTCTCGTACTAGCCTTTTTGCCTCCTTTTTATTTGCGGGGAGTGTTTCAAATTTGAGGTAACTTATTATGGGAGTCATCCATCCTTGGTCTTGACCTAATATGGTTAGGATCTCCTCTTCCTCCGAGATTGATGGGTTTTGTAGTGCTTTCTAGATGAGGCTTATATTATTGCCCACTGGCTTGGTGCTGACTAGTTTTGAAAGGGCATCAGCTCGAGCATTTTGTTCCCGAGGTATATGTCGGACTTCATACCCCTAAATTGTCCTAGCTGTTCTCTAGTTTTGTCTAGGTATTTTTTCATGGTGGGATCCTTAGCTTGGTAGCTCCCTCATATTTCCGAGGTGACTACCTGTGAATCACTGAAAATGGTAAGCTTCTGAGTTCCTACCTCCCTAGCCAGCTTCAAACTAGCCAGTAGGGCCTCGTATTCAGCTTGGTTATTCAGCTCGATTTGGGTTCCCTGATCACTCTCTAACATGATGCATGTGCCACTCCCAGTTTTGTTCGAGGAGCCATCCACGTAAAGGCTCTACTCTGTGGGGTGCCCGGGGTGTCAGTGTACTCTGCGATGAAGTTGGCCAGGTATTGAGATGGCTGTCCGAGCTTCATATTTGAGGTCAAATTCGGATAACTCGACTGCCCATTGTAGGATTCTTCCAACTAAGTCTGTTTTCTATAAGATACCTTTTATGGGTTGGTTGGTCCGTACTCTGATGGTGTGGGCTTGAAAGTATGGTCAGAGTCGTCGGGAAGTAAGTATAAGGGTGTAGGCTAACTTTTCTATCTTTTGATAGTTTAGTTCAGCCCCTTGCAACGCCTTACTGATGAAGTAGATAGGATGTTGCCCGTTTTCGTCTTCTCTGACTAGTGCTAAGGCTATCGCCCGACTTCCTACAGTTAGGTATAGGATTAGTTCTACACCTTTCCTAGGTCGGGTTAAGATGGGTGGTTGCCCTAAAAATGTCTTGAAGTCTTGAAAAGCTTGTTCACATTCTATGGTCCATTCAAATCTTCTTCCTTTTCTTAGTGTTGCATAGAAAGGGAGAGATGTCATGGCCGATCCAGCTAGGAATCTAGACAGAGCCGCTAGTCTTCCATTGACTGTTGGACCTCCTTGACACAGGTCAGACTTTTCATACGAAGTATGGCCTGGCATTTATTTAGGTTTGTTTCGATTCCCCTTTGGGTGAGCATGAAGCCCAAGAATTTGCCAGCTTCTACCGCAAAAGTGCATTTTGCAGGGTTAAGTCTCATCCCATGCTTTCTTATGGTGTCGAACACTTCAATGAGGTCGGATAACAACGTTTCCTCCCATTGTGTCTTTACCAGCATGTCATCTACATAAACCTCCATCAGCTTTCCAATGTGATTGGCGAAGACTTTGTTCATCAATCTCTGGTGTGTAGCCCCTACATTCTTGAGTCCGAAGGGCATGATTATATAGCAGTAGTTTGCTTTTGGGGTTAAGAATGAGGTTTTCTTCTGGTCGGGTTGATACATTGGGATTTGGTTATATCCCGAGTAAGCATCCATAAAGGAGAGGTACTGATACCCCTGATGAAGCGTCGACTAGTGTGTCTATGTTCAGGAGTGGGTAGGGATCTAATGGGCAAGCTTTGTTGAGGTCGATGTAATCAGTGCACATCCACCACTTCCCATATGACTTTTTGACTAATACTACATTGGCTAGCCATAATGGGTATTTTACCTCCCTTATGAACCCTGCTTCTAACAAGGCTTTTACCTGCTCCTCTACAGCTTGCGACCTCTCCGGGCCGAGCTTTCTATGCCTCTGTTGTACTGGTCGAGATCTAGGATATACGGCTAGCCTATGACACATTAGTCCGGGATCAATTCCGAGCATGTCTGCAGCCTTTCATGCAAAGAGGTCGGAATTATCCCTTAGAAGCTTTGTTAGCAGCTCCTTTAGGTCTCCTCATAAATTTGCCCTTATGTTTGTTGTTTTGTCTTGAGTGTCTCCGATTTAAACTTCTTCAGTCTCACCTTCTGGTTGAGGGCGGAATTCCTCGCGAGCTTGGATTCTCTCGAGTTCTATAGTATTGGTTTGCTTTCCTCTAGAGTCGCCTTTAAGGTTCAGACTTTCGTTGTAATAGCGTCGCGTGAGTTTTTGGTCCCTTTTTATGGTAGCAATCCCTTCTGTAGTTGGGAACTTCATGAATAGGTATGGAATGGAGACCACCGCAGTAAGCTAATTTAACGTTTTCCAACCTATAAGGGCGTTGTATGCGGAGTTCACATCGGCTACGATGTAGTCTATGCTCAACGTCTTAGACCGTGTTCCTTTTCCAAATGTTATGTGCAGTGGGATGTACCCCAGTGGTTGGATTGGGGCATCTCCAAGTCCGAACAAGCTATTTGGATAAGCTCTGAGCTTTTTCTCTTGTAGGCCGAGCTTGTCAAAGGCGATTTTGAACAGGATATCTGCGGAGCTTCCTTAGTCTACCAATGTTCGTTGGAGATTGGCGTTGGCGAGTATGATGGTAATGACCACGAGGTCATCATGCCCTGGGATGATGCCTGCGCCGTCTTCTTGAGTGAATGTAATAGTGGGGAGGTCGGGTGACCCGTCCTCCTCTCCGACATGATACACCTCCTTGAGGTGTCTTTTGCGGGATGATTTAGAGATCCCTCCTCCGACGAATCCTATGTTTATCATGTGAACATGTCTCTCAAGGGTGTGAGGGGGACGTTCAGCTCGTCCGACCTTTGCATCCCTTTTTCTCTTTTTTTGGTTCATCTGCTCTATTGGCTAAGAACCGATCTAACCTCCATTCTCTTGCCAATTTTTCTATGACGTTCTTTAGGTGGTAGCAATCATTGGTAGAATGTCCATATATTCGGTGGTATTCATAATACTCTGTCTGACTTCCTCCTCTCTTGTGTTTAATCGGGTGAGGCGGTGGAGTCTTCTCAGTGTTGCATATCTCCCGGTAAACGTCGACAAGAGACACCCGAAGAGGGGTGTAATTGTGGTACTTTTTGGGTTTCTCAGTAGGTTGATCTTCCTTCTTCTTGGACTCTTTATCCTTGTCCCGAGGTGGGTAGGAGAATCCAGTCTTTGAGGTTTCTCCTAATCGGGAGTTCTCCTCCATATTAATGTATTTTTCCACCCGTTCTTGAAACTCGTTGAGAGATGTTGGATGCTTTTTGGATATGGAGTGACTAAAGGGTCCTTCTCGTAGGCCATTGATGAGACCCATGATGGCTGCTTCTGTTGGAAGATTTTGTATGTCCAGACATGCTTTGTTGAATCTCTCCATGTAACTGCAGAGGCTTTCCCGATCTCCTTACTTAATACCTAGCAGGCTTGGAGCATGCTTTGCTTTGTCTTTTTGGATGGAAAATCTAGCTAAGAATTTCTTGGCGAGGTCATCGAAGCTTGTTATCGACCTTGGCGGCAAACTGTCGAACCATTTTATTACTGTCTTGGTCAAAGTGATCGGGAAAGCTTTACAACGGATTGCATCTGAGGCATTCGTAAGATACATCTGACTTCTGAAATTGCTGAGATGATGGCTTGGATCAGACGTACCGTCGTACAGGGTCATGTCAGGGGCTTTGAAGTCCTTTGGAACTTTAGCTTTCATGATTTTCTTTGTGAATGGGTCTTGGTCCTTGTGGGGGCTATCTTCGCAGCTAGATCGAGCGGTCTTAGTTTTGAGGTCGGCTTCAAGCTTTAGGAGCTTGTCCTCCAGCTCTCGACGCCGCCTTGTTTCTTTCCGGAGGTCTCTCTCGGGCTCTCGCTGCCGTTCAGCTTCTTGTTTGAGCTGCTTAAGGCGATCCTGCTGTTCACGGATTGTATCTAAAATCTCTGTGTTTGGGGTTTGCTTATCTCCCTTGGATTGAGGTGTGTCCTTTGATGCAGCATCCGTATTTTTTAGCGGCGTTCTATCTTCCAGACCAGAGTTGTGATCGTTGTTAAGATTGTCTGCCATGACTTCCAGGTTCCTCGGCAACGGCGCCAATGTTTCGAGGGTTACTTGAAACTGAAGGTCGAACTCGGATGAGATCTTTTGATGTGATCAGAGCTTTTGCATCCGATTTGCTGGATCTCGAGATGCTTGTTGATCCTCGGTTGCCGGAGGGTGGTGGTACATGCAAGAGACTCCGATGCTTAAGTTAGCACGGGCTTTAGGCAGTTTTTTTTTTGTGTAGAATCAGTGTATGAGTTATACCTGTGTGTTCTAATATATTTATAGTAGTGTAGAGTGACCTTTCTTAAGATAAGTTAGTTATCTTTATCATATCTTTTATGGGTGAGATCACTTATCTTTATCATCAAAACTTAAGTCTTTTTTTTCTGGTGCAGGCACATTAATAAGAGACTCATCTTGTTCGCCATCAGCCAAGTTTTTAGAAGGAAGAATAGTCGAAGATATTGCGACTGATGTCGAGACGAGACCAGATTCTTGATGAGTTTTGATATCGGTCAGAAGAGGCATGTACCTTGCCTAAAAAATGATGATGCATTACATAAGAAAAGTTAATACAAATAAAGTATAGAATGATAAGAAGAGCAGATTACTATTGAGGAACCAGTAGAAGCCTGGGAGGCTAAAGTCAAAGGTGTAGGTTGAATTGGACATAGAAAAGGCAAAGAAATTGCAACCTTTGGAGGTTGAGTAACTTTAGCCTCGACCCCAGATGGGTTGACACCCGACTCTGAGTAGCTTTGTGTTTTAGCATGAGACCTTGAGCTATGTGTGATGGGATGTGACTAAAAGAAAGAATAGTTTAATATAGTAGGCATGTGTTCTAATAGATTATCGAAGATCAAAGGTGCAGAAAGTACCTTAATAGGAGGAGTCGGATAAGACCTTTTGCACTTGTTTGGGTTTATCTGCCATAAGGATGTCAATAGCCCCACGTTTCTTTGAAGGAAGGGTGGCCTCAATTGCACTTGACCATCCTTGACCTCGAACTCTTTTTGATTTCGTTCTCTTAGGAACTTTTTCTTCGTCTGGCTCCTAATTTTCGTTGATTGGTTTGGGATCAGGAGCAACGCCAGTCAAGGTTGTCGGTTGAGTAGTGATGAGCGGATAATTTGTATGCTTTTTGGCATTGTTTTTAGTATGTTTTTGGAAGTTTTAGTTGAGTTTTTATTATATTTTTATTAGTTTTTAGTTAAAATTCACTTTTCTGGACTTTACTATGAGTTTGTGTGTTTTTCTGTGATTTCAGGTATTTTCTGGCTGAAATTGAGGGATCTGAGCAAAAATCTGATCCAGAGACTCAAAAGGACTGCAGATGCTGTTGGATTCTGACCTCCCTGCACTCGAAGTGGATTTTCTGGAGCTACAGAAGCCCAATTGGCGCGCTCTCAACGGCGTTGGAAAGTAGACATCCTGGGCTTTCCAGCAATATTTGATAGTCCATACTTTTCCCAAGATTTGATGGCCCAAACCGGCGTTCAAATTCACCTCAAGAAATTCCAGCGTTAAACGCCGGAACTGGCACCTAAATGGGAGTTAAACGCCCAAACTGGCATAAAAGCTGGCGTTTAACTCCAAGAAGAGTCTCTACACGAAATTGCTTCATTGCTTAGCCCAAGCACACACCAAGTGGGCCCGGAAGTGGATTTTTATGTTATTTACTCATCTCTGTACACCCTAGGCTACTAGTTCTCTATATATAGGACCTTTTTCTATTGTATTTTCATCTTTGGACATCTAGTTCTTAGATCATTGGGAGGCTGGCCTCACGGCCATGCCTAGACTTTGTTCTTATGTATTTTCAACGGTGGAGTTTCTACACACCATAGATTAAGGTGTGGAGCTCTGCTGTACCTCGAGTATTAATGCAATTACTATTGTTCTTCCATTCAATTCCGCTTGTTCTTGTTCTAAGATATCACTTGTTCTTCAACTTGATGAATGTGATGATCCGTGACACTCATCATCATTCTCACTCATGAACAAGGTGACTGACAACCACTTTTGTTCTACAAGCAACCAAGGCTCTAGTGAATATCTCTTGGATTCTTTAATCGGAATCTTCGTGGTATAGGCAGGACTTGATGGCGGCATTCAAGAGAATCCGGAAGGTCTAAACCTTGTCTGTGGTATTCTGAGTAGGATTCAATGATTGAATGACTGTGACGTGCTTCAAACTCCTAGCAGGCTAGGGCGTTAGTGACAGACGCAAAAGTATCAATGGATATTATTCCGGCCTGAACGAGAACCGACAGATGATTAGCCTATGCTGTGACAGAGCATCAGGGACGTATTTTCACTGAGAGGATGGGAGGTAGCTGCTGACAACAGTGAAACCCTACACGAGCTTGCCATGGAAAGGAGTAAGAAGGATTGGATGAAGACTGTAGGAAAGCAGAGAGACGGAAGGGAAGGCATCTTCATACACTTATCTGAAGCTCTCACCAATGATATACATAAGTATCTCTATCTTTATCTTTATGCCTTATTCGTTTATCACTATACCCATTTGAGTCTGCCTGACTGAGATTTACAAGATGACCATAGCTTGCTTCATACCAACAATCTCCGTGGGATCGACCCTTACTCGCGTAAGGTATTACTTGGACGACCCAGTGCACTTGCTGGTTAGTTGTGCGAAGTTCTAGTGATCACAACTTCGTGCACCAAGTTTTTGGCGCCGTTGCCGGGGATTGTTCTTGTGTATGGACAACTGACGGTTCATCTTGTTGCTTAGATTAGGTATTTTTTTTTCAGAGTTCTTAAGAATGAATTCTAGTGTTTCAAGGTGATGTTCTCATCATCACCAAAGCTGATTGATCCTCATCAATTTAGCTCTTGAATGCAATGTCCTGCTGAAGCTTGGCTAGCTATGTCTAATTCCTTTAGACTAAAGCTTTAGACTAACATTGCATGATTCCTGGAATTCTCATTAAGAATTTTGATACCTTTATTTTCTTTTTCTACATAATTTTCGAAAAAACACAAAAAAATTTATAAAATCATAAAATCCAAAAATATTTCTTGTTTGAGTCTAGAGTCTTATCCTAAGTTTAGTGTCAATTGCATGTTTTTGTTCTTATTGCATTCATGCATGTGTCTTCATTGATCTTCAAGATTTTCTTGATGATTTCCTTGTTTTGATCTTTGAATTCTATTGACTTGAGTATCTTTGTGTTTCATATGCATTTTCATTAGTGTCAGTAGTATACAAACTGCTAAGTTTGGTGTCTAGCATGCATTGTTATTTGATTTTTAGTTGCATTTTGATTATTCCTTATTATTAAAAATCCAAAAATATTTTTAATTTGTGTCTTTTCAAGTCAATAATACAAAGAATTGAAGATTCAGAACATACTGCAGAGGAATCACACAGAAAAAGCTGGGCATTCAAAAATGCCCAGTGAAGAAGACAGACTGGCGTTTAAACGCCAGCCAGGGTGCCTGGGTGGGCGTTTAACGCCCAAAAGGGTAGTAGTTTGAGCGTTAAACGCCAGAATGTGCACCATTCTGGGCGTTTAACGCCAGGATGGCACAAGGGGGAAGATTTTGTTTTCAAAATCAATTTTTTTAAGTTTTCAAAGTTTTTCAAAATCAAATCTTTTTCAAATCATATCTTTTCAATCAAAGGTTCTCAAAATCAATTTCTTTCCTTTTTCAAAGATACTTACTAGCAATTAATGATTTGATTGAACATTTTTTGCCTTTTCTGTTGAGGAAGGTTTTATGTTTGAATCATATCTTTTCTTGTTAGGCGAGTCATTAATTTTTAAAATCATATCTTTTCAAATTGTTTTCAAATCATATCTTTTAAAATTGTTTTCAAATCATATTTTCTCAATCACATTTTTTTTAAACCAATCATATCTTCTTAACCACATCTTTTTCAAAATAGTTTTCAATCAAATCTTTTTGATTTCTAATTTCAAAATCTTTTTCAAAAATCACTTGATTTCTTTTCCACTTTCATTTTTTTTTTCGAAAATTAAGTAATGTTTTTCAAAAATGTTTTCAAAATCTTCCACTTAATTTTCGAAAATTACTTCCCTTCTTCTCACATCCTTCTGTTTATGGACTAACACTATCCCTTAATGCAAAATTCGAACTCCATCTTTTTCTGATAAGTTTGAATTTTCTACTTCTGTCTTCTACTCTTCTTTTCCTCTGACACTTAAAGGAATCTCTATACTGTGACATAGAGGATTCCACATTTTCTTGTTCTCTTCTCTTTCTTATGAGCAGGAACAAAGACAAAGGCATTCTTGTTGAAGCTGACCCTGAACCTGAAAGGACCTTGAAGCGAAAGCTAAGAGAAGCTAAGGCACAACTCTCTGTAGAGGACCTGACCGAATTCTTCAAAGAAGGAGAAAACATGGCAGCTGAAAACAACAACAATGCCAACAATGCAAGGAAGGTGCTGGGTGACTTTACTGCACCTACTCCCAATTTCTATGGGAGAAGCATCTCTATCCCTGCCATTGGAGCAAACAACTTTGAGCTTAAGCCTCAATTAGTTTCTCTAATGCAACAGAATTGCAAGTTCCATGGACTTCCAATGGAAGATCCTCATCAGTTCTTAGCTGAATTCTTGCAAATCTGTGACACTATCAAGACTAATTGGGTAGACCCTGAGGTCTACATACTTATGCTATTCCCTTTTGCTGTAAGAGACAGAGCTAGGACATGGTTGGACTCTCAACCTAAAGAAAGCCTGGACTCTTGGGAAAAGCTAGTCAATGCCTTCTTGGCAAAGTTCTTTCCACCTCAAAAATTGAGTAAGCTTAGAGTGGAAGTCCAAACCTTCAGACAGAAGGATGGAGAATCCCTCTATGAAGCTTGGGAAAGATACGAACAATTGATCAGAAAATGTCCATCAGACATGCTTTCTGAATGGAGCATCATAGGTATTTTCTATGATGGTATCTCTGAACTATCCAAGATGTCCTTGGATAGCTCTGCTGGAGGATCTCTTCATCTGAAGAAGACGCCTACAGAAGCTCAAGAGCTCATTGAAATGGTTGCAAATAACCAATTCATGTACACTTCTGAAAGGAATCCTGTGAACAATGGAACAAGTCAGAAGAAAGGAGTTCTTGAGATTGATACTCTGAATGCCATACTGGCTCAGAACAAGATATTGACCCAACAAGTCAATTTGATTTCTCAAAGTCTGTCTGGAATGCAAAATGCACCTGGCAGTACTAAGGAAGCTTCATCTGAGGAAGAAGCTTATGATCCCGAGAACCCTTCAATGGAAGAGGTGAATTACCTAGGAGAACCCTATGGAAACACCTATAATTCTTCATGGAGAAATCACCCAAATTTCTCATGGAAGAATCAAGAGAGACCTCAACAAGGTTTCAATAACAATAATGGTGGAAGAAACAGGCTTGGCAATAACAAGCCTTTTCCATCATCTTCTCAGCAACAGACAGAGAGTTCTAAGCAGAACACCTCTGACTTAGCAACAATGGTCTTTGATCTAATCAAAACCACTCAAAGTTTCATGAATGAAACAAGGTCCTCCATCAGAAATTTGGAAGGACAAGTGGGACAGCTGAGCAAGAAAATTACTGAACTCCCTCCTAGTACTCTCCCAAGTAATACAGAAGAAAATCCAAAAGGAGAGTGCAAAGCCATAACCATGGCCGAATATGGAGAGGAAAGAGAGGAGGTGGACGCCACTGAGGAAGACCTCAATGGGCGTGCACCAATCTCCTCTGAGTTCCCCAATGAGGAACCATGGGAATCTGAGGCTCAAAATAAGACCATAGAGATTCCATTGGACTTACTTCTGCCTTTCATGAGCTCTGATGAGTATTCTTCCTCTGAAGAGGATGAGTATGTCACTGAAGAGCAAGTTGCTAAATATCTTGGAGCAATCATGAAGCTAAATGACAAGTTATTTGGAAATGAGACTTGGGAAGATGAATCTCCCTTGCTCACCAAAGAACTGGATGACTTGTCTAGGCAGAAATTACCTCAAAAGAGACAAGATCCTGGGAAGTTTTCAATACCTTGTACCATAGGCACCATGACCTTCAAGAAGGCCTTGTGTGACTTAGGGTCAAGTGTAAACCTCATGCCTCTCTCTGTAATGGAGAAGTTAAGGATCTTTGAGGTACAAGCTGCAAGAATCTCACTAGAGATGGCAGACAACTCAAGAAAACAAGCTTATGGACTTGTAGAGAATGTTTTGGTAAAAGTTGAAGACCATTACATCCCTACTGATTTCATAGTCCTAGAGACTGGGAAGTGCATGGATGAATCCATCATCCTTGGCAGACCCTTCCTAGCCACAGTAAAGGCTGTGATTGATGTTGATAGAGGTGAACTGATCATTCAAGTGAATGAAAAATCCTTGGTGTTTAAGGCTCAAGGATATCCCTCTGTCACCATGGAGAGGAAGCTTGAAGAGCTTCTCTCAAATCAGAGTCAAATAGAGCCCCCACAGTCAAACTCTAAGTTTGGTGTTGGGAGGCCACAACCAAACTCTAAGTTTGGTGTTGAACCCCCACATTCAAACTCTAAGTTTGGTGTTGGGAGGTTCCAACATTGCTCTGAGTATCTGTGAGGCTCCATGAGAGCCCTCTGTCAAGCTAATGACATTAAAGAAGCGCTTGTTGGGAGGCAACCCAATGTTTTATAATTAACTATTTCCCTTTGTTATTTTATGTTTTTTGTAGGTTGATGATCATAAGAAGTCACAAAATCAATTGAAAAAGCAAAAATAGAATGAAAAACAGGAAGAAAAACAGCACACCCTGGAGGAAGAACTCACTGGCGTTTAAACGCCAGTGAGGCTAGCAGTTGGGCGTTTAACGCCCAGTCTGGCACCATTCTGGGCGTTTAACGCCAGAAAGGGGCACCAGACTGGCGTTAAACGCCAGAAAAGGGCAATAACCTGGCGTTAAACGCCAGAAATGGGCACCAGCCCGGCGTTTAACGCCAGAATTGGCTCAAAACGTGATTTTTGATGCCATTTGGTGCAGGGATGACTTTTCCTTGACACCTAAGGATCTGTGGACCCCACAGGATCCCCACAAACCCCTCACCTATCAAATCTCATCTCTCTTCACCACTCACCTCCATAAAACCCCACTTACCTCACCATCCAAATTCAAACCACAAAGCCATCTCCCTCTCCTCCATTTCTTCTTCTTCTACTCTCTTCTTTCTTCTTTTGCTCGAGGACGAGCAAACCTTTTAAGTTTGGTGTGGTAAAAGCATTGCTTTTTGTTTTTCCATAACCATTTATGGCATCCAAAGCTGGTTCAACTGAGAAGGCATGACCTCAAGCCCATCACTAAGAAGAAGATGGAGCAAACAAGAGACCCCTCTCATCATGAGATCCCTGAGATACCTCAAGGGATGCACTTTCCTCCACAAGACTAGTGGGAGCAACTGAACACCTCCCTAGGAGAATTAAGTTCCAACATGGGACAACTAAGGGTGGAGCACCAAGAACACTCCATCATCCTCCATGAAATTAGAGAAGATCAAAGAATCATGAGAGAGGAGCAACAAAGACAAGGAAGAGACATTGAGGAGCTCAAGCACTCCATAGGATCTTCAAGAAGAAGAAAGAGCCGCCATCACTAAGGTGGACCCGTTCTTTAATCTCCTTGTTCTTTATTTTCCTGTTTTTCGAATTTTAGTGCTTTATGTTTATCCATGTTTGTGTCTTATGATCATTAGTGTCTTAGTGTCTATGCCTTAAAGCTATGAATATGAATCCATCACCTTTCTTAAATGAAAACTGTTTTTATTACAAAAGAACAAGAAGTACAGGATTTCAAATTCATCTTTAAAACTAGCTTAATTAGTTTGATGTGTGACAATACTTTTTGTTTTCTGAATGTATGCTTGAACAGTGCATATGTCTTTTGAATTTGTGGTTCATGAATGTTAAAATTGTTGGCTCTTGAAAGAATGATGAAAAAGGAGACATGTTACTGAGGATCTGAAAAATCATAAAAATGATTCTTGAAGCAAGAAAAAGCAGTGAATACAAAAAAAAAAAGAGAAAAAGAAGGAGAAAAACGAAAAAAAAGGGAGAAAGAGAAAAAGAAAGAAATAAAGTTGTGATCCAAGGCAATAAGAGTGTGCTTAAGAACCCTGGACACCTCTAATTGGGGACTTTAGCAAAGCTGAGTCACAATCTAAAAAGGTTCACCCAATTATATGTCTGTGGCATGTATGTATCCGGTGGTAATACTGGAAGACAGAGTGCTTTGGGCCACGGCCAAGACTCAATAAGTAGCTGTGTTCAAGAATCATCATACTTAACTAGGAGAATCAATAACACTATCTGGATTCGTAGTTCCTAAAGAAGCCAATCATTCTGAATTTCAAAGGATAAAGTGAGATGCCAAAACTGTTCGGAGGCAAAAAGCTACTAGTCCCGCTCATCTAATTTGGAGCTTAGTTTCATTGATAATTTGGAGTCTATAGTATATTCTCTTCTTTTTATCTTATTTGATTTTCAGTTGCTTGAGGACAAGCAACAATTTAAGTTTGGTGTTGTGATGAGCGGATAATTTGTATGCTTTTTGGCATTGTTTTTAGTATGTTTTTGGAAGTTTTAGTTGAGTTTTTATTATATTTTTATTAGTTTTTAGTTAAAATTCACTTTTCTGGACTTTACTATGAGTTTGTGTGTTTTTCTGTGATTTCAGGTATTTTCTGGCTGAAATTGAGGGATCTGAGCAAAAATCTGATCCAGAGACTCAAAAGGACTGCAGATGCTGTTGGATTCTGACCTCCCTGCACTCGAAGTGGATTTTCTGGAGCTACAGAAGCCCAATTGGCGCGCTCTCAACGGCGTTGGAAAGTAGACATCCTGGGCTTTCCAGCAATATTTGATAGTCCATACTTTGCCCAAGATTTGATGGCCCAAACCGGCGTTCAAATTCACCTCAAGAAATTCCAGCGTTAAACGCCGGAACTGGCACCTAAATGGGAGTTAAACGCCCAAACTGGCATAAAAGCTGGCGTTTAACTCCAAGAAGAGTCTCTACACGAAATTGCTTCATTGCTCAGCCCAAGCACACACCAAGTGGGCCCGGAAGTGGATTTTTATGTCATTTACTCATCTCTGTACACCCTAGGCTACTAGTTCTCTATATATAGGACCTTTTTCTATTGTATTTTCATCTTTGGACATCTAGTTCTTAGATCATTGGGAGGCTGGCCTCACGGCCATGCCTAGACTTTGTTCTTATGTATTTTCAACGGTGGAGTTTCTACACACCATAGATTAAGGTGTGGAGCTCTGCTGTACCTCGAGTATTAATGCAATTACTATTGTTTTTCCATTCAATTCCGCTTGTTCTTGTTCTAAGATATCACTTGTTCTTTAACTTGATGAATGTGATGATCCGTGACACTCATCATCATTCTCACTCATGAACAAGGTGACTGACAACCACTTTTGTTCTACAAGCAACCAAGGCTCTAGTGAATATCTCTTGGATTCTTTAATCGGAATCTTCGTGGTATAGGCAGGACTTGATGGCGGCATTCAAGAGAATCCGGAAGGTCTAAACCTTGTCTGTGGTATTCTGAGTAGGATTCAATGATTGAATGACTGTGACGTGCTTCAAACTCCTAGCAGGCTAGGGCGTTAGTGACAGACGCAAAAGTATCAATGGATATTATTCCGGCCTGAACGAGAACCGACAGATGATTAGCCTATGCTGTGACAGAGCATCAGGGACGTATTTTCACTGAGAGGATGGGAGGTAGCTGCTAACAACAGTGAAACCCTACACGAGCTTGCCATGGAAAGGAGTAAGAAGGATTGGATGAAGACTGTAGGAAAGCAGAGAGACGGAAGGGAAGGCATCTTCATACACTTATCTGAAGCTCTCACCAATGATATACATAAGTATCTCTATCTTTATCTTTATGCCTTATTCGTTTATCACTATACCCATTTGAGTCTGCCTGACTGAGATTTACAAGATGACCATAGCTTGCTTCATACCAACAATCTCCGTGGGATCGACCCTTACTCGCGTAAGGTATTACTTGGACGACCCAGTGCACTTGCTGGTTAGTTGTGCGAAGTTGTAGTGATCACAACTTCGTGCACCAAGTAGCTGGAAAAGTAAAAGGCATAAGAAAAGTAAGGATTTTGAAATTTCCTTTTAAGCACCGAAGAAAGCATGGTACCTGGGGGATATCTAGCAATCCTCGTTCGACCATGTATTTTATCCTTGGCGCCTGGGTAATAGATGGCACCAGTAGTAGTTATACCCAAAGTATGATGGTCTTTTCTTTGGAATCAATAAACTACTTTTAAGGCTCCTTTAGAAGGATCGGGTAGTTGATTAGCGAGGCCAAAAGGAGCGGTAGGAAAAGGAGGAAATTGAAATGTTTTCATAAAGTTTTCTTCTGCATAAAAGGGTCTTGACTTAAAGCTTTAAAATAGCAATCGAGACATCTTTGAAAGTGTGCTTCCTTTTTCTTTTAAATATCTCTTTGGCCTCGATGAAAACGTACGTCACGTTCTGAAAATGCCATTTTATCTTATAATATTTTTCAAAGGCAACAATTTCTTTGATATTCTCACCTTTGGTTTTCTTTGACACAGTAGCAGTCTGTGCAAGAGGAAGAACCAAGTTAGAAAGAGCTTGTTCCACTGAAGGGCAATGAGTAGCATAATATTTCGAGTACCATTTGTGAAAATCAGGGGTCGAAAGAAAGCAGAATTTGAGATCAAATCTATTGTAATGCGTAGTCACTCGTTCATGATTCATATATAAAATATTGTCAAATTCTTTTAGATTTGACTTTTCATAATGCATCATCTGAGCCCCAGGATTGAGAGATAATAAGGAAGAAAGTACTTGTACAAGGCCAAATTGCCTTGACACATACTGAGGAGAGTAGGTGACAAGTTTCTTTTTTAGAGCTATAGTCAATTCATGAGGAAGTCCTATGGGAAGTATTTATGGAGTAAGGCCTTTTGCCCACATTTCGTCAAGAGCCTTTTGGTTTTCAGGTTTGAGACTTTTGGGAGAGTGAAGGTATCCTGAATCACTTTGTCGACTGGCTAAAGGATTGGAAAGATAAGTTGGATTGTCGTCGCTTTTGATATCGAGGAAAAGTTTTATGAAATGATGAAAAGCATTGACGGATGACATGCCTTTTGGTTTCGACCATGAAAAAGTAGACATTCGAATACCATTAAGTGGAGATTTTGAAAATTTAGAAGGGGTAGTGAGTTGAGGTTCAAATACTGACTTAAGCCATAAATTAACAACCCAAAGAAGTCCAAAAGGATTGATTGATGATTCTCCTCGTCGAATTTTGCTAACCACCATAGATAGTGTTTAATATAGTTAACTTAAAATAAGAGATGGGAGATTGATATACTTCTTGTGGTGAAGCATGATAGCTAGTGGAAGATAGTTTTTTTTTATCTGGATTGATTTCGGGCAAAAAAATGAACACATTGAGCCATAAGATCAAGAAAATGGCATGTTCACTGTCAGTAACAGGGTCGTCCTTTACACCTGTGTTGTTCTGAATAAAGTATGTCAAAAAAATCGAGTCAAAATTGATGTCAAAAGCATCCTCAGGACATGGAGTTGTCCAGCAGACATCTTCTCCAGCAGGAGATACACCAGTCAAAGTGGTGATCTCAAGAAGAATTGGACCTATCATCTCATAAGAAAAGTGGAAGTTATTTGTGGCTAGACACCAAAAGTATAAACTAGCTCCGAACATAGGAGCAGTATAAGAGAGGTTGTACGTGGATAGTTGAAGAATAGATACTATACCTAAAGACTTCCAAAGGGACTTATAGATGGGAGAAAGTCTCGACATCCATGTCAAGAATAATGAACTCGACTCTTTTGGGGGTGCGGTCCTAAAGACTCGACTTGCAAAGTATGTGGCTTTGACTTTTTCACAAAAAATTAAAGGAAGGTGTTCAAGGGGAGATGGAAAGAAAGAAGAGATTGACTTGACTTGTTCTAAGGTAGAAATGGGACCTAAAAATAAACATGTGATGTTAAAAACTTGGAATGGAAGAAGTACTTGGTTTCGCCATAAGGCGGTAGTTTTGACATCACGGTTGGGTGTTCTTAGAGTCTCATCATCGTTATAGAATTGTGACATGCTGGTTACTAGAAAAAGAAGCAGACGCCATAGTTGTTCCTGTAGTGGAAGTAGTAACTGATGGTAATGGTGGTAGCTATAATGGTAGCCAAAAATGAGGCAGCCGTCACGGCTGGAGTGCTACTAAAATGAAGATCAGATTGAGTAGCCATGAAAATATGATTTTCAGAAGATGAAAGGGTTTGCACGGAAAGAAAGAGTGTTGAGAAAGACGAACTTCTAAAAAGTGTTGAGTAATGATGAGAACTTGAAATTATAAAAGAGGTTTAAATCAATGAAAAGCCCATTAGAGCCTATTAAAAATGTTAACATCCCCAGAAACGTGCGGATTATTTTATTTTCTTATAACCATTTTTTCAATTTTCAAAATTTAAAAAGAAGCATGTGAAGAGCATGTAAGTTAATAAAAATTAAGGTAACACGTGTTAAAAAGGGTGAAAACAAGACTTCTTTAGAGTCAAAGGAGTTGTCGATATTTTGAAATGGGAGTTGTTGTTAATGGGGATACATGTGAATGAGATACGAATAACAATCGAATTACGCATGTGAAAAAGGAGTGTCTCAACAGATATCATTGTTAACAAAACAAAGAAAAGTCAAAAATACTAAACAAAGTGAAGATAACTAGAGCAAGCTTTTTAACATGAGTTTCAAATCCTGTTGACATTGATCTAGGGTTGAAGATTCTTGTGTTGCTTCCTGAGCATTAGTAGCTCAAGTAACGATTTCGGCTAAAGCATCTCGACTTAAGAGCTTGGAAGCCTGAGTGTTCTCAATTATTTCTAGTCAAAGAGAAGGGGCAGCATTAGTAGATTCAACTTTGTCTCTCCCTGATCTTAGGTCAGCCAATTTTTTTTCTAAAGTCACAATCTTGGACATTATTTGTTGTTCTTTTGTTCGACCCTCTAATAAGACTTCAATGATTTGGGATTTAGTTGTGTTATATTTGGCTAGTTATGTATCACAATCGACCAGGGCCTCAAGTGTCTTGTTCAGCTCTTGATTAGCACATGTATTCTGGTAAAATGGGAAGAAACGTCTTCAACAAATGAATTAAGAGCAGAATACATGTCGGAGGAAAGATATTTCATGAGAAAGGCAAGAGCATCAACCATTCTATCCATTAATATGTTATTATTAATATCCTCAATAGAATAATTCAAGCAGTCAAGAATAACATTAATGTTATCAATGACTTGAGGATCATTGATGGCCACAAACGACGTAGGTTTTTCTATGATTTCTTCTTCTTTGCTCGACGCTGCCTGGGCCGATTTGTTAGTTGTTTTTGTCCCTGGTATCAAGAGACATTGCCACAATTTTTTCGGAGGAATAGACCCATTGAGCTTCGGACAAGACATTTTTCATGTCAAAGTCAAAATTCTCAAAATGCAAATCTCCAGTTCTTAGAGAGGGAATATGGTTGACAAATTTTTGTATTGATGGTATGGAGGTATAATGACTTTGGTGACGAATTTCTATGTCAAGAATCAAGGGAATAAAAATATAACATTAAGAGGCCGTCAGAAGGAACTTAACAGAAAGACTAAATAAAAGGGGTACCAATGAAGGAGAAATTGAAGCATAAGCTATTGGATGCTGAGTCGGAACAGAGGTAGGTGAAATAACAGTCGAAGTAGGTTGAGCAAGCTGAAGAAATTCTGTTTTAGCACAAACTGATGGATCTATTTCTTGATCAAAAGGATCATCGATATCCACAACTTAAGAAGAAGCCTCTTTTTGAGTTTGTTTTTACTACATCATATAAAAAAATTGCAAGTCAGGAAAAGTTATAAAGTTATGATAGACACCATCAAATACATACCATTGATGTTGCAGGTCGGGTCTTTTTAAGCTTTTGTATTTTAGTTCTCGTTATGACATCAACGGGTCCATGCTTCTTTGAAGTAGGGATCGAGCCTCCTTTGCTTTGTCTCTTGCCCTGCGAGGTATTCTGCTGATATTACGGCTTTATCAATAGCTAATATTTTCCCAATTTGTTGAGGACGAATAGCAATCTGAGTGATAGGTGTGTGTGGAGTAACCAAGGACATTGAAAAAATAAGGTAAGTGAGATGTTGAAAGAAATACTAAAAATTTAATAGAATATTTCTTTTGCTTAACTCTAGTTCTTTTTTATGCTACCCGTGTGAGGGAAGAGACCAGGTTTGAGAGTGCTTGATTGGTAGAAGTGCAACGAGCAAAAAAGTAGTTTGACTACCATTTTTGAAAATCAGGAGTTGATCAGAAGTAATGTGTGATATTAAGATGGTGGTATTGAGTTGACATCCTCTAGTGATTTATTTCCAACATTTTATCAAATTCTTATGTCTCTAACACCTCGTAATGAACCTTTTGAGCTTTAGGGTCGAGAGACAAAGGAGAAGGCAAGGCTTGGGCTAAACCAAACTGTCGAGCCACATATTGTGGTGAATAAACACTAGTTTTTTTTGAGAGCCCGAGTCGATTCTTGCGGTAAGCCAACAGGAAGGATTTGAGGAGTTAAGATCCTAGCCCACATGTCATTGATAGATTTTTTATTTTCTGGTTGAGATTTGTTAAAAGAATTTAGACATGAAATGAAGCTAGTTCGAAATGAGAATGGATTTGGAAAATATGAGATATTATTGTCCTCCTTAATGTCGAATAAGGTTCTGACAAAGTGTCAAAAGTCACTAATGCGGGATATGGTTTTAGGTTTTGTCTAGGAAAGATGGGAAAGATGAATGCCATCAATAGGAGTGTTGATAATTTTGATCCAGAAAATGAGAGGCGAGGCTCTAGAATAGCTTTGAGCCACAAATTTACAACCCAAATAGGGCCAAAAAAGGTTGATTAAAGGATTCCCTTAACGGATTTCACCAACAATTAAAGAAAGGGTTTCAAAAAGTTGGCTCAAGATCAAGGCAGGAAGGTCAAGAAGTTTTTTATGATGGAGCGTAATGTCCAGGGGCAAGTAATTGTTCTTTTGAATTTAAATTGGCTTGGAATAGAAAACGAAATAGTTGAGCCAAAGTAAAAGAAAGGCCACATGTTCACTATCAGAAACACGGTCTTCGTCAAAATCCATATTGTTTTCAATAAAGTCGAGATGGAAATCACATCAAAATTGATGTCAAAATCATCTTTAGGGTAGTCCGTCGACCATGACACAAATTCACCAGTGATTGGCAAACCGATCAAAGTGGAAATGTCCATTAAAGCGGGCCCATCATCCCATAAGAAAAATGGAAGTTACTGGTAGATGGGCACTAGAAGTACAAACTGGCCCCTAGCAAAGGAGCAATATAAGAAAGATCAAAAGTAGCTAATTCTAATGCATCAACAATGTTTAAAGATTCCCAAAATGGTTTATATACAGGTGCCAATCGAGGCATCCAGATTGAGAAAAGAGGACTCAAATCCTTAGGGGAAGTAGTTTTGAACACTCAAACCAGCAAAATATGAAGCCTTAACGTTCTTACAGAAAATAAATGGCAAATATTCTGGTGGTGATGGAAAGAAGGAAGAAACAGAATCAATCTGCTCATGGGTTGCCAAGGGACCCAAAAAGTAATACAACTCCCATTAACCAAGAATGGCAAAAATACCTGGCAATGCCAAAGACTAGAAGTTTTTGCATCTGGATTTAGGGTCCCTTAAAACTCCATCGTCATTGTAAAACTGCACCGATTCGGCCACTAGTGAAGGAAAAGTCAAAGCTTTGTCGTCTTTTTCGCAAGAATGAGAGGTGTTAGCAATGGAGGTTAAAGAAAAAGGTGGCGATGACGGTTGACAGAGAAGATTAGTGAAAGAATTCGGAAACTATGAAAAGCATGATTGCCTAGGGAGAAAAAGATTAGGGTTGTTTCAAGGAGAAAATTCTAGAATTAAGAATGATGTGATTCAAATAAGTAATGTTTTGTTTCATTTAAGAAAAAGGTAATTAAGGCCCAAGGCGTTACGCATTATTAGAAAAGCACGTGATTTTAAGAGAAGCATAACAATTTTTCAAAGTTTTAAAGAAACTGAAAGGGTACATGTTCCTAGCATGAGGAATATTAAAACTTGAATCTTTTTTTAATAAAGTCACAAGTTTTAAAGGGGCAATTTGTTGGTACAAACAAATGAACTTTTTTGACTATCAGTAATTTCGACCATCAAAGCAGTGTTTCGACTGTAGGAACGCTATTAGGCAAGTTGGAGTCGATGGGAGAAGGTACAAAAATATCAAAAATGAAAGGTAATTGATGACTTTCTTCGAAGTATCAAAAGCTTAAACCAACCTTCAAGCTAAAAATGGAAACATGAGAGCGAAAATTGAGGAACAAGCTAGTACTTAGAGCCCAAGGGAGACGTGGTTATCAAAACTTGCAGATAAAGGTTCTTCATGGTCAAGGCAAGGTCGTGGCTAAGAAAAAGAAGGAATTGGAATCCTGGACGACATGTGGTGGTGCAACAAAAAATAGAGATGAAAGAACTTTCAAATATGCATTGATAGGTCAGACGAAGGGGGAAGGCAATCAAGGCATACATCAAAAAGTTAGAAATGAAAACAGTGTAAAAGTAGTAACGGAAGAGGTAATTAGAAAGACCGATAAAAAACAAATTGGAGAAATTAAAAAGGAGTATAAGATGGTTCTTATAATCTTACGTTTGATTCTATTAGGAATATGTACGAAGCACTACATTCTTCTTTCTTACTAAATTACTTTGGAGTGACAAAACAAAATGGACAGAAGAGGAATAGAAATGAACAAGGAAGACTTTGGTTGAAGTAGTTGGCATGCCTTCCCAAGCATAGAGTGAGGAGAATTTTCTGAAAATTGCAGGTGATCAGAGTGTGATGAACAACAAAAATTTTGATTAAGCCAAAGTGATGATAGATATCTTCTAGGTGTCTGATGAGCGGATAATTTATACGCTTTTTGGCATTATTTTTAGGTAGTTTTTAGTAGGTTCAAGCTACTTTTAGGGATGTTTTCATTAGTTTTTATGTTAAATTCACATTTCTGGACTTTACTATGAGTTTGTGTGTTTTTCTGTGATTTCAGGTAATTTCTGGCTGAAATTGAGGGACTTGAGCAAAACTCTGAAAAAGGCTGACAAAAGGACTGCTGATGCTGTTGGAATCTGATCTCCCTGCACTCGAAATGGATTTTCTGGAGCTACAGAACTCCAAATGGCGCGCTCTCAACGGCGTTGGAACGTAGACATCCAGAGCTTTCCAGCAATATACAATAGTCCATACTTTATTTGGAAATTGACGACGTAACTTGGCGTTGAACGCCAAGTACATGCTGCTGTCTGGAGTTAAACGCCAGAAACACGTTATGATCCGGAGTTGAACGCCCAAAACACGTTATAACTTGGAGTTCAACTCCAAGAAAAGCCTCAGCTCGTGGATAGATCAAGCTCAGCCCAAACATACACCAAGTGGGCCCCGGAAGTGGATTTATGCATCAATTACTTACTCATGTAAACCCTAGTAGCTAGTCTAGTATAAATAGGACATTTAACTATTGTATTAGACATCTTTTGATCACTTTAGATCTAAGGAACATCTGGGGGTGCATAGTCCTTAGACCAAGGGGGCTGGCCATTCGGCCATGCCTGAACCTTTCACTTATGTATTTTCAACGGTGGAGTTTCTGCACACCATAGATTAAGGGTTTGGAGCTCTGCTGTACCTCAAGTTTCAATACAATTACTATTACTTTCTATTCAATTCTCTTTTATTCTTATTCCAAGATATACGTTGCACAAAACTTTGATGAATGCGATGATCCGTGACACTCATCATCATTCTCACCTATGAACACGCGTGACTAACAACCACTTCCGTTCTACCTTAGGCCGGGCGCATATCTCTTAGATTCCCCAACAGAATCTTCGTGTTATAAGCTAGATAGATGGCGGCATTCTTGGGGATCCGGAAAGTCTAACCTTGTCTGTGGTATTCCGAGTAGGATCCCGGGAATCCGAAAAGTCTAACCTTGTCTGTGGTATTCCGAGTAGGATTCCGGTATTGAATGACTGTGACGAGCTTCAAACTCCTGAAGGCTGGGCGTGATGACAAATGCAAAAGAATCAATGGATTCTATTCCAACCTGATTGAGAACCGACAGATGATTAGCCGTGCTGTGACAGAGTATTTGGACCATTTTCACTGAGAGGATGGGATGTAGCCATCAACAAAGGTGATGCCTCCAGACGATTAGCCGTGCAGTGACAGCGCATAGGACTATTTTCCCGAGAGGATTAAAAGTAGCCATTGATGATGGTGATGCCCTACATACAGCTTGCCATGGAAAGGAGTAAGAAGAATTGGATGAAAGCAATAAGAAAGTAGAGATTCGAAAGGATTCTAGCATCTCCACACGCCCATCTGAAATTCCCACTATTGATCTACATAAGTATTTCTATCCTATTTTATTTTCTGTTTATTTTTTTAATCATATTTGATTTTCTAAATTCCATAATTTTATCCTCCTGACTGGGATTTACAAGATGACCATAGCTTGCTTCATACCAACAATCTCTGTGGGATCGACCCTTACTCACGTAAGGTATTACTTAGACGACTCAGTACACTTGCTGGTTAGTTGAACGGAGTTGTGTCCACACATAAGTGCCATAATAATGATTCCATACAACAACAAAGAATACTACATTGATGTGATCACAATTTCGTCCACCAGTGTCACAAATCAATGACATGATATTGATGAACTTAAATGACAACAAATTTCAAATTTTAGAAAAAGAAACTTTCTTGATGAAAAAGAATGTAGATACTTTTATGATAAAGGAGGCGTGTATGAATAAGATAATGGTGGAGAGAAAAGAAAATAGAAATACAAGGCTTGAAAGTGCAAAACACAGCATCCAGAATCTAGAATACAGAGAAAAAATTTATAAATTGATAAATGAGGAGAAAAATTCTGAAAAAACTAAGAGAATGGAGGGTGATATAAATTATATCTACTTATGTGTGCAAAGAGATGTGGAGACACAAGTGTGAGATGTAAGTATAATACCACACTTAATTGGCCTTAGGATCATTCACTCATTTAAATAACGTAATCATATTTTTCATCTCTCAAATTCACCAACAATCATAAGAATATAAGAGAGAATTTTTGAAACAAACTCTAAGCATTTTGATTCATGAAGAGATAATTAACAACATACATATGAAGTCTTTATATAAGCAAACTTTTATAATAAAATAATAATTCTTATAACAACTAAGCACTAGTTATAATAACTCAAGAAACAAGTAGAAACTTTGACTAGTCAAATTTCTTGTTCAATTTTACTTCAAATTCTTTATTCATCAACTTGAAGCTTCCAATTCATGATTCTTCATTCTTCATGAATGTTGTGTTGTCCTTCACAAGAAAAACAACTTGCATTCTTGTAGTTTCTACCACCGTCTAATTTATGGTGCAACTTGATTTTTAATTCCAATTCAATTTGATTTTAAATTTTTTCAATGTTCTAGCATGTTGTGTTTATACTATTCTTGAATGTTCATGATTTAATTATCTAACATTGTCTCCCTTAAATCAAGCTTATAGAATTTATCATTCCAAACATCTTCTTCAACTTGTAAAATAACTCGGTCTTCAATGACTTTGTTAATATATCTGTAACTTGTTCTTCACCAATTCTCTAATTTTGTGAAATCGTATATCAATATGCTTTGATCTCTCATGGAATACTAGATTTTTGCAAAGTGCAATAGTTGACTTGTTATCACAAAATATCATTGTTGAAGTACTTTATTTCTTGTTCAATTCCTCAAGAATTCTTTTTAGCCAAATTTCTTGCGTTGCACAACTTGCTGCTACTATATATTTTGCTTCTACTGTAGAGAGTGCTACTACTGGTTGTTTCTTCGATGACCATGAAATTGCACCAGATCCAAGATGAAATGCAAATCTCGAAGTATATTTTCTTGTTTCTATATCTCCAACCCAATCACTATCAATGTAACCGACAAGATTCACTTCATTAGTATTTTCATAATAAATACTATCATTTAAAGTATCTTTGATATATCAAAGAATCCGTTTTGCAGCTTGCAAATGGTTGGTACAAGACTCCTCCATAAATCTACTAAGAAAACTAACTCCAAACACAATATCTAGTCTGGTTGCAATTAAGTACCTCAGACTTCCAATCAAGCTTTTGTAAGATGTGGGATTTACTAATCTTCCTTTATCTTCTCTTGGCAACTTGAATTTCTCTTTGACCGGAGTAAGAACTTGTTTTGAGTGCTCCATCTGAAATTTCTTCAAAATATCATTTGCATATTTCTTCTAAGAAATAAAAATTCCATCGTCCTTTTGAAGAACTTCAATGCCAAGAAAATAAGACATCAAGCCCATATCTGCCATTTCAAAGTGCTTTATCATACCCTCCCTGAATTCTATAATTATCTTCAAATTGTTGCCAGTAAAGATTAAATCGTCAACATAAAGACACACAATCAAGATATCTCCAAGTTCAATAAACTTGATGTAAAGAGTATTCTCAAACGGACATCTTTTGAAATCATTCTCATTAAAAATAAGAATCAATCTTCTTGTACCATGCTCTTGGTGATTGCTTTAACCCGTATGAGGCTTTTTTCAACCTGTAACCTTTATTTTCTTCTCCAAGAACTTCATATCCTGCGGGTTGCTCAACATACACTTCTTCTTCTAAAGTACCATTTAGAAATGCCGACTTAGCATCCATTTGATATATCTTCAACTTATTTTGAGCTGAGAGTGAAATAATCATACGAATAGTGTCTAATCTAGCAACAGGTAAAAATACTTCAAAGGATTTGATACCTGGCTTTTGTTTGTATCCCTTAGCAACTAATCTTGGTATGAAATGATCAACTTCACTAATGGATTTGTACTTAGTTTTGTAAAGTCACTTTACTCCAATCGGCTTCTTATCGGCTGGTAAATCTGTCATCTCCCATGTGTCATTCTTCTTAATGGCATGAATCTCCTCATCCATTACTTTCTTCCAATTGTTGTCTCTATAGGCTTCTTCAAAGTTCAACAGCTCACAATCTAAAAATAGAGCAAAATTTATGATTTCTTCATCGGACGGATCATTGTCATTGCCAACTTCATAATCTGCTAATCTAGCAGGTAATCTTCTCTCTCTATGCGATCTTCTAGATGAATCTGGTTGTTCAGTTGTTCCCGTTTGTCTTTCTTCTTCATCATCACATGTATTTAAAATTACAATCGGCTACTTTTCTGTTTTTGTGTCCCGATCCCACACGTCTTTCTCATCAAACGTCATGTCTCTGCTGATGATCACTTTTTTTGTTTCTGGATTGTACAACTTGTATGCTTTTGAATCTGTGCTACAGCCGATAAAAATACACTTCTCGCCTTTGTCATCTAACTTCTTCCTTAACTAGTCTGGTACATGGGCATAAGTAATACACCCAAAGAGTCTGAAATGATGAATGGAAGGCTGCTTTTCACTCCAAGCTTTCTCTGGAGTTTTATCTGGAACACTCTTCATTGGACACTCTGCCATTGCGACTACTTCTGCCCAAAATTCTTTAAGCATTTGTTTTGAATTGAGCATGAATTTGACCATATCCATGATGATTCTATTCTTTATTTCACCTATTTCATTTTGTTAGGGAGTATATTTGGTTGTTAGTTGGTGTTAAATTATGTTACTTAAAGTAATCTGAACACACAAGATATTCTGTCCCTCTGTCTATTTTGAGAATTTTGATTTTACAACCACTTTGTTTTTTGGCAAATGCCTTAAATGCCTTGAAGATATCACATGCTTTTAATTTTTTCTTCAGAAATTATACCCATGTATATCTACTAAAATCATCAATAAAAGTGATAAAGTACATGCTACCACTGTTGCTTGGAACTTCAACAGAACAAATGTCTGAATGCACAATTTCAAGTAATCTTCTAGCTCTCCATGACTTTTTTGTAGGGAATGGATCTCTGTACTTCTTTTCCAGTTGGCAAATCTCACAAACACAATTAGGAATATGAACTCGTGGTAGACCAGAAACAAGTTTTTTTCTTGACAGGTAGTTTAGGTCAGGAAAATGAAAATGCCCAAACCACATATGCCACAACCAGCTATCATCAAGTATTACAGAACTCATGCAAGAGAGATTAACATGTTGAATTTTTAATGAAAATATTCTGTTTGAAGTCATCTTTGCTTTATCTATGAATCTTTCGTTGTTGTCAAACACAGTACAATATCCACGATATGGTATCATCTTATATCCCTTCTCAGATAACTGCCCTATACTTAGTAAATTGAAATCAAGTTTAGGAGCATAGAAAACATCAAAAATATAATTTAGAGAACAATCCTTTAATCTAATTGGTATTCGCCCTTTTCCTTCAATAGGGATCTTTGTACTATTACCAAATTTTGATAATAGTTTAACTGAATCATTTAGTGAAGAAATTAATTCTTTTCTACCAGACATATGATTACCACATGTATTATCCAAGTACCATATATTTTCATCTTCATCACATGAATTACTTGTAAAAAATAAAATTTGAGTACCCGGATTATCATTAGTATTTGCAACGTATACTTGATTATTATTCACCATTTTGAATCTGCAATCTGCTGCTTTGTGTCCATACTTTCCACAATGGAATCAGTTGAAACTACTTCGCTCTTGATAAAAATTGCCTTGATCTCTTCCTCGGTTGACAAGCTTGAAATTTATTCCACCTCTTCCTTGATTAGGCGGTGTAAAATTATTATAACTTCCTTGGTTGTAATTTCTGTGACCTCTTCCTCTAAAACTTCTTCTGCTTCTACTTTGAAAGTTGAAACCACAACCTCGTCTTTATTGTGTACCGCTTGATTCTGCAACATTGTTTAAATTCACCTGGCATTTCAAGGCTTCCTCAGTTGATTTTTCTGATGTAACGATCAAATTCCTAGTACGTCATGATCGTACTAAAAGTAAGGCGTTACTGACCTATTTTCCTTTATTATCTATTTAATATTGAGCCTTTATATCGATGTCACATTTTAGTTTTAAGAAAACTCAAAAAAATTTTTTATTCTTTAAAGTTATATATCAAAGCTCTATAAGTAATAATAATCACATAAATACTAATAATAATAAATATTACACAAGTAAAATCAAATGAAACTCATATACAATACATACCCCTCTGTATAAAATAAAATCTTAAGTAACAAGAGCAAGGAGACTTTATAAAGGCAATTAGGTTCAGAAAATAGAATTCACTATCCGTCCACAGCTTCACACTGATTCTTCAAGCCGGTGACACTAAAAGGGGTAGAAATTTTAGAGTGAGAACTAAATCACTCATTCTTAGTAGAGGTCGAGAATGCCTTAAATTTAAAGAATAATTACACATAGCTCTCTTATCTTTCAAGAATAATCTCCTTTATTAAACCTTTAAAATTTTGAGTTCCTACTTTAAATTATTTAGCAGCTTTCTTTCAAATTATATTTCTTTAAAAAAACTTTCAGTTACATTAATCAATCCTCAATCACCTCAGTTCACATTCATATTTATAAACTAACAAGCACAAGCAAGGCACACAATATAAATATACAAGCAATTCACGCAAGTTAAATAGCAGAAAATTTCACAGATAACATAACATAGCAATAGAAGTCACACCCAAACAATTCATACAAATGCACATGATGAATGTTTATTCCTATTCAGGCCATGAGCTCATGTGTCGGTTCGATGCCCGATACTCAACAGTGGTCTTGAGATAGGCGTTATGTATCGTCGTCCCTACCTCAGCCAACGTCCCTTCTATAAGCGCTACGTATCGCCGTCTTCATAAGGAACCTTCCTTCTGGTCTCAAGTGGGTGTTACGTATTGCCATCCCCACTGAGCCTTATCCTTCGGATCTCAAGTGAGCGTCCATATTGAGCCTCATGCACAATTGGTGTATGAAATTGCAATCACACTTTTGCAACTTCACACAACTAACCAGCAAGTGCATTGGGTCGTCCAAGTAATACCCTACGTGAGTAAGGGTCGATCCCACGGAGATTGCCAGCTTGAAGCAAGTTATGGTTATCTTATTATTCTTAGTCAGGATATCAATAACAATTCTTAGTTTTATTTGTAAAAAAATAAAAGAGTATGGAATAAACAATACTTGTTATGCAGTAATGGAGAACAGGTTGAGGTTTCGGAGATGCTTTGCCCTCTAAATCTCTGCTTTCCTACTGCCTTCTTCTTCAAACACGCAAGGCTCCTTCCATGGCAAGCTGTATGTTGGTGGATCACCGTTGTCAATGGCTACCATCCGTCCTCTCAGTGAAAATGGTCCATGTACATGGCTAATCATCTGTAGGTTCTCACTTGTGTTGGAATAAGATCCATTGATCCTTTTGCACACTGTTACTGCACCCAACAATTGTGAGTTTGAAGCTCGTCACAGTCATCCCTTCCCAGATCCTACTCGGAATACCACAAACAAGGTTTAGACTTTTTGGATCTCAGGAATGCTGCCAATTGATTCTAGCCTCTACCACGAAGGTTCTGATCTCACGGAATTGAATGCTCTGTTGTCAGGAGAGACAATCAAACTCGTGAATCAAGAGCCCAAGAGATACACACTCAAGCTGTTGCAGGTAGAACGAAAGTGATTGTCAGGCACGCGTTCATAAGTTGAGAATGGTGATGAGTGTCACGGATCATCACATTCATCACATTGAAGTACGAGTGAATATCTTAGAACAGAAACAAGTGCGATTGAATAGAAAATAGTAGTAATTGCATTAATTTATCGAGACACAACAGAGCTCCTCACCCCCAACCATGGGGTTTAGAGACTCATGTCGTCAAAGGTACAATAAGAAATGTAAAAATGTCATAAGTTTCAAAATGAATCTCTAAAAGTAGTTTTTATACTAGACTAGTAACCTATGTTTATAGAGAATGAGTAACTGGATGCAGAGAGTGCAGAAATCCACTTTCGGGACCCACTTGGTGAGTGTTTGGGCTGAGCTTCCTAGCTTTAACATGCTTGTGCTATTCCTAGAGTTAAACGCCAGTTTGGGTGCCAGTTCGTGCGTTTTACTGCAGCTTTGGTGCCAGTTCTGGCGTTTTACTCCAGAAAATGGTCTTTGGGTGGCGTTTAGACGCCAGTTTGGGCCATCAAATCTCGGGCAAAGTATGGACTATTATACATTGCTGGAAAGCGCAGGATGTCTACTTTCCAATACAATTACGAGCGCGCCAATTGGGCTTCTGTAGCTCTAGAAAATCCACTTCGAGTGCATGGAGGTCAGAATCCAACAACATCAGCAGTCCTTTTTTCAGCCTCTGAATCAGATTTTTGCTTAGGTCCCCCAATTTCAGCCAGAAAATACCTGAAATCACAGAAAAATACACAAACTCATAGTAAATTTCAGAAATGTGATTTTTTCATAAAAACTAATAATAATATACTAAAAAGTAACAAAAACCTATTAAAAGCTACCTAAAAACAATACCAAAAGCGTATAAATTATCCGCTTATCACAACACCAAACTTAAATTGTTGCTTGTCCCCAAGCAACTAAAAATAAAATAGAATAAAAAGAAGAGAATATACAATAAATTCCAAAATATCAATGAAGCTTAGCCCCAATTAGATGAGCGGGACTAGTAGCTTTTTACTTCTGAACAGTTTTGGCATCTCACTTTATCCTGTGAAGTTCAGAATGATTGGCATCTATAGGAACTCCGATTTAAGATAGTGTTATTGATTCTCCTAGTTCAGTATGTTGATTCTTGAACACAGTTACTTTATGAGTCTTGGTTGTGACCCTAAGCATCTTGTTTTCCAGTATTACCACCGGATACATAAATGCCACAAACACATAACTGTGTAAACCTTTTCAGATTGTGACTCAACTTTGCTAAAGTCCCCAGTTAGAGGTGTCCAGAGTTCTTAAGCACACTCTTTTTGCTTTGGATCACGACTTTAACCACTCAGTCTCAAGCTTTTCACTTGGACCTTCATGACAGAAGCACATGGTTAGGGATAGCTTGATTTAGCCGCTTAGGGCAGGATTTTATTCCTTTGGGCCCTCCTATCCATTAATGCTCAAAGCCTTGGATCCTTTTTACCCTTGCCTTTTAGTTTAAAGGGCTATTGGCTTTTTCTGCTTGCTTTTTCTTTTTCTTTCTTTTTCTTTTTCGCCATTTTTTTCTTTTTTTTGCAAGCTTTATTTTTCACTGCTTTTTCTTGCTTCAAGAATCAATTTTATGATTTTTCAGATTATCAATAACATTTCTCTTTTTTCATTAATCTTTCAAGAGCCAACAATTTTAACATTCATAAACTTCACTATAAAAAAATATATACTGTTCAAGCATTTATTCAGAAAGCAAAAAGTATTGTCACCACATCAAAATAATTAAACTAATTTTCAAGATAAATTTCGAAATTATGCACTTCCTGTTCTTTTGTAATTAAAAGCATTTTTCATTTAAGAAAGGTAAAGGATTCATGAAATTATTCATAGCTTTAAGACATAGATACTAGACACTAATGATCATGCAATAAAGACACAAACATAGACAAGACATAAAGTATAAAAATTGAAAAACAGAAAATAAAATAAACAAGGAGATTAAAGAACGAGTCCACCTTAGTGATGGTGGCTAGTTCTTCCTCTTGAAGATCCTTTGGAGTGTTTGAGCTCCTCTATGTCTCTTCCTTGCCTTTGTTGCTCCTTTCTCATGGCCTTTTGCTCCTCTCTAATTTTATGGAGGATGATGGATTGCTCTTGGTAAGGTCCATGAGTGGGCTCTCTTGTTTGCTCCATCCTCTTTCTAGTGATGGGCTTTTGAGATGAATCTCTCCATCTTCCATGACTCGGAGTTGGAAGCAACTGTTTTCCCTTACCTCTTCCTAGAGGTTTCTCCGGCCTTAGGTGTTATTAATGGTTATGGAAAACAAAAAGATGAGCTTTTCCACACCAAACTTAAAAGCTTTGCTCGTCCTCGAGCAAAA
This sequence comes from Arachis stenosperma, assembly GCF_014773155.1. Lineage (NCBI taxonomy): Eukaryota > Viridiplantae > Streptophyta > Magnoliopsida > Fabales > Fabaceae > Arachis > Arachis stenosperma. The sequence continues at coordinate 109,518,554 of NC_080380.1, read as the reverse complement.
GAAGAAAGAAAGGATTAGAGGAAGAAGAGATGGAGGAGATGGAGTTGTATGAGTGGGTGGGTTTTATAAAAATAGTGGATGGATGTGAGTGGTGAAGAGATAATGGGGAAGAGGGTAGGATTTGATAGGTGTTTGGGGAAGGGTGTTATGGAAGGGTGTGAAGAGGAGAGAGAGAGAGTTGGGGTAGGTGGGGATCCTGTGGGTGTCAAGGAATTCTCATCCCTGCACCTTTTTGGCGTCTAAACGCCCTCTAGGTGCCTTATCTGGCATTAAACACCAGTCTGCTGCTTATTTCTGGCGTTAAACACCAGTCTGCCTACCAGTTCTGGCGTTTAACGCCCATAATGCTACCAGGATGGGAGTTAAACGCCCATTCTGCTATCCTTACTGGCGTTTAAACGCCAGTAGGCCTGTCCTCCTGGGTGTGCTATTTTTATGCTGTTTTTTATTCCGCTTTAATTATACAGCTGTTTTTGTGACTCCACATGATCATCAACCTAAAGAAAATATAGACATAGATAAATAAAATTGGGTTGCCTCCCAATAAGCATTTTTTTAATGTCAATAGCTTGATAGGACTGAGCTTTAATCTAGTCTCAGTCTTGAGCATTCTTGCTCAACATCGCCTTCAAGATAATGCTTGATTCTCTGTCCATTAACAATGAACTTTTTGTCAGAGTTAATATCCTGAAGCTCTACATATCCATATGGTGACACTCTTATAATCACATATGGTCCGTTCTACTGGGATTTTAATTTCCCAGGAAACAATCTGAGCCTAGAGTTAAATAGCAGAACCTTCTGTACTGGCTCAAAGACTCTAGATGACAGCTTCTTGTCATGCCACCTTTTTGCTTTCTCCTTGTAAATTTTTGCATTTATGAAAGCATTGAGTCTGAACTCCTCTAGCTCATTCAACTAGAGTAATCTTTTCTCTCCAGCTACCTTGGCATCAAGGTTTAGGAACCTGGTTGCCCAGTAGGCCTTGTGTTCCAATTCCACTGGCAAATGGCAGGCCTTGCCATACACAAGCTGGTATGGAGAGGTCCCTATAGGAGTCTTGAATACTGTTCTGTATGCCCACAGAGCATCATCCAAACTTTTTTCCCAATCCCTTTTACGGGCACTTACAGTCCATTCTAGGATTCGTTTTAGTTCTCTATTTAAGACTTCAGCCTGCCCATTTATCTCTGGATGATACGGAGTCACCACCTTGTGGTTAATTCCATATCGGACCAAAGCAAAGTCAAGCTGTTTATTGCAGAAATGAGTGCCTCCATCACTGATCAGTATTCTAGGAACACCAAATCTGCTGAAGATATGCTTCTGGAGGAACTTCAGCACGGTCTTAGTATCATTAGTGGGTGTTGCAATTGCTTCTACTCATTTAGATACATAGTCTACTGCCACCAGAATATAAGTGTTTGAGTATGATGGTGGGAAAGGCCCCATGAAGTCAATACCCCATACATTAAACAACTCAATCTCTAAGATCCCTTGCTGAGGCATGGCATAACCGTGAGACAAGTTACCAGCTCTCTGGCAACGGTCACAGTTACGTACAAACTCTCGGGAATCTCTATAGAGAGTAGGCCAGTAGAAGCCAGACTGGAGAACCTTTGTGGCTGTTCGCTCACCTCTGAAATGTCCTCCATATTGTGATCCATGGCAATGCCATAGGATTTTCTGTGCCTCTTCTCTAGGCACATGGTGGACGAAATTGTGATTCATATGTTCTAGGCACTATTAGAGAAGCTTTTTCTTTCCACAACTCCGTTCAACTTAACCAGCAAGTGTACTGGGTCATCCAAGTAATACCTTACGTGAGTAAGGGTCGATCCCACAGATGTAAACCCGGTTAATTAATGGCTAATTAACCCATAAATGAGAATTTATTCTAGAAAGCCTAAAATGTGATTTTTATGGCTAAATGTGATAGAGGAGACTGAGACGAGAATTTTGGTACCAATTTTATGGAATTCGGACCAAGATTGGACCGAACGGGCCAAACCGGGCCAATTGGACCCAAAGTGGGCCCTTAGCCCAACATAACTAAACCAAAACCCTAGTTTTCAGCACTCTCTCTCCTCATTTGTTACACACACAAGCTTAAATTAGAGAGAAAGGGAGGAAGAACACTCTCTCAAGTTCTCTCCCTTGGTTGATCTTCAAATCACCATAACTTTTGATCTAGAGCTCCGATTGCCGCTCCGTTTGCGGCCACGCGTTCACCGCGGAGAGCTCTACAAAACCCATACAATTAATCTTGAGGTAAGCCACAAGTTTCTGTTCGAAATTCCAGCCCTTATTTTCGAGTTTCATGGGTAAAATATTGAGATTTTGGGTTCTTTGATGTTATAGGACCCAACTCTCTTGAAGGAGAAGGTTAACCTTGTCTCCTTGGACTTTGGGTGTGGTAAGATTCTCAACCCTAGTGTATTTTGTTGTTTTATGATGTTTGGGTTTTGAGATGTTGTGTATGGGTATGATGGTTGTGGCTTAGGTTGTGTATTTTTGGATTTTGGAGCTTAATTGGTGACTTTGAAAAGCTTGGAAAGGGTTTGGTGGTGAAAAATCTGTTCTTGGAGGTGTTGAGGCCTTGAGAGCTTGTGGATAAGTGGTTTGGAAGTGCTCCGGTGGAGCTTGGGAAAATCGGCTAAGGTATGGTTTCGGTTTCCCGTATCTAATATGTAATGTGGTAGGAAATACTTAGGCTAGAGGCCCTAAGATAGGCATTGAATTGTTGATGTTGTTGAATGATTGAGATATAAGATGTGGTCATATATGTGATGATGATTATTGATGCCTTGGTGGTATGATGTATGAGAAATATGCATGTTGTGATATATGCTTGATGATTGGTTATGGTTGAATTGTGGGTTGAACCATGTTGATGGTGAGTATAATGTTGATTGTGTACAATAATGATGTATTGGAATTGGTGTTGTTGAGAATTGGCATGAGGAATAGTATATGATATGTCAATTTGTTTGAGTTTGAGCCACTTGGGTGAAGTGGGGTAAAATGATGAAATAGTGATTTTGGTAAATTGTGGTAATGTGTCAATGTGTGAGTTGAGGAGGCTTGATGTTGAATTTGATACATTTTGATTGATTTCAAAGAAAAGGGATGAAATTGGCATGTTTTGATTGACTTTGAAAAGAGTTGAAAATGGTTTGTTTTGAAAATGGCATATTGTGGTTTTGTATGAAAATATGGTTTTTGGGCATACTTTGACGAAACATAACTTGGACTACGGATCTCCGTTTTGTACCAAATCTGTTTAAAAATGAAATTGGATCCGGGATGTCCATGCCGTTCGAAGAACGGGTGAAAAACGATTTAAAATGAGGAAGTTATGTCCGTTGGAGGATTGGGGTTTAAATCTGTGAAATTCTGCAGCTTTTAACTTAGAAAATTTTTAGCAGAATGACCCCTTGCGCGTGGGCGCACCTGGCGCGTACGCGCCGATCTTCCGAGAAGTGCCATCCACGCGTACGCGTGATGTGCGCGGGCGCGCTGATTGTGCTGCACCCAATGCCCAGCCATTTTCCAGAGAGTTATGCCAGAACTGTGCCAGTGTTGTGCCTGGGGCACGAGAACACCCGCGCGTACGCGTGGTTGACGCGTGCGCGTCGATTGGCAAATTTTGGAATCCACGCGTTAGCGTGCATGACGCTTGCGCGTCGATGAGTTTTTGAGGCCATCCACGCGTGCGCGTGGAGTGCGCGTACGCGCGGCCCTGTTTTCATCCCAAAGTTGATTTTTGAGTTTTAAAAGCCAAATCTCATACTTCTAAGCCTCCAATCTCACCATTTATGTCTTAAATCATTATGACATGCCTAGCTATTAAAAAGGGGCTAGTGAATGAGGTAACTTGCGAGTGAAGCAAGGGAAAAATGAATGATCAATGAGGATCAAGATGATTATGTGAGATGCGGAGGATGGTGGTGGAAGTGCTTGTTATGCCATGGGCCGAAAGGCTGTAATTGTTAATGAAATGGCTGGTTATGGATTTAACCATGAGCCGGAATAGCTGTGTATGCTATGAATATTGGCTGGTTATGGATTTAACCGTGAGCCGGAATAGCTGTGTATGCTATGAATATTGGCTGGTTCTGGACTGAACCGTGAGCCGAATGGCTGATATGGATGTTGATCCATGGATGAAAATTCATGCATGTTTATGCTGAATTATTGATAATTGAGATTTGCACTTCCACTATCAGAGGCACGAGATCCCTGGGAGAAAGCAGTGGCTAGCCACCACGTGCTCCAGGTGGAGGCTCGAGACTCTGTTGACCCTATGTCGTAAGTGTGGCCGGGCACTGTGAAAGACCCGGATGAGCTCGCCCCCGAAATATTCACCAGTGAGGGTGATGGATATGGATCATGTTTATGATCAAGTTTATAACGAGTATAACTCGAGTTGGGGATGCGCGACAGAGGGACAGTCCAATGGTTAGCGACCAGGACTTGTCGGGTTGGCTCTATAACCGACAAGATGATATCATCAGCCACTAGGGACAGGCATTCATCATATGCATACTATGTGAATTGTTTGAGATTGCCTATTTGACTGCATATTACTTGCTAATTGTCTAAATGTCTTAACTGCTCCTATTTGTATATTCTTTGTCTGATATAACTGTGTTTGCTACATTATACTCCTGCTGGTGGTTGGGAGGTGAGAAGGAATTGGAAAGGGAAGTATTAGTTAGACTGAAGAATCTTTAGTCAGATGCCCTTATATGGTTTAGCTTTTTTATAAGCTTTGATATTATCTGGAGGAAGTTCTAGGATTGCCTTTGGCTTTCCTCTATTATTATGTATTATATATGTGGGAACTGTTACCATGCTGGGGACCTCTGGTTCTCACCCATGCGGATTTTGTGGTTTTCAGATATAGGACGTGCGGTTTCCCGCTGAGGCATGCTGGAGACTTCTAGATTTGCGAAGATTCCTTGTTCTTGGGGACTATGTTTTTGGTTTATATGTTTTGCTTAGATACTTTTATCTCCATTAAATAATACAAACTATGATGACTCCTCCTATGGGAGATTTTGGAGAATAGGTTTTATGTATTTGTGTCCCTTTGGGTTTCCTTTGGGGTTTTCCGTATTTTATCATATGTATATATTGCTATGCTCAGACCGGTTATCTTCGCAGCCGGATCTTGAGTCTTGATATTCCTGTTTTTGACACTCCTTTGTATATATATAATCTCGCGTTGGTTTATCCTTGTTCGTTACGTTATCGATCGGAGTGTTGCGCTTTCGAGTTGCGATTTTTGTTTACCCCTTTTTCTACAAAGGCTCCTAGTTATAATCAATCATTCATACTACTATACGTACTAAATTTTTATTTTAGAGGTCGTAATACCTTGCCATCTCTGAATTATGACTTAAGCATAAGGCTCTGTATGGTAGGGTGTTACATTATGGTATCAGAGCAGTTCGTTCCTGTAGAGCCTGAGGGATGGACTGACTATGCTTCTGTGCATTCTCTGTATGTGTGTTATGTGCTATTAGTATATCTGCTTGATATAATTGGCATAAACGTTCATGAGCATGCATTTGGGACTTTGAAGCACTAGACTTCCGATATTGAGACTGATCAACTTAATATCGATTGTTGGGTGTGTATAGGAACCAGATGGCGCCTCGTGGACGCGGTAGAGGTAGTGCGAGAGGACGTACGAATGCTCGTGCACTGGAGAATAACCCTAATGACCCGGTGAACTTTATGGCTGCGTTGGAGAACATGGCTGCTGCTATGCAAGCCACTGCTGAGGCTCTTGGTCAACAGATGAACAACCATGGTAATGATGGAGGTGGAGTTCAAGGCCCGATGACTCTGGCAAACTTTTTGAAGGTTAATCCGCCTAAGTTCAAGGGAACTACTAGTCCGACTGAGGCTGATACATGGTTTCAGGCTATAGAGCGAGCATTACAAGCACAAGTGGTACCTGAAGGACAGCGTGTCGAGTTTGCCACTTATATGCTCACCGGTGAAGCGTCGCATTGGTGGCAAGGCATCCGACGTCTTCTGCAGCAGGGTGATGACTATATCACCTGAAATGTCTTTCAAGAAGAGTTCTATAAGAAGTACTTTCCGACTTCTGCTAGGACGGCTAAGGAACTTGAATTGTTACAGCTGAAGCAGGGTACTATATCCATATCAGAGTATACTGACAAGTTTGAGGAGCTGTTCAGGTTCTCTCGTATGTGCCAAGGGACTCCGGTGGAATATGAGGAATGGAAGTGTGTTAAGTATGAAGGAGGACTCCGGAGTGATATCTTCAGTTCAGTAGGGCCAATGGAGATTAGGACTTTCTCCGAATTGGTGAACAAGTGTAGGGTTGCTGAAGAGTGTGTGAAAAGGGCAACCGCTGAGAAAGGAAGTCACAAAGGATCATTCCCACAGAACCGAGGGAAGAGCTTTACACCTAGAGGTCCGTCTTTCAAGAGGGGAAGCTCATTTAGGAGGCCCAACAACAACAACAACTCCCAAGGAAAGAAGTTTGGGAAGCAGCCTCAGAATGATCAAGCTTGTGCTAGGTGTGGAAGTCACCATCCGGGAGCACCATGCAAGGCCGGATGGGGTTTGTGCTACAATTGTGGAAAAGCGGGGCATAAAGCCGCCAGTTGTCCGGAAAAGCAGAAACAAGGTGCTGGGAAAGCACAACAGACTGGTCGGGTGTTCACCACTTCAGCTGTAGGAGCTGAGGGATCCGAGACACTTATTCGAGGTAACTGTGAATTAGCTGGTCAAACTTTAAATGCTTTATTTGATTCGGGAGCATCACATTCATTCATTGCATTCAAGAAAGCCCATGAGTTAGGGTTGAAGATTGTAACTTTAGGTTATGATCTAAGGGTGTACAATGCTACCCATGAAGCCACGGTAACTAGGCTAGGATGCCCGGAAGTTTCCTTTAGGTTCAAGCAGCGTGATTTTGTTCATAATTTAGTCTGCTTGCCGATGGTCGGTCTTGATCTTATCTTGGGATTGGATTGGTTATCTAAGAACCATGTTCTGCTTGATTGTTCTACAAAGTCGGTGTACTTTATGCCGGAAGATACAGAAGGGCCGGTCGTGGTGAATAATTATTACTTGAATTCGATGATGGTGAACTGTTCTGGAACCGAATGTCAGGGTATCATGTTGCTAACCGCGGGTGTTTCGGGTGATGATCAAAGGTTGGAGCAGATTCCGGTTGTGTGTGAGTTTCCGGAAGTGTTTCCCGATGATATTGATGAGTTTCCACCTAACCGAGAGGTTGAGTTTGCTATTGAGTTGGTGCCCGAGGCGGGACCAATCTCAAGTGCTCCTTATAGGATGTCACCGTTAGAGATGAACGAGCTAAAGTCTCAGTTAGAGGATTTCTTGGGAAAGAATTTTATACGGCCAAGTGTCTCTCCGTGGGGTGCTCCAGTGCTACTAGTGAAGAAGAAGGATGGGAGTATGCGGCTCTGTGTGGATTACAGGCAGCTGAACAAGATTACAATAAAGAATAAGTACCCATTGCCGAGAATTGATGATCTCATGGATCAGTTACAAGGAGCTGGAGTTTTCTCCAAGATTGATTTGCGATCCGGTTATCACCAGATAAGGGTCAAGGGTGAGGATATCCCTAAGACCGCTTTCAGAACTCGTTATGGTCATTACGAGTACACTGTGATGTCCTTTGGGTTGACGAACGCTCCTGCGGTATTCATGGATTACATGAATAGAGTTTTCCATCCGTTTCTGGATAAATTCGTTGTTGTCTTCATTGATGGCATACTAATTTATTCCAAGACTGAAGAAGAGCATGCGGAACACTTGAGGACCGTGTTGCAGATTCTAAAGGAGAAGAAACTTTATGCAAAACTGTCTAAGTGTGAGTTTTGGAAGAGTGAGGTGAAGTTTTTGGGCCATGTGGTGAGTAAGAAGGGAATAGCAGTAGATCCAACTAAGGTGGAGGCGGTGATGGATTGGAAACAACCAACCACCATAACAGAGATAAGGATTTTTCTGGGTTTAGCTGGCTATTACAGAAGGTTTATCAAGGGCTTTTCACAGATAGCGTTACCAATGACAAAGTTAACCCTCAAAGACACTCCGTTTGTTTGGACTCCTGAGTGCAAGGAGAGCTTTCAGACATTGAAGAAAAAGTTGACTACTGCACCTGTGTTAGTGTTACCCGAGCCGAATGAGCCATTTGAGGTGTATTGTGATGCCTCATTAAAGGGTTTAGGGTGCGTGCTGATGCAGCATCGTAATGTGGTGGCGTATGCCTCACGACAGTTGAGACCTCATGAAGTTAGTTACCCTACGCACGATTTGGAACTCGCTGCGGTTGTGTTTGCCTTGAAGGTGTGGAGGCATTATCTCTATGGGGTTAAGTTCCAAGTCTTCTCTGATCATAAGAGCTTGAAGTATCTCTTTGATTAGAAAGAGCTTAATATGAGGCAGAGAAGGTGGATGGAATTGTTGAAGGACTACGACTTTGAGTTGCATTACCATCCGGGAAAGGCAAACGTAGTGGCGGATGCGTTAAGTCGGAAGTCATTATATGCGGCTTGGATGATGCTTTAAGAGGAGAAGTTGCTCAAGGGATTCGAGAGTCTTAAAATTGGTGCTCGAGAAGTATCCGAAACTTTATGTTTGAGCCGATTAGAAATCTCAAGTGAGTTTAAGTCCGAACTCCTAAAGGCTCATCAAAATGATGAAGCATTATGGAAAGTGTTACCGGCCATTGAGCAAGGAAAACAGTGGAGAGTGTCGGAAGAAAAATATGGGTTATGGAGATTCAAGGGTAGAATCATTGTGCCGGATGTTGGCACTTTGAGGCAAGATATCTTAAAGGAGGCACACAAAAGCGGATTCTCCATTCACCCGGGAAGTACTAAGATGTACCATGATTTGAAGGCGATGTTTTGGTGGCCGGGTATGAAGAATGAGGTGGCGAAATATGTTTCAAAGTGCTTAACTTGTCAAAAGGTAAAGATTGAACATCAAAAGCCCGCCGGTATGTTGCAACCTTTAGAGATTCCACAATGGAAGTGGGAGAGTATTGCAATGGACTTTGTGTCGGGATTGCCAAGGACTAGGGCTGGTTTTGATGCTATTTGGGTGATTGTGGACCGACTGACGAAGTCAGCTCACTTTTTACCCATTCGTATGACTTACACCCTTGAAGAGCTAGCACGGTTATACATAAAAGAGATTGTGAGACTTCATGGTGTACCTGCTACTATAATCTCTGATAGAGATCCTCGTTTCACTTCAAGGTTTTGGGGTGCATTTCAGAAAGCTTTTGGAACCCGATTAAGCTTGAGCACGGCTTACCATCCTCAAACAGATGGTCAATCTGAGAGGATGATCCAAACACTAGAGGATATGTTGAGAGCTTGTGTTTTGGACCAACCGGCGAGTTGGGATCGGTATATGCCATTAGTGGAGTTTGCATACAATAATAGTTATCATGCGAGCATCGGAATGGCTCCGTATGAGGCCTTGTATGGGAGGAAATGTCAATCTCCGCTATGTTGGTATGAAGCTGGAGAGAAAAGCTTGTTGGGGCCAGAAATGATAGCTGACACTACTGAGCAAGTCAAGAAAATCCGAGATAGGATGCTTACGGCGTAGAGTCGTCAAAAGAGTTACGCCGATCAAAGGCGAAAGCCCTTAGAATTTGAGGAAGGGGACCATGTTTTTCTTAAGGTTACTCCGACTACGGGAGTAGGTAGGGCGATTAAGGCAAAGAAGTTGAATCCTCGATACATTGGTCCATTTCAAATCCTGGAGAGGGTTGGACCGGTGGCGTATCGGATGGCTCTACCACCTCATCTTTCGAACCTGCACGACGTGTTTCACGTGTCGCAGCTTCGGAAGTACACTCCTGATGCTAGCCATGTGTTAGAACCTGAGTCGGTTCAGTTAAGGGAAGATTTGACGCTTCCAGTGGCTCCAGTCAGAATTGATGATACTAGTATTAAACGGTTGCGTGGAAAAGATGTTTCCTTAGTCAAAGTGGCATGGAGTCGAGGCAGTGTTGAGGAACACACTTGGGAACTTGAGTCGGAGATGCGAACGGATTATCCGCATTTATTCTCAGGTAATTGCATTTGAATTTTGTGGGCAAAATTCCCAATTAGGTGGGTAGAATGTAAAACCCGGTTAATTAACGGCTAATTAACCCATAAATGAGAATTTATTCTAGAAAGCCTAAAATGTGATTTTTATGGCTAAATGTGATAGAGGAGATTGAGACGAGAATTTTGGTACCAATTTTATGGAATTCGGACCAAGATTGGACCGAACGGGCCAAACCGGGCCAATTGGACCCAAAGTGGGCCCTTGGCCCAACATAACTAAACCAAAACCCTAGTTTTCAGCACTCTCTCTCCTCATTTGTTACACACACAAGCTGAAATTAGAGAGAAAGGGAGGAAGAACACTCTCTCAAGTTCTCTCCCTTGGTTGATCTTCAAATCACCATAACTTTTGATCTAGAGCTCCGATTGCCGCTCCGTTTGCGGCCACGCGTTCACCGCGGAGAGCTCTACAAAACCCATACAATTAATCTTGAGGTAAGCCACAAGTTTCTGTTCGAAATTCCAGCCCTTATTTTCGAGTTTCATGGGTAAAATATTGAGATTTTGGGTTCTTTGATGTTATAGGACCCAACTCTCTTGAAGGAGAAGGTTAACCTTGTCTCCTTGGACCTTGGGTGTGGTAAGATTCTCAACCCTATTGTATTTTGTTGTTTTATGATGTTTGGGTTTTGAGATGTTGTGTATGGGTATGATGGTTGTGGCTTAGGTTGTGTATTTTTTTATTTTGGAGCTTAATTGGTGACTTTGAAAAGCTTGGAAAGGGTTTGGTGGTGAAAAATCTGTTCTTGGAGGTGTTGAGGCCTTGAGAGCTTGTGGATAAGTGGTTTGGAAGTGCTCCGGTGGAGCTTGGGAAAATCGGCTAAGGTATGGTTTCGGTTTCCCGTATCTAATATGTAATGTGGTAGGAAATACTTAGGCTAGAGGCCCTAAGATAGGCATTGAATTGTTGATGTTGTTGAATGATTGAGATATAAGATGTGGTCATATATGTGATGATGATTATTGATGCCTTGGTGGTATGATGTATGAGAAATATGCATGTTGTGATATATGCTTGATGATTGGTTATGGTTGAATTGTGGGTTGAACCATGTTGATGGTGAGTATAATATTGATTGTGTACAATAATGATTTATTGGAATTGGTGTTGTTGAGAATTGGCATGAGGAATAGTATATGATATGTCAATTTGTTTGAGTTTGAGCCACTTGGGTGAAGTGGGGTAAAATGATGAAATAGTGATTTTGGTAAATTGTGGTAATGTGTCAATGTGTGAGTTGAGGAGGCTTGATGTTGAATTTGATACATTTTGATTGATTTCAAAGAAAATGGATGAAATTGGCATGTTTTGATTGACTTTGAAAAGAGTTGAAAATGGTTTGTTTTGAAAATGGCATATTGTGGTTTTGTATGAAAATATGGTTTTTGGGCATACTTTGACGAAACATAACTTGGACTACGGATCTCCGTTTTGTACCAAATCTGTTTAAAAATGAAATTGGATCCGGGATGTCCATGCCGTTCAAAGAACGGGTGAAAAACGATTTAAAATGAGGAAGTTATGTCCGTTGGAGGATTGGGGTTTAAATCTGTGAAATTCTGCAGCTTTTAACTTAGAAAATTTTTAGCAGAATGACCCCTTGCGCGTGGGCGCACCTGGCGCGTATGCGCCGATCTTCCGAGAAGTGCCATCCACGCGTACGCGTGATGTGCGCGGGCGCGCCGATTGTGCTGCACCCAATGCCCAGCCATTTTCCAGAGAGTTATGCCAGAACTGTGCCAGTGTTGTGCCTGGGGCACGAGAACACCCGCGCTTACGCGTGGTTGACGCGTGCGCGTCGATTGGCAAATTTTGGAATCCACGCGTTAGCGTGCATGACGCTTGCGCGTCGATGAGTTTTTGAGGCCATCCACGCGTGCGCGTGGAGTGCGCGTACGCGCGGCCCTGTTTTCATCCCAAAGTTGATTTTTGAGTTTTAAAAGCCAAATCTCATACTTCTAAGCCTCCAATCTCACCATTTATGTCTTAAATCATTATGACATGCCTAGCTATTAAAAAGGGGCTAGTGAATGAGGTAACTTGCGAGTGAAGCAAGGGAAAAATGAATGATCAATGAGGATCAAGATGATTATGTGAGATGCGGAGGATGGTGGTGGAAGTGCTTGTTATGCCATGGGCCGAAAGGCTGTAATTGTTAATGAAATGGCTGGTTATGGATTTAACCATGAGCCGGAATAGCTGTGTATGCTATGAATATTGGCTGGTTATGGATTTAACCGTGAGCCGGAATAGCTGTGTATGCTATGAATATTGGCTGGTTCTGGACTGAACCGTGAGCCGAATGGCTGATATGGATGTTGATCCATGGATGAAAATTCATGCATGTTTATGCTGAATTATTGATAATTGAGATTTGCACTTCCACTATCAGAGGCACGAGATCCCTGGGAGAAAGCAGTGGCTAGCCACCACGTGCTCCAGGTGGAGGCTCGAGACTCTGTTGACCCTATGTCGTAAGTGTGGCCGGGCACTGTGAAAGACCCGGATGAGCTCGCCCCCGAAATATTCACCAGTGAGGGTGATGGATATGGATCATGTTTATGATCAAGTTTATAACGAGTATAACTCGAGTTGGGGATGCGCGACAGAGGGACAGTCCAATGGTTAGCGACCAGGACTTGTCGGGTTGGCTCTATAACCGACAAGATGATATCATCAGCCACTAGGGACAGGCATTCATCATATGCATACTATGTGAATTGTTTGAGATTGCCTATTTGACTGCATATTACTTGCTAATTGTCTAAATGTCTTAACTGCTCCTATTTGTATATTCTTTGTCTGATATAACTGTGTTTGCTACATTATACTCCTGCTGGTGGTTGGGAGGTGAGAAGGAATTGGAAAGGGAAGTATTAGTTAGACTGAAGAATCTTTAGTCAGATGCCCTTATATGGTTTAGCTTGTTTATAAGCTTTGATATTATCTGGAGGAAGTTCTAGGATTGCCTTTGGCTTTCCTCTATTATTATGTATTATATATGTGGAAGCTGTTACCATGCTGGGGACCTCTGGTTCTCACCCATGTGGATTTTGTGGTTTTCAAATACAGGACGTGCGGTTTCCCGCTGAGGCATGCTGGAGACTTCTAGATTTGCGAAGATTCCTTGTTCTTGGGGACTATGTTTTTGGTTTATATGTTTTGCTTAGATACTTTTATCTCCATTAAATAATACAAACTATGATGACTCCTCCTATGGGAGATTTTGGAGAATAGGTTTTATGTATTTGTGTCCCTTTGGGTTTCCTTTGGGGTTTTCCTTATTTTATCATATGTATATATTGCTATGCTCGGACCGGTTATCTTCGCAGCCGGATCTTGAGTCTTGATATTCCTGTTTTTGACACTCTTTTGTATATATATAATCTCGCGTTGGTTTATCCTTGTTCGTTACGTTATCGATCGGAGTGTTGCGCTTTCGAGTTGCGATTTTTGTTTACCCCTTTTTCTACAAAGGCTCCTAGTTATAATCAATCATTCATACTACTATACGTACTAAATTTTTATTTTAGAGGTCGTAATACCTTGCCATCTCTGAATTATGACTTAAGCATAAGGCTCTGTATGGTAGGGTGTTACAACAGAGATTGTTGGTATGAAGCAAGCTATGGTCACCTTGTAAATCTCAGTTAGGCAGATTAAATAGTTTTGGGTTTCGAAAATTAATAATAAAAAGAAAATAAAAGGGATAGAAATACTTATGTAAATTAATAGTGGGAATTTCAGATAAGTGTATGGAGATGATGTGCTCCTCTTGAATCTCTACTTTCCTATTACATTCATCCAATCCTTCTTACTCCTTTCCATGGCAAGCTGTATGTAGGGCATCACCGTTGTCAGTGGCTACATCCCATCCTCTCAGTGAAAACGTTCCTATGCTCTGTCACAGCACGGCTAATCATCTGTCAGTTCTCAATCAGGTTGGAATAGAATCCCTTGATTCTTTTGCGCTTGTCATCACGCCCAGCCTTCAGGAGTTTGAAGCTCGTCACAGTCATTCAATCCCAGAATCCTACTCGGAATACCACAGACAAGGTTTAGACTTTCCGGATCCTCATGAATGCTGCCATCTATCTAGCCTATACCACGAAGATTCTGTTGGGAAATCTAAGAGATATGCGCCCGGCCTAAGGTAGAACGGAAGTGGTTGTCAATCACGCGCGTTCATAGGTGAGAATGATGATGAGTGTCACGGATCATCACATTCATCAAAGTTAAGTGTAACGTATATCTTGGAATAGGAATAAAAGAGAATTGAATAGAAAGTAATAGTAATTGTATTGAAACTTGAGGTACAGCAGAGCTCCACACCCTTAATCTATGGTGTGCAGAAACTCCACTGTTGAAAATACATAAGTAAAAGGTTCAGGCATGGCCGGATGGCCAACCCCCTGAATGTGATCAATAGCCTCTTAAGATGAGGAATAAAACAAAACTGAGACCAAAGATGTCTAATACAATAGTAACTTATCCTATTTATACTAGATTAGCTACTAGGGTTTACATGAGTAAGTAATTGATGCATAAATCCACTTCCGGGGCCCACTTGGTGTATGTTTGGGCTGAGCTTGATCTATCCACGAGCTGAGGCTTCTCTTGGAGTTGAACTCCAAGTTATAACGTGTTTTGGGCGTTCAACTCCGGATCATGACGTTTTTCTGGCTTTTAACTCCAGACAGCAGCATGTACTTGGCGTTCAACGCCATGTTTCGTCGTCAATTTCCGAATAAAGTATGGATTATTATATATTGCTGAAAAGCTCTGGATGTCTACTTTTCAACGCCGTTGAGAGTGCACCAATTGGAGTTCTGTAGCTCCAGAAAATCCATTTCGAGTGTAGGGAGGTCAGATTCCAACAGCATCAGCAGTCCTTTTGTCAGCCTTTTTCAGAGTTTTGCTCAAGTCCTTCAATTTCAGCCAGAAATTACCTGAAATCACAGAAAAACACACAAACTCATAGTAAAGTCCAGAAATGTGAATTTAACATAAAAACTAATGAAAACATCCCTAAAAGTAGCTTGAACTTACTAAAAATACCTAAAAACAATGCCAAAAAGCGTATAAATTATCCGCTCATCACAACACCAAACTTAAATTGTTGCTTGTCCCCAAGCAACTGAAAATCAAATAGGATAAAAAGAAGAGAATATACTATAAATTCCAGAATATCAATGAATATTAATTATAATTAGATGAGCGGGACTTGTAGCTTTTTGCTTCTGAACAGTTTTGGCATCTCACTTTTTCCTTTGAAGCTTAGAATGATTGGCTTCTCTAGGAACTTAGAATTTCGGATAGTGTTATTGACTTTCCTAGTTAAGCATGTTGATTCTTGAACACATCTACTTATGAGTCTTGGCCGTGGCCCTAAGCATTTTGTTTTCCAGTATTACCACCGGATACATAAATGCCACAGACACATAACTGGGTGAACCTTTTCAGATTGTGACTCAGCTTTGCTAGAGTCCCCAGTTAGTGGTGTCCAGAGCTCTTAAGCACACTCTTTCTACTTTGGATCACGACTTTAACCACTCAATCTCAAGCTTTTCACTTGGACCTTCATGACACAAGCACATGGTTAGGGACAGCTTGATTTAGCCGCTTAGGCCTGGATTTTATTTCCTTGGGCCCTCCTATCCATTGATGCTCAAAGCCTTGGATCCTTTTTACCCTTGCCTTTTGGTTTTAAGGGCTATTGGCTTTTTCTGCTTGCTTTTTCTTTTTCTTTCTATTTTTTTTGCCATCTTTTTTTTTTCACAAGCTTTTGCTTTTTCACTGCTTTTTCTTGCTTCAAGAATCAATTTCATGATTTTTCAGATTGTCAATAACATTTTTCCTTGTTCATCATTCTTTCAAGAGCCAACAGTTTTAACATTCATAAACAACAAGATCAACAGACATATGCACTGTTCAATCATTCATTCAGAAAACAAAAATTATTGTCACCACATCAATATAATTAAATTAACTTCAAGGATAATTTCGAAATTCATGTACTTCTTGTTCTTTTGAATTAAAACATTTTTCATTTAAGAGAGGTGAAGGATTAATGGATTTTATTCATAGCTTTAAGACATGGTTACTACATACTAATGATCATGAAGTAGAGACACAAAACATAGATAAACACAACATAAAAACCAAAAAGCAGAAAGAAATAAGAACAAGGAATGAATCCACCTTTAGTGGCGTCTTCTTCTTGAAGGACCAATGATGTTCTTAAGCTCTTCTATGTCCCTTCCTTGCCTTTGTTTCTCCTCCCTCATTGCTCTTTGATCTTCTCTTATTTCTTGGAGAATGATGGAGTGCTCATGATGTTCCACCCTTAATTGTTCCACATTGTGGCTCAAATCTTCTAAGGAAGTGTTGAGTTGCTCCCAATAGCTGTTGGGAGGAAAGTGCATCCCTTGAGGCATCTCAGGGATTTCTCGATGATGAGCTTCCTCATGCATCTCTTGAGAACCGTGGAGGGTCTCTCTTGCTTGCTCCATCCTCTTCTTGGTGATGGGCTTATCCTCTTCAATGGAGATGTCTCCTTCTATGATAACTCCAGCTGAGTAACATAGATGGCAAATAAGGTGAGGAAAAGCTAGCCTTGCCATGGTGGAGGGCTTTTCGGCTATTTTGTAGAATTCATTGGAGACGACTTCATGAACTTCTACTTTCTCTCCAATCATGATGCTATGAATCATGATGGCTCGATCCACAGTAACTTCAGATCGGTTGCTAGTAGGAATGATGGAGCGTTGAATGAACTCCAACCATCCTCTAGCCACAGGCTTGAGATCCAGTCTTCTTAGTTGGACTGGCTTGCCTTTGGAGTCTCTCTTCTATTGAGCTCCTTCCACACATATGTTCATAAAGACTTGGTCCAACCTTTGATTAAAGTTGACCCTTCTAGTGTAGGGGCGTTCATCTCCTTGCATCATGGGCAATTGAAACGCCAACCTCACATTTTCCGGACTAAAATCGAAGTATTTCCCCCGAACCATTGTGAGATAATTCTTTGGACTCGGGTTCATACTTTGATCATGGTTCCTAGTGATCCATGCATTGGCATAGAACTCTTGAACCATTAAGATTCCGACTTGTTGCATGGGGTTGGTTAGGACTTTCCAACCTCTTCTTCGGATCTCATGTCGGATCTCCGGATACTCATTCTTTTTGAGCTTGAAAGGGACCTCAGGGATCACCTTCTTCTTTGCCACAACATCATAGAAGTGGTCTTGATGGCTCTTGGAGATGAATCTTTCTATCTCCCATGACTCGGAGGTGGAAGCTTTTGTCTTCCCTTTTTCTTTTCTAGAGGATTCTCCGGCCTTAGGTGCCATTGATAGTAATGGAAAAACAAAAAGCTTATGCTTTTACCACACCAAACTTAAAATATTGCTCGTCCTCGAGCAATAGAAGAAAGAAGAGAAGAAGAAGAAGAAGAGAATATGGTAGAGAGGGAGAGATGTAGGTTCGGCCAAGTGGGAGGAGAGGGGGTTGTGTTGTGTGAAAATGAAGTAGAATGGAAGGGTATTTATAGGGAGAGAGGGGAGTGTATGTTCGGCCATTTAGGGTGGGAATGGGTGGGAAAATGGTTTTGAATTTTTGAAGGTAGGTGGGGTTTATGGGGAAGAGTGGATGGATGTGAGTGGTGAAGGGGGTGATTGGGGAGAGGAATTGAGGTGATTGGTGAAGAGTGTTGGGAAGTGTGACATGGGGAAGAGTAATCACAAAAATAGGATTAGGAGGTAAGGTGGGAATATAGTAGGTGGGGATCCTGTAGGGTCAACAGATCCTGAGGTGATCCTGTAGGGTCCATAGATCCTGAGGTGTCAAGGAATTCCATCCCTGCACCAAATAGGCATGTAAAATGCCTTTGCACACCATTCTGGCGTTTAAACGCCCATTGGTGCACGTTCTGGGCGTTCAACGCCCATGTAAAGCATGTTTCTGGCATTGAACGCCAGTTTCATGCTTGTTACTGGCGTTCAGCGCCAGCTTTTCTTCTCTAGGCACATTCCTGGCGTTCAGCGCCAGAATGTTGCTTGTTTCTGGCGTTCAGTGCCAGAATGATGCTCTGTTCTGGCGTTCAGCGCCAGAATGATGCTTTGTTCTGGCGTTGAACGCCGGCCAGATGCATCTTACTGGCGTTGAACGCCAGCCTGTGCTTCCTCCAGGGTGTGATTTTTTTTCTTCTGCTGTTTTTGATTCTGTTTTTAATTTTTATGATTTTTTTCGTGACTCCTCATGATCATGTACCTAATAAAACACAAAATAACAATAAAATAGAATAAAATAAAAATTAGATAAAATTGGGTTGCCTCCCAACAAGCGCTTCTTTAATGTCAATAGCTTGACAGTGGCTCTCATGGAGCCACAAAGGTGATCAGGTCAATGTTGTATAGTGCCAACACCAAACTTAGAGTTTGGATATGGGGTCTTAACACCAAACTTAGAGTTTGGTTGTGGCCTCCCAACACCAAACTTAAAGTTTGACTGTGGGGGCTCTTCTTGACTCTGAACTGAGAGAAGCTCTTTATGCTTACTCTCTTTTGTCACAGAGGGATGGCCATGTGCCTTAAACACAAGGTAGTCCCCATTCAATTGAAGGACTAATTCACCTCTGTTGACATCTATCACAGCTCCTGCTGTGGCTAGGAAAGGTCTTCCAAGGATGATGCAATCATCCTCTTCCTTCCTAGTGTCTAAGATTATGAAATCAGCAGGGATATAAAGGCCTTCAACCTTTACTAACACGTCCTCTACTATTCCATAAGCTTGTCTCAATGACTTGTCTGCCAATTGTAATGAGAACAAGGCAGGTTGTACCTCAATGATCCCCAGCTTCTCCATTACAGAGAGTGGCATAAGATTTATCCCTGACCCCAGATCACACAGAGCCTTTTCAAAGGTCATGGTGCCTATGGTACAAGGTATTAGGAACTTGCCAGGATCTTGTTTCTTTTGAGGTAGAGTTTGCTGAATCCAGGTATCCAATTCACTAATGAGCAAGGGAGGTTCACTTTCCCAAGTCTCATTACCAAACAACTTGGTATTCAGCTTCATGATAGCTCCTAAATATTGAGCAACTTGCTCTCCAGTGACATCTTCATCCTCTTCAGAGGAAGAATAGTCTTCAGAGCTCATGAATGGCAGAAGGAGATTTAATGGAATCTCTATGGTCTCTATATGAGCCTCAGATTCCTTTGGATCCTTAATAGGAAATTCCTTTTTGCTTGAGGGACGTCCCAGGAGGTCTTCCTCACTAGGATTTTCGTCCTCCTCCTCCCTTGTGCATTCGGCCATATTGACTATATCAATGGCCTTGCACTCTCCTTTTGGATTCTCTTCTGTATTGCTTGGGAGAATACTGGGAGAAGTTTCAATAACTTTCTTACTCAGCTGGCCCACTTGTGCCTCCAGATTTCTAATGGATGATCTTGTTTCACTCATGAAATTGAAAGTGGCCTTTGACAGATCAGAGACTAGATTGGCTAAATTGGAAGTGTTTTGTTCAGAATTCTCTGTCTGTTGCTGAGAAGATGATGGATATGGCTTGCTATTGCTCAGCCTATTGCGTCCACCATTGTTAAAGCCTTGTTGAGGCTTTTGTTGATCCTTCCATGAGAAATTTGGATGATTTCTCCATGATGAGTTATAGGTGTTTCCATAAGGTTCACCCATGTGATTAACCTCTGCCATGGCAGGGTTCTCAGGATCATAAGCTTCTTCAGAAGCTGCCTCTTTAGTACTGTTGGATGCATGTTGCCATCCATTCAGATTTTGAGAGATCATGTTGACCTGTTGAGTCAACACTTTGTTCTGAGCCAATATGGCATTCAGAGCATCAATTTCAAGAACTCCCTTCTTCTGAGGTGTCCCATTATTCACGGAATTCCTCTCTGAAGTGTACATGAATTGGTTGTTTGCAACCATGTCAATAAGTTCTTGAGCCTCTTCAGGCGTTTTCTTCAGGTGAATAGATCCACCTGCAGAATGGTCCAATGACATTTTTGAAAATTCAGAGAGACCATAATAGAATATATCTAATATGGTCCATTCTGAAAACATGTCAGATGGACATCTTTTGGTCAGCTGCTTGTATCTTTCCCAAGCTTCATAGAGGGATTCACCATCTTTTTGTTTGAAGGTTTGAACATCCACTCTCAGCTTGCTCAGCTTTTGAGGAGGAAAGAATTTATCCAAGAAGGCAGTGACCAGCTTATCCCAGGAGTCCAGGCTATCCTTAGGTTGTGAATCCAACCATATTCTAGCTCTGTCTCTTACAGCAAAAGGGAAAAGCATGAGTCTGTAGACTTCAGGATCAACTCCATTCGTCTTTACAGTCTCACAGATCTGCAAGAACTCAGTTAAAAACTGATAAGGATCTTCAAATGGAAGTCCATAAAAATTGCAGTTTTGTTGCATTAAAGTAACTAGTTGAGGTTTCAGCTCAAAGTTATTGGCTCCAATGGCAGGAATGGAGATGCTTCTTCCATCAAATTTGGACGTTGGCTTTGTGAAGTCACCAAGCATTCTCCTTGCATTATTATTATTTTCGGCTGCCATCTTCTTCTCTTGTTCGAAAATTTCTGAAAGGTTGTTTCTGGATTGTTGTAATTTAGTTTCTCTTAATTTTCTCTTCAGAGTCCTTTCAGGTTCTGGATCAATTTCAACAAGAGTGCCTTTTTCCCTGTTCCTGCTCATATGAAAGAGAAGAAAATAAGAAAAGAAGAGGAATCCTCTATGTCACAGTATAGAGATTCTCTTGTGTTAGTAGAAGAAGAAAGGGGAGAAGAATGAAGAAGGGTGGACTCGGATATTTAGATGAAAAGAGGTGAAGAGAAGTGTTAGTAAATAAAATAATTAAATAGAATAAGAAAAGAGAGGGAGAATTTTCGAAAATAATTTTGAAAAAGGGGTTAGTAATTTTCGAAAATTAGAGATAAAATGTAATTAAAATTAAAACATGAAACATTTAGTTAATTAAAAAGAATTTTTGAAAAAGAGAGAGATATTTTCGAAAATTGAAGAGGGAAAAGTAGTTAGGTGGTTTTGAAAAAGATAAGAAACAAACAAAAAGTTAGTTAGTTGATTGAAAAAGATTTGAAATCAAATTTTTAAAAAGATAAGAAGATAAGAAGTTAGATAAGATATTTTGAAATCAAATTTTGAAAAAGATAAAATTTTTGAAAAAGATAAGATAAAAGATAAAAAGATCTAATTTTTAAAATGACTTAACTAACAAGAAACTATAAGATAAGATTCTAGAACTTAAAGATTGAACCTTTCTTAACAAGAAAGTAACAAACTTCAAATTTTTGAACCAATCACATTAATTGTTAGCTAATTTTCGAAAATTTGATATAAAGATAAGAAAAAGATTTTGAAAATAATTTGAAAATTTCAAAAAATAGCAAAAAATGAAAAAGATATAATTTTTGAAAAAGATTTTGAAAAGATAAGATTTTTAAAATTGAAATTTTGACTTGACTTGTAAGAAATAACTAATTTTAAAAATTTTTTGACCAAGTCAACCCAAAATTTCGAAAATTTGGAGGGAAATAAGGAAAAGATATTTTTTTGAATTTTTAATTATGAGAGAGAAAAACAACAAAAATACTCAATGCATGAAATTTTTAGATCAAAACAATGAATACATGCAAGAATGCTATGAATGTCAAGATGAACACCAAGAACACTTTGAAGATCATGATGAACATCAAGAACGTAATTTTGAAAAATTTTTGATGCAAAGAAAACATGCAAGACACCAAACTTAGAAATCTTTAATGCATGGACTCTAACAAACGAAAAATGCATATGAAAAACAACAAATAACACAAAACAAGAAAACATCAAGATCAAACAAGATGACTTATCAAGAACAACTTGAAGATCATGAAGAACACTATGAATGCATGGAATTTTCGAAAAAAATGCAAGAAAAATTTTTAAAGCATGCAATTGACACCAAACTTAAAAATTGACTCAAGACTCAAACAAGAAACACAAAATATTTTTTATTTTTATGATTTTCTAATTTTTTTGGATTTTTATTAATTTTTTTGAAAATTTTTTTGAAAAACGAAAAAGAAAGACAAAGTTTGAAAAAGATTTTTGAAAAGAATATTACCTAATCTGAACAACAAGATGAACCGTCAGTTGTCCATACTCGAACAATCCCCGGCAACGGCGCCAAAAACTTGGTGGACGAAATTGTGATTCATATGTTCTAGGCACTGTTAGAGAAGCTTTTTCTTTCCACAACTCCGTTCAACTTAACCAGCAAGTGTACTGGGTCATCCAAGTAATACCTTACGTGAGTAAGGGTCGATCCCACAAAGATTGTTGGTATGAAGCAAGCTATGGTCACCTTGTAAATCTCAGTTAGGCAGATTAAATAGTTTTGGGTTTCGAAAATTAATAATAAAAAGAAAATAAAAGGGATAGAAATACTTATGTAAATTAATAGTGGGAATTTCAGATAAGTGTATGGAGATGCTGTGCTCCTCTTGAATCTCTACTTTCCTATTACATTCATCCAATCCTTCTTACTCCTTTCCATGGCAAGCTGTATGTAGGGCATCACCGTTGTCAGTGGCTACATCCCATCCTCTCAGTGAAAACGTTTTTATGCTCTGTTACAGCACGGCTAATCATCTGTCGGTTCTCAATCAGGTTGGAATAGAATCCCTTGATTCTTTTGCGCTTGTCATCACGCTCAGCCTTCAGGAGTTTGAAGCTCGTCACAGTCATTCAATCCCAGAATCTTACTCGGAATACCACAGACAAGGTTTAGACTTTCCGGATCCTCATGAATGCCGCCATCTATCTAGCCTATACCACAAAGATTCTGTTGGGAAATCTAAGAGATATGCGCCCGGCCTAAGGTAGAACGGAAGTGGTTGTCAATCACGCGCGTTCATAGGTGAGAATGATGATGAGTGTCACGGATCATCACATTCATCAAAGTTAAGTGTAACGTATATCTTGGAATAGGAATAAAAGAGAATTGAATAGAAAGTAATAGTAATTGTATTGAAACTTGAGGTACAGCAGAGCTCCACACCCTTAATCTATGGTGTGTAGAAACTCCACTGTTAAAAATACATAAGTAAAAGGTTCAGGCATGGCCAGATGGCCAGCCCCCTGAATGTGATCAATAGCCTCTTAAGATGAGGAATAAAACAAAACTGAGACCAAAGATGTCTAATACAATAGTAACTTATCCTATTTATACTAGATTAGCTACTAGGGTTTACATGAGTAAGTAATTAATGCATAAATCCACTTCCGGGGCCCACTTGGTGTATGTTTGGGCTGAGCTTGATCTATCCACGAGCTGAGGCTTCTCTTGGAGTTGAACTCCAAGTTATAACGTGTTTTGGGCGTTCAACTCCGGATCATGACGTGTTTCTGGCGTTTAACTCCAGACAGCAGCATGTACTTGGCGTTCAACGCCAAGTTTCGTCGTCAATTTCCGAATAAAGTATGGACTATTATATATTTCTGGAAAGATCTGGATGTCTACTTTCCAACGCTGTTGAGAGCGCGCCAATTGGAGTTCTGTAGCTCTAGAAAATCCATTTCGAGTGCAGGGAGGTCAGATTCCAATAGCATCAGCAGTCCTTTTGTCAACCTTTTTCAGAGTTTTGCTCAAGTCCTTCAATTTCAGCCAGAAATTACCTGAAATCACAGAAAAACACACAAACTCATAGTAAAGTTCAGAAATGTGAATTTAACATAAAAACTAATGAAAACATCCCTAAAAGTAGCTTGAACTTACTAAAAACTACCTAAAAACAATGCCAAAAAGCGTATAAATTATCCGCTCATCAGCACACATCTACGGATTATTCCATCTGCACATCTCTTAAAGAGATATAGTTCATACCACAAGGAGTACTTTGCATCAAAAATCAATTTTTTCATTTGCATCTTACTGTACTCCTTGGGTACAAATCTCACAGCTTTATAGTTTGCAATGCCTGCAAACCATGGTACTTCCTGAATGGCAAAGAGTTGCTCATTCGGAAAGGTTTCAGAGATCTCAGTAGGAAGGAGGGACGCTCCTGCTACTGGTTCTATCCGGGACAGGTGATCAGCTACTTGGTTCTCTGTCCCTTTTCTGTCTCTTATTTCTATATCAAACTCTTGCAGAAGCAATACCCATCTTATGAGTCTGGGTTTGAATCCTGCTTTGTGAGGAGATATTTAAGAGTAGCATGGTCAGTGTACACAATCAATTTTGATCCTACTAAATAAGATCTGAACTTGTCAATGGCATAAACCACTACAAGCAACTCCTTTTCTGTAGTTGTGTAATTCTTCTGTGTGTCAGTCAAAACACGGCTAGCATAATAAATTACGTGCAGAAGTTTGTTATGCATTTGTCCCAATACTGCACCAATGGCATGGTCACTGGCATCACACATTAGTTCAAATGGTAATGTCCAGTCTGCTGCAGAAATTACTGGTGCTGTGACCAGCTTAGCTTTCAGAGTCTCAAACGCCTGTAGGCACTCTGTGTTAAAGACAAAGGGTGTATCAATAGCTAGCAGATTACTCAGAGGTTTTGCAATTTTTGAAAAAAATTTTATAAACCTCCTATAGAATCCTGCATGTCCCAGAAAGCTTCTAATTGCCTTAACATTGGTAGATGGTGGTAATTTTTTAATTACCTCTACCTTAGCTTGATCCACCTCTATTCCCTTGTTTGAAATTTTGTGTCCAATGACAATTCTTTCAGTCACCATGAAGTGATATTTCTCCCATTTTAAAACCAGGTTAGTCTCTTGGCACCTTTTCAGAACAAATGCTAGATGGTCAAGACAGGAGCTGAATAAGTCTCTAAATACTGAGAAGTCATCCATGAAGACTTCCAGAAATTTTTCTACCATATCAGAGAAAATAGAGAGCATACACCTCTGAAAGGTTGCAGGTGCATTGCACAAATCAAAAGGCATCCTTCTGTAGGCAAATACTCCAGATGGACATGTGAATGCCGTTTTCTCTTTGTCCTAGGGATCCACTGTAATTTGGTTGTAACCTGAGTAGCCATCCAAAAAGTAGTAGTAATCATGACCTGCTAATCTCTCTAGCATCTGGTCTATGAATGGTAAAGGAAAATGATCCTTTCTGGTGGCTGTATTGAGTCTTCTGTAGTCAATACACATACGCCACTCTATAACTGTTCTTGTGGGAACCAGTTCATTTTTCTCATTATGAATCATTGTCATGCCTCCCTTCTTTGGGACGACTTGGACAGGGCTCACCCATGTGCTATCAGAAATAGGATAAATAATCCCAGCCTCTAGTAATTTAGTGACATCTTTTTACACCATCTTCTTCATGGCTGGATTCAGCCGCCTCTGTGGTTAAACCACTGGCTTAGCATTATCCTCCAATAGGATCTTGTGCATGCATCTGGCTGGGCTAATGCCCTTAAGATCACTTATGGACCACCCAAGAGCTATCTTGTGCGTCCTTAACACTTGAATTAGTGCTTTCTCTTCCTGTGGCTCTAAAGCAGAGCTTATGATTACTGAAAAAGTATTATTCTCTCCCAGAAATGCGTATTTCAGGGATGGTGGTAGTGGTTTAAGCTCAGGTTTAGGAGGCTTCTCCTCTTCCTGAGGAGTTTTCAGAGGTTCTTCTATTTTCTCTGGTTCCTCCATATCAGGCTGAACATCTTTAAAGATGTCTTCTAGCTCTGATTCAAAACTCTCAGTCATATTGATCTCTTCCACCAGGGAGTCAATAATATCAATGCTCATGCAGTCACTTGATGTGTCTAGATGCTGCATAGCTTTGACAGCATTCAACTTGAACTCATCCTCATTGACTCTCAGGGTCACCTCCCCTTTTTGAACGTCAATGAGAGTTCCTTCAGTTGCTAGGAAATGTCTTCCTAGAATGAGAGTTGCACTCTTGTGCTCCTCCATTTCCATCACTACAAAGTCAATGGGAAAGGCAAATGGCCCAACCTTGACAATCATGTCCTCAATTACGCCTGATGGAAATTTAGTGGAGCCATCAGCAAGTTGGAGACATATTCTGGTTGGTTTGACTTCTTCAGTCAAGCCAAGCTTTCTGATAGTGGATGCAGGGATTAGGTTGATACTTGTCCCAAGATCACATAGAGCTGTCTTGGTAAAAGCACCCTCTAATGTGCATGGTATCATAAAGCTTCTAGGATCTTTAAGCTTCTCTGGTAAGCTTTTCAGAATGACTGCACTGCATTCTTCAGTGAGGAAAACTTTTTCAGTTTCTCTCCAATGCTTCTTATAACTTAAGATTTCTTTCATAAACATAGCATAAGAGGGTATTTGCTCAAGTACCTCTGCAAACGGAATCTTTATTTCAAGAGTCTTGAGATAGTCTGCAAAGCGGGCAAATTGTTTATCCTGTTCTGCTTGGCGGAGTTTCTGAGGATAAGGCATCTTAGCTTTGTATTCTTCAACCTTAGTTACTTCAGGTTTATGTCCTACAGAAGTGGTTGGAGACGCCTGCTTAAGGGAGCTGTTATTAGCACTTGTAGGTGTCTGACTGATGAGCGGATAATTTGTACACTTTTTGGCATTGTTTTTAGTATGTTTTTAGTATCTTTTAGTTAGTTTTTATTATATTTTTATTAGTTTTTAATTAAAATTCACTTTTCTGGACTTTACTATGAGTTTGTGTGTTTTTCTGTGATTTCAGGTATTTTCTGGCTGAAATTGAGGGACCTGAGCAAAAATCTGATTCAGAGACCAAAAAGGACTGCAGATGCTGTTGGATTCTGACCTCCCTGCACTCGAAGTGGATTTTCTGGAGCTACAGAAGCCCAATTGGCGCGCTCTCAACGGCGTTGGAAAGTAGACATCCTGGGCTTTCCAGCAATATATAATAGTCCATACTTTGCCCAAGATTTGATGGCCCAAACCGGCGTTCAAAGTCACCTCAAGAAATTCCAGCGTTACACGCCGGAACTGGCACCTAATTGGGAGTTAAACGCCCAAACTGGCACTAAAGCTGGCGTTTAACTCCAAGAAGGGTCTCTACACGAAAATGCTTCATTGCTCAGCCCAAGCACACACCAAGTGGGCCCGGAAGTGGATTTTTATGTCATTTACTCATCTTTGTACACCTTAGGCTACTAGTTATCTATAAGTAGGACCTTTTACTATTGTATTTGTATGAAGACTTTGGTAGCTATCTTCATTTTATGCTATCTCAGATCATTGGGAGGCTGGCCATTCGGCCATGCCTAGACCTTGTTCTTATGTATTTTCAACGGTGGAGTTTCTACACACCATAGATTAAGGTGTGGAGCTCTACTGTACCTCGAGTATTAATGCAATTACTATTGTTCTTCCATTCAATTCCACTTGTTCTTTGTCCAAGATATCACTTGTTCTTCAACTTGAGGAAGGTGATGATTGACGCCCATCACCATTCTCACTCATGAACAAGGTGACTGACAACCATTCTTGTTCTACAAGCATCTGAGGCTTAGTGAATATCTCTTGGATTCTTTAATCGGAATCTTCGTGGTATAGGCAGGACCTGATGGCGGCATTCAAGAGAATCCGGAAGGTCTAAACCTTGTCTGTGGTATTCTGAGTAGGATTCAATAACTGAATGACTGTGACGTGCTTCAAACTCCTAGCAGGCGGGGCGTTAGTGACAGACGCAAAAGTATCGATGGATATTATTCCGGCCTGACCGAGAACCGACAGCTGAATTCCGCTATGCCGTGACAGGACATATGCAATCGTTTTCACTGAGAGGATGGAAGGTAGCCACTGACAATGGTGAAACCCTACACGAGCTTGCCATGGAAAGGAGTAAGAAGGATTGGATGAAGGCAGTAGGAAAGCAGAGAGATGGAAGGGAAGGCATCTTCATGCGCTTATCTGAAGTTCCTACCAATGAACTACATAAGTATCTCTATCTTTATCTTTTATGTTACTTTCGTTCATCATCATATACATTTGAGTTTGCCTGACTAAGATTTACAAGATGACCATAGCTTGCTTCAATGCTAACAATCTCCGTGGGATCGACCCTTACTCACGTAAGGTATTACTTGGACGACCCAGTGCACTTGCTGGTTAGTTGTGCGAAGTTGTGTAATGCCATGGAATTGAACCACCAAGTTTTTGGAGTTCATGACCAGGGATTATGAGAGTTGTGAAAAGTATTGTTCACAATTTTGCGCTACCAAGTTTTTGGCGCCGTTGCCGGGGATTGTTTTGTGTATGGACAACTGACGGTTCATCTTGCTGCTTAGATTAGGTATTTTTCTTCAGAGTTCTTAAGAATGAATTCTAGTGTTTCAAGGTGATGTTCTTATCATCACCAAAGCTGATTGATTCTCATCAATTTAGCTCTTGAATGCAATGTCCTGCTGAAGCTTAGCTAGCTATGTCTAATTCCTTTAGACTAAAGCTTTAGACTAACATTGCATGATTCCTGGAATTCTCATTAAGAATTTTGATACCTTTATTTTCCTTTTCACCTAATTTTCGAAAAATAACCAAAAAAAATTACAAAAGCATAAAATCCAAAAATATTTCTTGTTTAGAGTCTCATCTTAAGTTTAGTGTCAATTGCATGTTTCTGTTCTTACTGCATTCATGCATGTGTCTTCATTAATCTTCAAGTTGTTCTTGATGATTTTCTTGTTTTCATCTTTGAATTCTATTAACTTGAGTGTTTTGTTGTTTCCTATATATACAAACTGCTAAGTTTGGTGTCTTGCATGCATTGTTATTTGATTTTAGTTGCATTTTGATTATTCCTCATTATTAAAAATCCAAAAATATTTTTTATTTGTGTCTTTTCAAGTCAATAATACAGGGAATTGAAGATTCAGAACATACTGCAGAGGAATCACACAGAAAAAGCTGGGCATTCAAAAATGCCCAGTGAAGAAGATAGATTGGCGTTTAAACGCCAGCCAGGGTGCCTGGTTGGGCGTTTAACGCCCAAAAGGGTAGTAGTTTGGGCGTTAAACGCCAGAATGTGCACCATTCTGGGCGTTTAACGCCAGGATGGCACAAGGGAGAAGATTTTGTTTTCAAAATCAATTTTTTTCAAGTTTTCAAAGTTTTTCAAAATCAAATCTTTTTCAAATCATATCTTTTCAATCAAATGTTTTCAAAATCAATTTCTTTCCTTTTTCAAAGATACTTACTAACAATTAATGATTTGATGAACATTTTTTGCCTTTTGTTGAGAAAGGTTTTATGTTGAATCATATCTTTTCTTGTTAAGCAAGTCATTAATTTTTAAAATCATATCTTTTCAAATTGTTTTCAAATCATATCTTTTTAAAATGTTTTCAAATCATATCTTTTTAAAATTGTTTTCAAATCATATCTTTTTAATCACATCTTTTTCAAAATGGTTTTCAATCAAATCTTTTTGATTTCTAATTTCAAAATCTTTTTCAAAAATCACTTGATTTCTTTTTCACTCTTATTTTCGAAAATCAATTAAGTGTTTTTCAAAATGTTTTCAAAATCTTTTACTTAATTTTCGAAAATTACTTCCCTTCTTCTCACATCCTTCTACTTTTGGACTAACACTATTCCTTAATGTAAAATTCGAACTCCATCTTCTTTGACAAGTTCGAATTTTCTACTTCTGTCTTCTACCTTTCTTTTCCTCTGACACCTCAAGGAATCTCTATACTGTGACATAGAGGATTCCATATTTTCTTGTTCTCTTCTCTTTCATATGAGCAGGAACAAAGACAAAGGCATTCTTGTTGAAGCTGACCCTGAACCTGAAAGGACCTTGAAGCGAAAGCTAAGAGAAGCTAAGGCACAACTCTCTGTAGAGGACCTGACCGAATTCTTCAAAGAAGAAGAAGACATGGCAGCCGAAAACAACAACAATGCCAACAATGCAAGGAAGGTGCTGGGTGACTTTACTGCACCTACTCCCGACTTCTATGGGAGAAGCATCTCTATCCCTACCATTGGAGCAAACAACTTTGAGCTTAAACCTTAATTAGTTTCTCTAATGCAACAGAATTGCAAGTTCCATGGACTTCCAATGGAAGATCCTCATCAGTTCTTAGCTGAATTCTTGCAAATCTGTGACACAGTCAAGACTAATGGGGTAGACCCTGAGGTCTATAGACTGATGCTATTCCCTTTTGCTGTAAGAGACAGAGCTAGAATATGGTTGGACTCTCAACCTAAAGAAAGCCTGGACTCTTGGGAAAAGCTAGTCAATGCCTTCTTGGCAAAGTTCTTTCCACCTCAAAGATGGAGTAAGCTTAGAGTGGAAGTCCAAACCTTCAGACAGAAGGATGGAGAATCCCTCTATGAAGCTTGGGAAAGATACAAACAATTAATCAGAAAATGTCCCTCAGACATGCTTTCTGAATGGAGCATCATAGGTATTTTCTATGATGGTCTCTCTGAACTATCCAAGATGTCGTTGGATAGCTCTGCTGGAGGATCTCTTCATCTGAAGAAGACGCCTACAGAGGCTCAAGAGCTAATTGAAATGGTTGCAAATAACCAATTCATGTACACTTCTGAAAGGAATCCTGTGAACAATGGGACAAATCAGAAGAAATGAGTTCTTGAGATTGATGCTCTGAATGCCATTCTGGCTCAGAACAAGATATTGACTCAACAAGTCAATTTGATTTCTCAAAGTCTGTCTGGAATACAAAATACACCCGGCAGTACTAAGGAAGCTTCATCTGAGGAAGAAGCTTATGATCCTGAGAATCCTTCAATGGAGGTGGTGAATTACCTAGGAGAACCCTATGGAAACACCTATAATTCTTCATGGAGAAATCACCCCAATTTCTCATGGAAGAATCAAGAGAGACCTCAACAAGGTTTCAATAACAATAATGGTGGAAGAAACAGGTTTAGCAATGGCAAGCCTTTTCCATCATCTTCTCAGCAACAGACAGAGAGTTCTAAGCAGAATACTTCTGACTTAGCAACAATGGTCTCTGATCTAATAAAGACCACTCAAAGTTTCATGACTGAAACAAGGTCCTCCATTAGGAATTTGGAAGGACAAGTGGGTCAGCTGAGTAAGAAAGTTACTGAACTCCCTCCTAGTACTCTCCCAAGTAATACAGAAGAAAATCCAAAAGGAGAGTGCAAGGCCATTAACATGGCCGAATTCTGGAAGGAAGAAGAGGCAGAGGACGCCACTGAGGAAGACCTCACTGGACGTCCACTGGCCTCTAATGAGTTCCCCAATGAGGAACCATGGGAATCTGAGGCTCAAGATGAGACCATAGAGATTCCATTGGACTTACTTCTGCCATTCATGAGCTCTGATGAGTATTCTTCCTCTGAAGAGGATGAGTATATCACTGAAGAGCAAGTTGCTAAATACCTTGGAGCAATCATGAAGCTAAATGACAAGTTATTTGGAAATGAGACTTGGGAAGATGAACCCCCTCTGCTCACCAAAGAACTGGATGACTTGTCTAGGCAGAAACTGCCTCAAAAGAGGCAAGATCCTGGGAAGTTTTCTATACCTTGCACCATAGGCACCATGACCTTCAAGAAGCCTTGTGTGACTTAGGGTCAAGTATAAACCTCATGCCCCTCTCTGTAATGGAAAAATTAGGGATCTTTGAGGTGCAAGCTGCAAAAATCTCACTAGAGATGGCAGACAACTCAAGAAAACAAGCCTATGGACTTGTAGAGGATGTTCTGGTAAAAGTTGAAGACCATTACATCCCTACTGATTTCGTAGTCCTAGAGACTGGGGAGTGCATGGATGAATCCATCATCCTTGGCAGACCCTTCCTAGTCACAGCAAGGGCTGTGATTGATGTTGATAGAGGAGAGTTGATCATTCAAGTGAATGAAGAATCCTTGGTGTTTAAGGCCCAAGGACATCCCTCTATCATCATGGAGAGGAAGCATGAAGAGCTTCTCTCAAAACAGAGCCAAGCAGAGCCCCCACAGTCAAACTCTAAGTTTGGTGTTGGGAGGCCACAACCAAACTCTAAGTTTGGTGTTGAACCCCCACATTCAAACTCTAAGTTTGGTGTTGGGAGGTTCCAACACGGCTCTGAGCATCTGTGAGGCTCCATGAGAGTCCTCTGTCAAGCTAATGACATTAAAGAAGCGCTTGTTGGGAGGCAACCCAATGTTTTATAGTTAACTATTTTCTTTTGTTATGATATCTTTTTTTGTAGGTTGATGATCATAAGAAGTCACAAAAACAATGAAAAAAGCAAAAACAGAATGAAAAACAGGAAGAAAAACAGCACACCCTGGAGGAGAAGAAGCTGGCGTTCAAACGCCAGTAATGCTAGCTGTTGGGCGTTTAACGCCCAGTCTGGCACCATTCTGGGCGTTTAACGCCAGAAAGGGGCACCAGACTGGCGTTAAACGCCAGTAAAGGGCAACAACCTGGCGTTAAACGCCAGGAATGGGCACCAGCCCAGCGTTTAACGCCAGAAATGGCTCAAAACGTGAATTTTGATGCCACTTGGTGCAGTGATGACTTTTCCTTGACACCACAGGATCTGTGGACCCCACAGGACCCCACCACCACTCTCTCTCTTCTTCCCCCATTCACCAATCACCTCAATACCTCTTCCCCAAAAACCCTTCACCTATCAAATCCCATCCTTCTCTTCACCACTCACATCCATCCTTCACAAATCCCCACCAACCTCACCCTTCAAATTCAAACCACTTTCCCTCCCAAACCCACCCATAATGGCCGAACCATTACCCCCCCTCTCTCCTATATATACCCCTCTTCAACCCTTCATTTTCACACTACCTAAACACCCCTTCTTTCCCTTCTTGGCCGAACACACCACCTTCTCCCTCTTCCTCATTTCTTCTTCTTCTACTCTCTTCTTTCTTCTTTTGCTCGAGGACGAGCAAACATTTTAAGTTTGGTGTGGTAAAAGCGTTGCTTTTTCATTTTTCCATAACCATTATGGCATCCAAGGCCGGAGAAACCTCTAGAAAGAGGAAAGGGAAGGTAAAAGCTTCCACCTCCGAGTCATGGGAGATGGATAGTTTCCTCTCAAGGGTGCATCAAGACCACTTCTATGAAATTGTGGCCTTGAAGAAGGTGATCCCCGAGGTCCCCTTTTCACTCAAAAAGGGTGAATATCTAGAGATCCGCCATGAGATCCGAAGAAGAGGTTGGGAAGTACTCACCAACCCCATTCAACAAGTCGGAATCTTGATGGTTCAAGAGTTCTATGCCAATGCATGGATCACAAAGAACCATGACCAAAGTGTGAACCCGAATCCAAAGAATTATCTCACTATGGTTCGGGGGAAATACTTGGATTTTAGTCCGGAGAGTGTGAGGGTGGCGTTCAACTTGCCTATGATGCAAGGAGATGAGCATCCTTATACAAGAAGGGTCAACTTTGATCAAAGGTTGGACCAAGTCCTCACAATCATATGTGAAGAGGGCGCACAATGGAAGCAAGATTCAAGAGGAAAGCCGGTTCAATTAAGAAGGCATGACCTCAAGCCCGTGGCTAGAGGATGGTTAGAGTTCATACAACGCTCAATCATTCCCACTAGCAACCGGTCCGAAGTTACCATAAACCGGGCTATCATGATCCATAGCATCATGATTGGAGAAGAAGTGGAAGTTCATGAGGTCATAGCCCAAGAACTCTACAAGGTGGCGGATAAGTCCTCTACCTTAGCAAGGTTAGCCTTTCCTCACCTCATTTGTCACCTCTGTTACTCAGTTGGAGTTGACATAGAGGGAGATACCCCCATTGAGGAGGATAAGCCCATCACCAAGAAAAGGATGGAGTACACAAGAGACCCCTCTCATCATGAGATCCCTGAGATGCCTCAAGGAATGCACTTTCCTCCACAAAATTATTGGGAGCAACTAAACACCTCCCTAGGAGAGTTGAGTTCCAACATGGGACAACTAAGGGTGGAGCATCAAGAACACTCCATCATCCTTCATGAAATTAGAGAAGACCAAAGAATCATGAGGGAGGAGCAACAAAGACAAGGAAGAGACATTGAGGAGCTCAAGCACTCCATAGGATCTTCAAGAGGAAGAAAGAGCCGCCATCACTAAGGTGGACCCGTTCTTTGATTTCCTTGTTCTTTATTCTTCTGTTTTTCGAATTTTATGCTTATGTTTATCCATGTTTGTGTCTTGTGATCATTAGTATCTATGCCTTAAAGTTATGAATGTCCTATGAATCCATCACCTTTCTTGAATAAAAACGTGCTTAATTGAAAAGGAAAGAATTGCATGAATTCTGAATTTTATAATAGTTTAATTAATTTGATGTGGTGGCAACACTTTTGTTCTCTGAATGTATGCTTGAACAGTGCATATGTCTTTTGAATTTGTGGTTCATGAATGTTGGCTCTTGAAAGAATGATGAAAAAGGAGACATGTTACTGAGGATCTGAAAAATCATAAAAATGATTCTTGAAGCAAGAAAAAGCAGTGAAAAAAAAAAGCAAACGAAAAAAAAAAGAGAAAAAAAAAGAGAGAAAGAAAAAGAAAAGAATAAGAGTTGTGATCCAAGGCAATAAGAGTGTGCTTAAGAACCCTGGACACCTCTAATTGGGGACTCTAGCAAAGCTGAGTCACAATCTGAAAAGGTTCACCCAATTATGTGTCTGTGGCATGTATGTATCCGGTGGTAATACTGGAAGACAGAGTGCTTTGGGCCACGGCCAAGACTCATAAAGTAACTGTGTTCAAGAATCATCATACTTAACTAGGAGAATCAATAACACTATCTGGATTCTGAGTTCCTAAAGAAGCCAACCATTCTGGATTTCAAAGGATAGAGTGAGATGCCACAACTGTTCAGAGGCAAAAAGTTAAAAGCCCCGCTCATCTAATTAATACTGATCTTCATAGATGTTTTTGGAGTTCATTGCATATTCTCTTCTTTTTATCTTATTTGATCTTCAGTTGCTTGAGGACAAGCAACAATTTAAGTTTGGTGTTGTGATGAGCGGATAATTTGTACACTTTTTGGCATTGTTTTTAGTATGTTTTTAGTATCTTTTAGTTAGTTTTTATTATATTTTTATTAGTTTTTAATTAAAATTCACTTTTCTAGACTTTACTATGAGTTTGTGTGTTTTTCTGTGATTTCAGGTATTTTCTGGCTGAAATTGAGGGACCTGAGCAAAAATCTGATTCAGAGACCAAAAAGGACTGCAGATGCTGTTGGATTCTGACCTCCCTGCACTCGAAGTGGATTTTCTGGAGCTACAGAAGCCCAATTGGCGCGCTCTCAACGGCGTTGGAAAGTAGACATCCTGGGCTTTCCAGCAATATATAATAGTCCATACTTTGCCCAAGATTTGATGGCCCAAACCGGCGTTCAAAGTCACCTCAAGAAATTCCAGCGTTAAACGCCGGAACTGGCACCTAATTGGGAGTTAAACGCCCAAACTGGCACTAAAGCTGGCGTTTAACTCCAAGAAGGGTCTCTACACGAAAATGCTTCATTGCTCAGCCCAAGCACACACCAAGTGGGCCCGGAAGTGGATTTTTATGTCATTTACTCATCTTTGTACACCTTAGGCTACTAGTTATCTATAAGTAGGACCTTTACTATTGTATTTGTATGAAGACTTTGGTAGCTATCTTCGTTTTATGCTATCTTAGATCATTGGGAGGCTGGCCATTCGGCCATGCCTAGACCTTGTTCTTATGTATTTTCAACGGTGGAGTTTCTACACACCATAGATTAAGGTGTGGAGCTCTGCTGTACCTCGAGTATTAATGCAATTACTATTGTTCTTCCATTCAATTCCACTTGTTCTTTGTCCAAGATATCACTTGTTCTTCAACTTGAGGAAGGTGATGATTGACGCCCATCACCATTCTCACTCATGAACAAGGTGACTGACAACCATTCTTGTTCTACAAGCATCTGAGGCTTAGTGAATATCTCTTGGATTCTTTAATCGGAATCTTCGTGGTATAGGCAGGACCTGATGGCGGCATTCAAGAGAATCCGGAAGGTCTAAACCTTGTCTGTGGTATTCTGAGTAGGATTCAATGACTGAATGACTGTGACGTGCTTCAAACTCCTAGCAGGCGGGGCGTTAGTGACAGACGCAAAAGTATCGATGGATATTATTCCGGCCTGACCGAGAACCGACAGCTGAATTCCGCTATGCCGTGACAGGACATATGCAATCGTTTTCACTGAGAGGATGGGAGGTAGCCACTGACAATGGTGAAACCCTACACGAGCTTGCCATGGAAAGGAGTAAGAAGGATTGGATGAAGGCAGTAGGAAAGCAGAGAGATGGAAGGGAAGGCATCTTCATGCGCTTATCTGAAGTTCCTACCAATGAACTACATAAGTATCTCTATCTTTATCTTTTATGTTACTTTCGTTCATCATCATATACATTTGAGTTTGCCTGACTAAGATTTACAAGATGACCATAGCTTGCTTCAATGCTAACAATCTCCGTGGGATCGACCCTTACTCACGTAAGGTATTACTTGGACGACCCAGTGCACTTGCTGGTTAGTTGTGCGAAGTTGTGTAATGCCATGGAATTGAACCACCAAGTTTTTGGAGTTCATGACCAGGGATTATGAGAGTTGTGAAAAGTATTGTTCACAATTTCGCGCTACCACTGACCCCTTGCTGGCATTTGAACGCCAGAACTGGCAGCTGAATGGTGTTTAACGCCAGGTTGCTACCCTTTTCTGGCATTTGAATGCCAGAATTGGATGCAGAGTGGGCGTTTAACGCCAGGTTGCTGCCCTTTTCTAGCGTTTGAACGCCAGAACTGGCAGCTGGATAGGCGTTTAACGCCAGGTTACTGCCCTTTTCTGGCGTTTGAACGCCAGAATCATTCCTCTCCGGGCTCTTACTGTCCTCAGAGGGATTTTGGGCAGTGAATTGGTCATCCTCTGTCAGGTATTCCTTTCTTGGCTTTCTACTACTTTGAGTTGAGATATTCAATGTCTTTCCACTCCTTAGTTGAATAGCTTGACACTCTTCTTTTATTTGTTTAGATAACTACTGTCTTGTCTGATCCAATTGTGTCTCCATATTTTTGTTAGAATTTTTAGTATCTTGTAATATTTCTTTAAATTCTGCTAACTATTTTGTTAGAAAGAGTATTTGCTGGTTGAGTTCAGCAACCTGTGCTGGAGGATTAAGTTCAGTGGATACTGTTTTAGCTTCTTCTTTCATGGAAGATTCACTATTTAAATAAAGATGCTAATTTCTAACAACTGTATCGATGATCTCTTGAGCCTCTTCAATTCCACCAGCTGAGTGGTCTAGAGATGTCTGGGCTTTTTCTATAAGCCCGTAGTAGAAGATGTCTAACTGCACCCATTCTAAAAACATTTCAGAGGGGCATTCCTTAGTATCTCTCTGTATCTCTCCCAAGCATCATAAAGATATTCATTATCCTCTTGTTCAAATCCTTGGATGTCCAGCCTTAATTGTGTCATCCTTTTTGGAGAAAAATATTGATTTAGGAATTTGTCTGACAACTGTTTTCATGTTCTTATGCTGGCCTTGGGTTGGTTAATTAACCACCTCTTAGCTTGATCTTTTACAGCAAATGGAAACAACAATAATCTATAGACATCCTGATCCACTTTCTTATCACGTACTATGTCAGTAATTTGTAAGAACTGTGCCAGAAACTCTATAGGTTCTTCCTGTGAAAGACTGGAATACTGGCAATTTTCCTGCACCATGATAATGAGCTGAGGATTTAACTTAAAACTGCTAGCTCTGATGGAGGGTATACAAATACTACTTCCATATGAAGCAGTAGTGGGGTTAGCATATGACCCCAGAGTCCTTCTGGACTGTTCATTTCCACTTAGGTCCATGATGGAGAAAGGGAGATGATGTGGATTGTAAAAAAAATTATTCTTTTATTTATTTTTTTAAAAATACCAAAATTAAAATAAAATAAAGTAAAATAAATGAGAAATTGAATGTGGTTTGAAAATTAGAAAAAAATAAAATAAAAGGAAATTGAAAACTAAAATAATTAATTAATTAAAAAGATTTTGAAAAATTTTGTGAAATATTTTCGTAAAATAGAGAGAGAGAGAGAGAGAGAGAGAGAAAGTGGTTAGGAGGTTTTGAAAAAGATATGTCTTAAAACTGAAGATATTTGTAAAAAAAATAAATAAGAGAAAAGATTTGAAAAAGATATAATTTTTGAAAACTTGACAACTAAGATATAATAAGATAAAATTTTGAAATTGAGATCTGAAATTTTTATTAAGAATTTCAAAATTTTTGCTTAAAATTAGTTAGGGAGATATTTTTATTTTTGAATTTTAATGAGGAAAGAGAAAAACACACAAAAGACACAAGACTTAAAAATTTTTAGATCTAATGCTCCTTGTTTTCGAAAATTTGGAGAGAAAACACCAAGAAACACCAAACTTAAAAATTTTAAGATCAAAATACAAAGAAGACTCAAGAACACTTTGAAGACTCACAAGAACAACAAGAACCAAAATTCAAAGGCTCAAGAACATAAAAAGAACACCAAACTTAAAATTTTTGGAAAACTAAAAATAAATTTTTGAAAATTAAAGAAAAATAACAAGAGAACACCAAACTTATAAGTTAGACACGAAATTTAATCAAAGAAAAACTAATTTTGAAAATAAAATACCAAAAAATAAAAAATTACTGTAATTAATAAATATTAAAACTCAAAAAAGTACCAAGTTACCAAGAACATAAATACAACGCTCTAGCCAACTGAGTTAGAAATTTAATGTTTTTTGAAAAGGTATTATATATATATATATATATATATATTTGAATGCTGATAATTTAAAAATGCACAAGAAAAATAAGGAAAGACACAGAACAAGAAAAACTGAAGATCAAACAAGGAAAACAAACAAGAAAATCTTGAATGTCAAGATGAACACCAAAAACAAATTTTGAAATTTTTTTTTAAGAAAATAAAAACACAAAGGACACCAAACTTAAAACATGAAACTAAACTCAAGGAAAAATTAAAGAGTAATAAAGAAAAATAAGATTTTTAAAAGATTTTTGAAAAGACAATAGAAGATGCAATTTTAGTGACTCTAAACTAATAAAAATAAATTATTCCTAATCTAAGCAACAAGATAAACCTTTAGTTGTCCAAACTCGAACAATCCCCGACAACGGCATCAAAAACTTGGTGTACGAAATTGCAATCACACTTTTGC
Source organism: Arachis stenosperma (assembly GCF_014773155.1). Taxonomy (NCBI): domain Eukaryota; kingdom Viridiplantae; phylum Streptophyta; class Magnoliopsida; order Fabales; family Fabaceae; genus Arachis; species Arachis stenosperma. The sequence continues at coordinate 109,479,203 of NC_080380.1, read as the reverse complement.
AAATCCGCACAACTAACCAGCAAGTGCACTGGGTCGTCTAAGTAATACCTTACGTGAGTAAGGGTCGATCCCACGGAGATTGCCGGCTTGAAGCAAGCTATGGTTATCTTATTATTCTTAGTCAGGATATCAAAAACAATTCTTAGTTTTATTTGTAAAAAAATAAAAGAGCATGGAATAAACAATACTTGTTATGCAGTAATGGAGAACAGGTTGAGGTTTCGGAGATGCTTTGCCCTCTAAATCGCTGCTTTCCTACTGCCTTCTTCTTCAAACACGCAAGGCTCCTTCCATGGCAAGCTGTATGTTGGTGGATCACCGTTGTCAATGGCTACCATCTGTCCTCTCAGTGAAAATGGTCCATGTACATGGCTAATCATCTGTAGGTTCTCACTTATGTTGGAATAAGATCCATTGATCCTTTTGCACACTGTCACTGCTCCCAACAATTGTGAGTTTGAAGCTCGTCACAGTCATCCCTTCCCAGATCCTACTCGAAATACCACAGACAAGGTTTAGACTTTCCAGATCTCAGAAATGCTGTCGATTGATTCTAGCCTCTACCATGAAGGTTCTGATCTCACGGAATTGAATGCTCTGTTGTCAGGAGAGACAATCAAACTCGTGAATTAGGAGCCCAAGAGATACACACTCAAGCTATTGCAGGTAGAACGGAAGTGGTTGTCAAGCACGCATTCATAAGTTGAGAATGGTGATGAGTGTCACGGATCATCACATTCATCACATTGAAGTACGGGTGAATATCTTAGAACAGAAGCAAGCGCGATTGAATAGAAAACAATAGTAATTGCATTAATTCATCAAGACACAGCAGAGCTCCTCACCCCCAACCATGGGGTTTAGAGATTCATGCCGTCAAAGGTACAATAAGGAATGTAAAAATGTCATAAGTTTCAAAATGAATTTCTAAAAGTAGTTTTTATACTAGACTAGTAACCTAGGTTTACAGAGAATGAGTAACTAGATGCAGAGAGTGCAGAAATCCACTTCCGGAGCCCACTTCATGAGTGTTTGGACTGAGCTTCCTAGTTTTTACGTGCTTGTACTATTCTTGGAGTTAAAGGCCAGTTTGGGTGCCATTTCTGGCGTTTTACTCCAGCTTTGGTGCCAGTTCAGGTGTTTTACTCAAGAAAAGGGTCTCTGGGTGGCGTTTGGACGCCAGTTTGGGCCATCAAATCTCGAAAAAAGTATGGACTATTAAACATTGATGGAAATCCCAAGATGTCTACTTTCCAACGCAATTGAAAGCGTGCCGATTGGGCTTCTGTAACTCCAGAAAATCTACTTTGAGTGTAGGGAGGTCAGAATCCAACAGCATCAGTCCTTTTTTCAGCCTCTGAATTAGATTTTTGCTCAGGTCCCTCAAATTCATCCAGAAAATACCTGAAATCACAGAAAAATACACAAACTCATAGTAAAGTCCAAAAATGTAATTTTTGTATAAAAACTAATAATAATATACTAAAAAGTAACTAAAACCTATTAAAAGCTACCTAAAAACAATACCAAAAAGTGTATAAATTATCCGTTCATCAACAATATCTCAAGTGAGTGTTATATCTTGTCTTTTTCATGAGATTGTGCTTAAAATCAAATTCTTTGATTCAAATTATTCAATCTTCCTCAAACTTTATTCCTCAGACCTTATTTCTTTAACCTCAAACCTTAATTCCTTAAACCTTAATCCTTAAATCTTAAACCTTAATCTTCAAGCCTTTCTTGACCTTACCTTTACCCATTTTCTTAACTTTTTTATTAACCTTTTTCTTTAACATTTTCCTTAACTTGATATTTTCTTTACTTATACCCTTAACTTCTACGTAATTACTTTTTATCCCTAACTTTCACATAATTTACCTTTTTACCACTCAAATTCAGTTTAATTAAACTTTTTTTATCTTTCTTAAGCATTCTTTCAATCCATTCTCAAGTACTTTAAAAATTTAACCTTGCCACCCTAAAAGAATATCTGTTTTTCAAACTTATGACTATTAATAACCAGCATCAATCCAGTATTTAAAAATTCTTTCAATTTTCTTTACAATTTAAAAGTAATTTAAATAGTATGAATAAACAACATGTTCCAAGCATAGGTTTCGTAAGTGATACATGCTTCAAATGTTCGAGATATGAAGAGTTCAAGTATTATTTAGAAGATATTAGTTTACATTTTTAGAATATTTTAATTTAATTTGATGTATTTTAATTTTATTTATTTAATTACTAGATTAGGCCTTATGTTAATTGGCTTAGGGTTTTCTATATTTTAACATAATAAGAGGTTATAAATACCTCATATACTAGGGTAGTCGTAGCATAGAATGATTTAGAGGTTTAAAACCCCTTTTTTGGTTTCGTGATGAAACCATGGTGTGGACAATTGAGGTTGAGGAGTCCCTCTCTTATTGCATTGGGAAATTGGATAGAAAGTTGAGGAGTCCCTTCGATTCAATTCCCAAATTATGGCATTGACAAGTTAGGTTGATGAGTCCCTTTCTTGTTGCGTCAATCTATCCTTTTTATTTCTATTTCAATTTTAGTGTATTTTTTTATCCAGTTTGAATCTTTATCTTCTTGTTTATTTCTTATTTTTTTATCAGTAAGTCTATGCTAAACCAATTTGATTTTTCATACTTTGACAAACTTCGAACACAATTTCATTTAACTAAGTTTTTATATTTTTATAAAAATTCGGACATAACCTCCCTTAAAAATAGGACCTATCCATCCTTACGGGTTCCTTCTATCTCAACAACAATAAAAATAATAAGACTCACAATCCATTCAATTTAATAACCAAAATAATATTATCAATATAACCAAAATTTACAGCAAGAACTCATTCTCAATAATTAGAAAAATAGTCACAATTAAACCATCATCATAATAATTCCAAACCAAGCACAAACTCAACTTAATTCATCAATTAACTACACAAAACAACTATAAATTTTTTACAGTTATTCATTAGACTTTCTTGGCATTCATCATTTAAAATAGTTGATTTTTAAATAAATATCTTACCTTGGTTTAGTCGAAGCTCAATATTTAAATGCATCAAATTTTTTTTTGTTTATTTTTAATTTACAGCAGTGACAACAACTTTATTGATTTTCAGGCAATATCAACAGCGACATCAAGAATTACAGCAACAATAACTTATCTGGCATAAATTAGAATTAATGTAGAATTGATATTAAGCGGATTTAAAACAAAATTAATAGTAGAGTATTATGGTAAATTAAAACAAAACCAAATAATCTCACCACGAGAAGGAAAGCAGGATAACACACTAGCATCTTCGACTGCCTTTTCCAGCAATAGTGACGCCAAGAGGCATCTACAAACGACAATGGTGGCAAATCTAATAATCAATCGTGGTTTAAGGCTGAGCAAAGGCGCAAAGGAATACTTTTGTAAAGTTGGACAAAGTTAATAATGAACTATTATGACAAGACAAGGCTCAACAAAATTAGCCTTACCAGAGAAACAATTAAATTATTTTTTGTAAGGTCGGACAAAGTTAATAATTAAATTATTTTTTATTCATAAAATAAAATTTAAAGTCTCAATGTTTAAATTAAATTATATAAAATTCTCATTATTTTTTTAATTATTAAAATTTTAAATTTTTAAATAAAAAAATTCAATTATTATGAAACTTATGAGTTCTAATTAATTTTAAACTCAAAATCTCATAGCTTTAATTTCTTTTGGTAAAATAATTTTCCTAAAAATAAAATCATGATTAAGTATAATAATTCATAAATAATTCATTATTTAATTTCTAAAAACTCAGGATGTTGCATCTGACTTCTCCAGTATTCTACTAATGTGGCTTTTCATATGGTTCCTTGTAACTCTGCGAAAGTCATGGTATCTATATCGTGGGACTCTTGTATCGTAGTCACCACATGCTCATACTTCATCGGCATGGTGCAAAGAATTTTTTCCACTACTTTGCTATCGGGCATATCTTTTCCATAGACTCTCATCTTATTAACAAGATCTGTAACACGAGTAAAATAATGCTTAATAGTTTCTAAACCACACATCTCGTACCTTTCATATTCTCTTCTCAAGGACTATAACTTTGCTTTTTAAGCTTTATCTATGCCTTTGTATGACAGCTTCAACGTATTCCATGCTTCTTTTGTACTTTTGGCACTTGGTATTTTGCCAAACACCGTATAATCTACTCTTGATGAATTTGAGATAGCGCCAATAGATCTCTCTTCTGTTGGGCAGCATCTGCTCTTTCTTGCGAACCCAGTTCAATAAAATTCTACAGATTTTGGGCCTTCAAATGGGTAAACATCAAAGTCTCACAATAACTATAATCAAATTTTCCATCTAACTTGGAACCAGACTACACAATATTGAAAGTATTTGCCATACCGACTCTATGAATGAACAATTATGTGAGAACTCTCCCACACCTCACAAATTCTCAAACACCAGGTACAGGATTAACTAATTTTGATACCAAATATAAGAATAATACCCATACTTAATTGGCCTCAGGATCACTCACTCACATAAAAAATGCTATCATATTTTTCATCTCTCAAACTCACCAACAATCATAATAATATAAGAGAAAATTTTTGAAACAAACACTAAACATTTTTATTCATGGAGAGATAATTAACAACATACATATGGACATAAGCAAACTTTTATAATAAAATAATAATTCTTATAACAACTAAGTACTAATTGTAATAATTCAAGAAATAAGTAGAAACTTTGACTAGTCAAATTTCTTGTTCAATTTTACGTCAAATTTTTTAGTCATTAACTTTAAACTTTCCATTCATGATTCTTCATTCTTCGTAAATATTGTGTTATCTTTCAATAGAAAAATAACTTGTATTTTTATAGTTTCTACTACCTTCTAATTTATGGTGCAACTTAGATTTTTAATTTCAATTCAATTTAATTTTGAATTTTTTTAATATTCTAGTATATTGTATTTGTATTATTCTTGAATGTTCTTGATTTAATTATCTAACATGAGACCAAAGCTCCTAGATATTCAAAGAATGAAGAAGTTAAACTTTCACTGAAGATTTAAGTTCAACCAAATGTATTCAAGATGATAGAAGTTCTGAAGAAGTGATCTAAAAGACCTAAATGGAGATGTAAAGTGGGATAAAAAATGAATTTCTTATTGAAGCCTGGTGCACGAAATTGCAATCACACTTTTGCAATCCCGCACAACTAACCAGCAAGTGCACTGGGTCGTCCAAGTAATACCTTGCGTGAGCAAGGGTCGATCCCACGGAGATTGTCGGCTTGAAGCAAGCTATGGTTATCTTGTACTTCTTAGTCAGGATATCAGAAATTATCAGGATTGATTGTGAAAAGCAAAAGAACATGAAATAAGTACTTGTTATGCAGTAATGGAGAATAGGTTAAGGTTTTGGAGATGCTCCATCTTCTGAATCTCTGCTTTCCTACTGTCTTCTTCATCAAACACGCAAGGCTCCTTCCATGGCAAGCTGTATGTAGGGTTTCACCGTTGTCAATGGCTACCTCCCATCCTCTCAGTGGAAATGTTCAACGCACCCTGTCACGGCACGGCTATCCATCTGTCGGTCCTCAATCTGGCCGGAATAGAATCCATTGATTCTTTTGCGTCTGTCACTAAGGCCCCGCCTTCAGGAGTTTGAAGCTCATCACAGTCATTCAATCATTGAATCCTACTCAGAATACCACAGACAAGGTTTAGACCTTCCGGATTCTCTTGAATGCCGCCATCAGTTCTAGCTTATACCACGAAGATTCTGATTAAGGAATCCAAGAGATATCTACTCAATCTAAGGTAGAACGGAGGTGGTTGTCAGGCACACGTTCATAGCTGAGAATATGATGAGTGTCACGGATCATCACATTCATCCGAGTTAAGAACAAGTGATATCTTAGAATGGAAACAAGCATGATTGAATAAGAAACAGTAGTAATTGCATTAATCCATCAAGACACAGCAGAGCTCCTCACCCCCAACCATGGGGTTTAGAGACTCATGCTGTAGAAGGTACACAAAGAAACGTGTAAAGTGTCATGAGGTCCAGATACAATGTCAAAAGATCCTATTAATAGTAAACTAGTAACCTAGGGTATACAGAAATGAGTAAATGACGAAAAAATCCACTTCTGGGTCCACTTGGTGTGTGCTTGGGCTGAGCAATGAAGCATTTTCGTGTAGAGACCTTTTCTGGAGTTAAACACCAGCTTTTATGCCAGTTTGCGCGTTTAACTCTAAGTTTTATGCCAGTTCCAGCGTTAAACGCTGGAATTTCTGAGGCTGATTTGCAACGCCGGTTTGGGCCATCAAATCTCGGGCAAAGTATGGACTATTATATATTGCTGGAAAGCCCAAGATGTCTACTTTCCAATGCCGTTGAGAGCGCGCCAATTGGGCTTCTGTAGCTCCAGAAAATCCACTTCGAGTGCAGGGAGGTCAGAATCCAACAGCATCTGCAGTCCTTTTCAGCCTCTAAATCAGATTTTTGCTCAGGACCCTCAATTTCAGCCAGAAAATACCTGAAATCACAGAAAAACACACAAACTCATAGTAAAGTCCAGAAAAGTGAATTTTAACTAAAAACTAATAAAAATATACTAAAAACTAACTAAATCCTACTAGAAACATACTAAAAACAATGCCAAAAAGCGTATAAATTATCCGCTCATCACAACACCAAACTTAAATTGTTGCTTGTCCTCAAGCAACTGAAAATCAAATAAGATAAAAAGAAGAGAATATACTATAGACTCCAAATTATCAATGAAACTTAGCTCCAAATTAGATGAGCGGGACTAGTAGCTTTTTGCCTCCGAACAGTTTTGGCATCTCACTTTATCCTTTGAAATTCAGAATGATTGGCTTCTTTAGGAACTCAGAATCCAGATAGTGTTATTGATTCTCTTAGTTAAGTATGATGATTCTTGAACATAGCTACTTATTGAGTCTTGGCCGTGGCCCAAAGCACTCTGTCTTCCAGTATTACCACCGGATACATACATGCCACAGACACATAATTGGGTGAACCTTTTCAGATTGTGACTCAGCTTTGCTAAAGTCCCCAATTAGAGGTGTCCAGGGTTCTTAAGCACACTCTTTTTGCCTTGGATCACAACTTTATTTCTTTCTTTTTCTTTTCTTTTTTCTTTCTCCCCTTTTTTTTCGTTTTTCTCCTTCTTCTTCTTTTTTTTTTGTATTCACCGCTTTTTTCTTGCTTCAAGAATCATTTTTATGATTTTTCAGATCCTCAGTAACATGTCTCCTTTTTCATCATTCTTTCAAGAGCCAACAATTTTAACATTCATGAACAACAAATTCAAAAGACATATGCACTGTTCAAGCATACATTCAGAAAATAAAAAGTATTGCCACCACATCAAACTAATTAAGCTAGTTTTAAAGATGAATTCGAAATCCTGTACTTCTTGTTCTTTTGTGATTAAAACATTTTTCATTTAAGAAAGGTGATGGATTCATAGGACATTCATAACTTTAAGGCATAGACACTAAGACACTAATGATCATAAGACACAAACATGGACAAACATAAGCATAAAAAAATTCGAAAAACAGAAGAATAAAGAACAAGGAGATTAAAGAACGGGTCCACCTTAGTGATGGCGGCTTGTTCTTCCTCTTGAAGGTCTTATGGAGTGCTTGAGCTCCTCAATGTTTCTTCCTTGTCTTTGTTGCTCCTCTCTCATGATTCTTTGATCTTCTCTAATTTCATGGAGGAGAATGGAGTGTTCTTGGTGCTCCACCCTTAGTTGTCCCATGTTGGAACTCAGTTCTCCTAGGGAGGTGTTGATTTGCTCCCAATAGTTTTTTGGAGGAAAGTGCATCCCTTGAGGTATCTCAGGGATTTCATGATGATTGGGATCTCTTGTTTGCTCCATCCTTTTCTTAGTGATGGGCTTGAGGTCATGCCTTTTCAGTGAAACGGCTTCCTTCTTGAATCTCTCTTTCATTGAACGCCCTCTTCATAAATGTCTATGAGGACTTGGTCCAACCTTTGATCAAAGTTGACCCTTCTTCATGGCCACAACTTCATAGAAGTGGTCTTAATGCACCCTTGAGATGAATCTCTCCATCTCCCATGACTTGGATGCCATAAATGGTTATGGAAAAACAAAAAGCAATGCTTTTACCACACCAAACTTAAAAGGATTGCTCGTCCTCGAGCAAAAGAAGAAAGAAGAGAGTAGAAGAAGAAGAAATGAAGGAGATGGGAATGGCTTTTGTTTTCGGCCAAGAAGGGGAAGAAGTGGTGAAGAGAAAGAAGGGATTTGATAGGTGAAGGGTTTTTTTTTTGGGAAGAGGTGTTGAGGTGATTGGTGAATGGGGAAGAAGAGAGAGAGAGTGGTGGGGTAGGTGGGGATCCTGTGGGGTCCACAGATCCTGAGGTGTCAAGGAAAAGTCATCCCTGCACCAAATGGCATGCACAATCACGTTTTGGGCCAATTCTGGCGTTAAACGCCGGGCTGGTGCCCATTTCTGGCGTTTAACGCCAGGTTCTTGCCCTTTCCTGGCGTTTAACGCCAGTCTGGTACCCCTTTCTGGCGTTAAATGCCCAGAATGGTGCCAGACTGGGCGTTAAACGCTCACCTGCTAGCCTTACTGGCGTTTAAACGCCAGTAGATTCTTCCTCCAGGGTGTGCTATTTTTCTTCCTGTTTTTCATTTTGTTTTTTCTTTTTCAATTGATTTTGTGACTTCTCATGATCATCAACCTATAGAAAACATAAAATAACAAAGGAAATTAGATAAAATATAACATTGGGTTGCCTCCCAACAAGCGCTTCTTTAATGTCAGTAGCTTGACAGTGGGCCCTCATGGAGCCTCACGGAGGCTCATAGCAATGTTGGAACCTCCCAACACCAAACTTATAGTTTGGTTGTGACCTTCCAACACCAAACTTAGAGTTTGACTGTGGGGGCTCTGTTTGACTCTGTTTTGAGAGAAGCTCTTCATGCTTCCTCTCCATGGTTACAGAAGGAGAACCTTGAATCTTATAGTTTGCACTGTCTGCAAGCCACGGAACTTCCTGAATAGCAAACAATTGCTCATCCGGAAAGGTTTCAGAGATCTCAGTAGGAGGGAGGGACGCTCCTGCTACTGGTTCTATCCGGGACAGGTGATCAGCTACTTGATTCTCTGTCCCTTTTCTGTCTCTTATTTCTATATCAAACTCTTGCAGAAGCAACACCCATCTTATGAGCCTGGGCTTTGAATCCTGCTTTGTGAGTAGATATTTAAGAGCAGCATGGTCAGTGTACACAATCACTTTCGATCCTACTAAATAAGATCTGAACTTGTCAATGGCATAAACCACTGCAAGTAACTCCTTTTCTGTGGTTGTGTAGTTCTTCTGTGCATCATTTAGGATACGGCTGCCATAATAAATGACGTGCAGAAGCTTACCATGCCTTTGTCCCAATACTGCACCAATGGCATGGTCACTGGCATCACACATTAGTTCAAATGGTAATGTCCAGTCTGGTGCAGAGATGACTGGTGCTGTGACCAGCTTAGCTTTCAGGGTCTCAAACACCTGCAGACACTCCTTATCAAAGATAAATGGCGTGTCAGCAGCTAGCAGATTACTCAGAGGTTTGGCAATTTTTGAAAAATCCTTTATAAACCTTCTGTAGAATCCTGCATGCCCCAGAAAGCTTCTGATTGCCTTAACATTGGTAGGTGGTGGTAATTTCTCAATTACTTCAACCTTAGCTTGATCCACCTCTATTCCTTTGTTTGAAATTTTGTGCCCAAGGACAATTCCTTCAGTCACCATAAAGTGACATTTTTCCCAGTTTAAAACTAGGTTGGTCTCTTGGCATCTTTTCAGAACAAGTGCTAGATGGTTAAGGCAGGAGCTGAATGAGTCTCCAAATACTGAAAAGTCATCCATGAAGACTTCCAGAAATTTCTCTACCATATCTGAGAAGATAGAGAGCATGCACCTCTGAAAGGTTGCAGGTGCATTGCACAGACCAAAAGGCATCCTTCTGTAGGCAAATACTCCAGAAGGACATGTAAATACTGTTTTCTCTTGGTCCTGAGGATCTACTGCAATTTGGTTGTAACCTGAGTAGCCGTCCAAAAAGCAGTAGTATTCATGACCTGCTAGTCTCTCTAGCATCTGGTCTATGAATGGTAAAGGAAAATGATCCTTTCTGGTGACTGTATTGAGCCTTCTGTAGTCAATACACATGCGCCACCCTGTAACTGTTCTTGTAGGAACCAGTTCATTCTTTTCATTATGAACCACTGTTGTGCCTCCCTTCTTAGGGACAACGTGGACAGGGCTCACCCAAGGGCTGTCAGAAATAGGATAAATAATCCCAGCCTCTAGTAACTTAGTGACCTCTTTCTGCACCACCTCCCTCATGGCTGGATTTAGCCGCCTTTGTGGTTGAACCACTGGCTTAGCATCATCCTCCAATAGGATCTTGTGCATGCATTTTGCTGGGCTAATGCCCTTAAGATCACTTATGGACCACCCAAGAGCTGTCTTGTGTGTCCTTAGCACTTGAATTAGTGCTTCATCTTCCTGTGGATTTAGAGCAGAGCTTATGATCACTGGAAAAGTGTCACCTTCTCCCAGAAATGCATATTTCAGGGATGGTGGTAGTGGCTTGAGCTCTGGTTTAGGAGGTTTATCTTCTTCTTGAGGAATTTTCAGAATTTCTTTTATTTCCTTTAGTTCCTCCAGATCAGGCTGAACATCTTTAAAGATGTCATCTAGCTCTGATTCAAGATTTTCAGTCATATTGACCTCCTCCACCAAAGAGTCAATAATATCAATGCTCATGCAGTCATTTGATGTGTCTGGATGCTGCATAGCTTTGACAACATTCAACTTGAACTCATCCCTCATTGACTCTAAGGGTTAATTCCCCTTTTTGGACGTCAATGAGGGTCCGTCCAGTTGCTAGGAAAGGTCTTCCTAGAATGAGAGTTGCACTCTTGTGCTCCTCCATTTCCAGCACTACAAAGTCAGTTGGAAAGGCAAATGGCCCAACCTTGACAATCATGTCCTCAATTATGCCTGATGGATATTTAATGGAGCCATCAGCAAGTTGGAGGCATATCCGGGTTGGTTTGACTTCTTCAGTCAACCCAAGCTTTCTGATAGTGGATGCATGTATTAGATTGATGCTTGCTCCAAGGTCACACAGGGCTGCCTTGGTGCAAGCACCTTCTAATGTGCATGGTATCATAAAGCTTCCTGGATCTTGAAGCTTTTCTGGTAAGCTTTTCAGGATGACTGCACTGCATTCTTCAGTGAGAAATACTTTTTCAGTTTCTCTCCAATCCTTCTTATGACTTAAGATCTCTTTCATGAACTTAGCATAAGAAGGTATTTGCTCAAGTGCCTCTGCAAACGGAATCTTTATTTCAAGAGTCCTTAGGTAGTCTGCAAAGCGGGCAAATTGCTTATCCTGCTCCGCTTGGCGGAGTTTCTGAGGATAAGGCATCTTGGCTTTATATTCTTCAACCTTAGTTGCTGCAGGTTTATTCCTTACAGAAGTGGTTGGAGAAGCCTTTTTAAAGGAGTTACTATCAGCACTCTCAGGTGTCTGATTCCCCTTTTGCATTTGAACGCCAGGATTGGGTGGAAAATGGGCGTTTAACGCCAACTTTTCCCCCTTTTCTGGCGTTTGAACGCCAGAACTGGGCAGGGAATGGGCGTTTAACGCCAGCTTTCCTTCCCTTTCTGGCGTTTGAACGCCAATAGCATTCCTCTCTGGGCTCTTACTGTCCTCAGAGGGATTTTGGATAGTGGTTTGGCTATCCTCTGTCAATTGTTCCTTATTTGGCTTTTTGCCACTTTGAGCAATGTTATTCAATGTCTTCCCACTCCTCAGTTGAACTGCTTGGCATTCTTCTGTTATCTGTTTAGATAGTTGCTGCCTTGTCTGATTCAATTGTGCTTCCATATTCTTGTTAGCAATTTTAGTTTTTTGGAGCATTTCTTTAAATTCAGCTAACTGTTTTGTCATCAGGAGCAATTGTTGATTAAGCTCAATCATCTGTTCTTGAGGATTAGGATCAGTGGCTACTGCCATGACTTCCTCTTTTGGAGAGAACTCATTGCTAGAGTATAAATATTGGTTTCTAGCAACAGTGTCTATAAGCTCTTGAGCTTCTTCAATTGTCTTCCTCATGTGTATAGATCTACCAGCTGAGTGGTCTAAAGACATCTGAGCTTTTTCTGTAAGCCCATAGTAGAAGATGTCTAACTGTACCCACTCTGAAAATATTTCAGAGGGACATTTTCTTAGCATACCTCTATACCTCTCCCAGGCATTATAAAGGGATTCATTATCCTCTTGTTTAAAGCCTTGGATGTCTAGCATTAGCTGTGTCATCCTCTTTGGAGGGTAAAAGTGATTCAGGAATTTGTTTGATAACTGTTTCCATGTCTTTATGCTTGCTGTAGGTTGGTTATTCAACCACCTTTTAGCTTGATCTTTTACAGCAAATGGAAACAGTAATAGTCTGTAGACATCCTGATCTACCTCTTTATCATGTACTGTGTCAGCAATTTGTAAAAATTGTGCCAGAAACTCAGTAGGCTCTTCCTGTGGAAGACCGGAATACTGGCAATTTTGCTGCATTATGATAATGAGTTGAGGATTTAGCTCAAAGCTGCTTGCTTTGATGGGAGGTGTACAGATGCTACTCCCATATGTAGCTGTAATGGGGTTAGCATATGACCCCAGAGTCCTTCTGGACTGATCAATTCCACTTAGGTCCATAATGGATAAAGGGGAATGATATGGATTGCAAATGGATAAAATATTTTTTTTTTCTTGAAGAATTAGACGAAAAAAATAAAATAAAATAAAAGGAAATTAAGATAAAAATTCGAAAATCAAAAAGAAAATAAGATCAAAGCAAATTGAGAACTGAATCAATTAGTTAAATAAAAAGATTTTGAAAAGAGCAATTAAAAAGATATGATTGAAAAATTTTTATGAAAAAGATTTGATTTTTGAAAAGAGGAAAGAGAAAAACAACAAAATGACACCAAACTTAAAAATTTTAGATCAAAACAAAGATAACAAACAAGAAAACTTTGAATATCAAGATGAACACCAAGAACACTTTGAAGATCAAGATGAACACCAAGAACAAATTTTTGAAAAATTTTTAAGTGAATAAAAGCACAAAAGACACCAAACTTAAAATTTTTAGAAAATCAAACACAAATTTTCGAAAACTTAAAGGAAAACACCAAGAAGACACCAAACTTAAAATATAGAACTAAACTCAAATAAAAGACTCTAAACCAACAAAAATAAAACAGTCCTAATCTAAGCAACAAGATAAACCGTCAGTTGTCCAAACTCGAACAATCCCCGGCAACGGCGCCAAAAACTTGGTGCACGAAATTGCAATCACACTTTTGCAATCCCGCACAACTAACCAGCAAGTGCACTGGGTCGTCCAAGTAATACCTTGCGTGAGCAAGGGTCGATCCCACGGAGATTGTCGGCTTGAAGCAAGCTATGGTTATCTTGTAAATCTTAGTCAGGATATCAGAAATTATCAGGATTGATTGTGAAAAGTAAAAGAACATGAAATAAGTACTTGTTATGCAGTAATGGAGAATAGGTTGAGGTTTTGGAGATGCTCCATCTTCTGAATCTCTGCTTTCCTACTGTCTTCTTCATCAAACACGCAAGGCTCCTTCCATGGCAAGCTGTATGTAGGGTTTCACCGTTGTCAATGGCTACCTCCCATCCTCTCAGTGGAAATGTTCAACGCACCCTGTCACGGCACGGCTATCCATCTGTCGGTCCTCAATCAGGCCGGAATAGAATCCATTGATTCTTTTGCGTTTGTCACTAACGCCCCGCCTTCAGGAGTTTAAAGCTCATCACAGTCATTCAATCATTGAATCCTACTCAGAATACCACAGACAAGGTTTAGACCTTCCGGATTCTCTTGAATGCCGCCATCAGTTCTAGCTTATACCACGAAGATTCTGATTAAGGAATCCAAGAGATATCTACTCAATCTAAGGTAGAACGGAGGTGGTTGTCAAGCACACGTTCATAGCTGAGAATATGATGAGTGTCACGGATCATCACATTCATCCGAGTTAAGAACAAGTGATATCTTAGAATGGAAACAAGCATGATTGAATAAGAAACAGTAGTAATTGCATTAATCCATCAAGACACAGCAGAGCTCCTCACCCCCAACCATGGGGTTTAGAGACTCATGCTGTAGAAGGTACACAAAAAAATGTGTAAAGTGTCATGAGGTCCAGATACAATGTCAAAAGATCCTATTAATAGTAAACTAGTAACCTAGGGTATACAAAAATGAGTAAATGACGAAAAAATCCACTTCTGGGTCCACTTGGTGTGTGCTTGGGCTGAGCAATGAAGCATTTTCGTGTAGAGACCTTTTCTGGAGTTAAACGCCAGCTTTTATGCCAGTTTGGGCGTTTAACTCCAAGTTTTATGCCAGTTCCAGCGTTAAACGCTGGAATTTCTGAGGCTGATTTGCAACGCCGGTTTGGGCCATCAAATCTCGGGAAAAGTATGGACTATTATACATTGCTGGAAAGCCCAGGATGTCTACTTTCCAATGCCGTTGAGAGCGCGCCAATTGGGCTTCTGTAGCTCCAGAAAATCCACTTCGAGTGCAGGGAGGTCAGAATCCAACAGCATCTGTAGTCCTTTTCAGCCTCTAAATCAGATTTTTGCTCAGAACCCTCAATTTCAGCCAGAAAATACCTGAAATCACAGAAAAACACACAAACTCATAGTAAAGTCCAGAAAAGTGAATTTTAACTAAAAACTAATAAAAATATACTAAAAACTAACTAAATTCTACTAGAAACATACTAAAAACAATGCCAAAAAGCGTATAAATTATCCGCTCATCAAAGCCCATAAAGATAAAGATAATGAGTCAACTTCAACATCAACATACCCATTGGATTTGAAAAAATTATAAAATACAAGTTGGCACAAGTTAGATAGAATGAAAGAATGAAGAATCAAAATCAAGAGAACAAATCATAAAGAAGTGGCAAAAAAGGAAAATTCATAAGTAAAAAGGGAAGAAGCAAGAAGGGTAATAAGAAAAACAAGAAAGTATCCAAAGAAAAGGGACTTGGCTACATTTCTGAGAAGAAAAAGGAATATAGTTACAAAAGAGAGAAAAACCATCAAAAGAGAGAAAAGCCAACAAACAAAGAACTATTATGAATACTCAAAAGTCTAAAAGAGTTATGAGTAGGATGGTGAGGAGTTAAGCAGTGAGAATAGGAAAGAAAATTAAGAGAAGAAAGTAATCAAAACTTGAAAAATTAGCTCTCACCTTAGTTTGCGATGTAGTAATAAAAAAGTCGTGATGGATCATCTTCGAAAAAAATCGCAAAATGAAAGAAATAACCCAGACGAAATTAGTATTAGAACAAGATGCAGAAGTAGAAAAAAAAAACAAATCAATGTCAGATGCGATAAAGGGATCTATCTAGTGGTGCAACTCGTGTTTCAGGGTGTCTTGGGAGAATCGGAAGATCTTGATGAAACTCTTGTAGGAGATAAAGCTACGTTTTCTTATATTATGTTATTATTGTTGTTTTCATGTTGTTGTTCGTTTTGATCCTTTTTTGTCTTCTGATTTATAATTAGTTCTAATGGCAATATGATATCAAAATAGATCGAAATTTAGACCTACCGAAATCTTAAAAATTTGTGTTTTTTTTTTCATTTTAGGTTAAACGAACCTCTTATGAATTATTAAAAAAAATAAAAATTTTATTTGTATACTAAAATTAGTTATTAAAATTAGTTATCATGTATTTATATATAAATATATATATTATTTAGTTTATTTTTAATGTATATTTTATATTTTAATATATTTTTTATATTATTAATTAATTTTCACAGCTGATTTTTCAATGAAGTAGCATTAAGAGAGTATTTAATGATTTTGTCATTTTATTGCCGTCCCTTGTTGCTTATTAATTTACAGAGAGAAAACCTTACTGGGAACAAGTTCGTCGAATGTGATTTTTCCATAGTCTATTATTAAATTGCTTCAGAATGCACATACATTAACGTTCGTTTACATACGTGTGATTTATTCTTCATTGAAAACAATAATGAACTCTTGTTACGATGTTTTTTTCAATGATGTTACGTATACATTTAAATTAACTTGGTACTAAAATCAGTTAACTTACGTTATATTGGTTTCTTAGAGTTTTTCTAAATAATATTTTTGATATTCTTAACATGCATGCTGGATTTGCAGTTATTTCATTTAAAATTATTGAACAAAACTTGCGTTGCTTACCATGTGGAACTGTTTTGCCCATTGTGTCGCAATATTATATATATATATATATATATATAGAGAGAGAGAGAGGATAATTATACAAGGGGAATGCTAGGTAAACAATGACTATATTGAACAACATGAACAACCACCAATCAAATAAAAATACACTACACCCTAATTTAATTCTACTAATTAAATTTAAGATTAATTTACTCTTTTAACCCTATTAATTCACATTGTTCACACATTGTTCAAAAATGTTATTGGTTACCTATACTTTTCCATTATACAATAAAAGGTGTTTTGTGTGAAGAGAATAAAAAGTAACATGTATAAATATATATTTAATTATTTGAAAACGTGAATCTTTAGCTCTTTATTATTTTTTTGTTCACTATAGCATGTACCATATAAATATATGTTCAATAATTAGCAAGATGCAAGGTATATATAATATAATTTGGTTACACTGGTGAAGATGCATGCATTCCATTTGTATTTGGTGAGGCAGCCTTACTTGTTGAAATAGAATTTGAAGCACCAATGCCGCTTTTGTACATTCAGTCAATGAAGACTGAAAAATATGTGGAACCGCATGCATATATATATATATATATATATATAATCGGCCACTATGGAATTAATTCAAAACACAATCAACAGAATTATCACCATCACCGCATGCTCCGAATCATTTTCTGCTATATATTGTTGATGTTTTATTCTCCAGGGCAACACTTCATCATGCAATACAAGCTGGGAGGTCATGTTAGGAACTTATAATTTTTTAATTTATTTATGAATAATATATATGATTAATTATACTCAGATTAACTATTTCATATTATATAATTCATATAAGTAATTTTATTTATTATTATAAATACTAAATGAAATAAATTATTATTATTTTTATCTAAATTTAATTAAAAATAAAATTAAATATTTTATTTTATTTGAATGTTCAGAATTTAATGAAAACTACTAGTCAAATATAAATAGAATTTTAGAATTTTGATTTCTAATGTACTAAAATCATCTTACAATTTTTATCGTATAAAAAAATTTCTATTCAACTTAAAATAAAAAATGAATAAATTTTAGTTAAAATATAAAAAAATTACAAAAATCAAATTATTTTAATAATTATATTCACAAATTTAAATATATTTTTATATTTTTAGTTTTTTTATAATTTAACATAAATAATATTGAAATTAAGAATTTTAAGAATTTCTAACGGGTGATAGTCATAAAAGACAAAAGTCGCAATTATCATTTTAATAAACCTTTGTTTTCCTTTAATTTAACAAAAGATAAAATGATATATAAGTTGAGCTGCTTCCTTCGTAACATAGATTATGAAACTCGTTCCATTTACATCGAGGCATAGTGAGCACTTAAAGACAAAGTTTGAAAGATATGTGAAATGTGAATATTTTATTGGTGAAAGTGACGTTAAACCATGTGGAAGTGCATCATTCCGACCTGGAAAGCTCCCATTTTGTCACATCTCAAAACTGTTTCCGTTAAAAAATAGTTGAGGCTTTGAGATTTTGGATAGAGATAGTCTTAATGATAAACCAAAGCAATATAAATATATATAAAGGCTAAGCGAAAAAAAATTAAAGAAAGGCTTTTATCCCTTATCTATCTATATCTATCTGATGAATCCTTTATGCACTAATTGGTATGGGCATCACAAAAAAGCCTATCGACTCCAAAACCAAATCAAGATAAAAAGGTACAAAGAAATCAGAGAAAATTTTAACTAGTCCGGCTAAAAATTTGCGCAAAAATATATCTATATAAAAAAAAAACTAAGTCGATTAACCTCAATAGCAATGACAGGTGTTCTCAAAAATTAAAGTATGCCACAAAATTGAAATCATTTACCGACATATATATTTGCTCCTAACGTAGTGGTTTGCAAAGTATTCATGGATCGGGTTAAATCGGTTTAATCAAATCTAGATTCGATTTTAAAAGATATAAAATTTATTTTAATCCAATTTAAAATAGATCAAATTTAATGATTATCAGCAGTTAAGAGAAATAGAGTTGAATTTTAGCTTTTTTTTTGTTATATAGTATTTTAACTCTTTTTTAAAAATTTAGGAGATATTTTTATTTTTATCTCGTACTAAGTTGAGAGATATTTTTATTTTGTCTCCTAAGTAACAAAAATAGAACTAAAGTATATAAGAAGAAATAACACCAGATGTATCCAGGTTCATCTACTTGGTGCAATATAGTCTACATCCAGTTTCCATCACAATTACGATGGAATTTTACTATCTCTTTTTTAAGATTACAAACACCAATTCTTCCCTAGGATCTACCAAATCCTATCTGGGACAAATCCAGAATCTAAACCCAATCCAAATTTGACTAGACCTCAATCTAGCTTTCAACAACAAAGTGCTAACCCAACTTGCAAGAAAATCCCCACAGGATCATGACACAAAATAGAAAGATGTACAAAGTAAACCTGAGACATCTTATGGCTTTTTCTCCTAGTTTAACTTACTCCCTTTTACCTCTCATTAGCTTTTTCTTACAAACCTCACTATATTTACCTTTTACAATGAGACTCAGACAAATCAAAATTGAGAAACAGAAAATACTAAATGAACTACATGAAGGAGAAGAACTCTAACAGTTTGGGTAGTTATGAGAGTGAACTCTGTGCTTTTCACTTACTCTCATTGCCTTCAACCCTTCGTATTAATTCAATTTTTTCTATTTTTATTTATTGAAATACTCCAATTTAACTATTCCATAAAGTTCATTTTTAAAAAACATTAAAAAAATTGAAATGGACTTTTTTGAAACATTGAAAAAAGGGGTTGGTCTTACTGTAATTGGTTTGTCTGAAAATATCCGTACCCATATTTGTCCACCTCGGCGGACATTTCGTGACATTGCCCGTTGACTTGCTTCTATTTGTCTTGGAACCAAACCAATTTTGGAGCAGCTTTGTGATAATGAAACTGGTGCACGAAATTGCAATCACACTTTTGCAACTCCGCACAACTAACCAGCAAGTGCACTGGGTCGTCCAAGTAATACCTTGCGTGAGCAAGGGTCGATCCCACGGAGATTGTCGGCTTGAAGCAAGCTATGGTTATCTTGTAAATCTTAGTCAGAATATCAGAAATTATCAGGATTGATTGTAAAAAGTAAAAGAACATGAAATGGTTACTTGTATTGCAGTAATGGAGAATAGGTTGAGGTTTGGAGATGCTCCATCTTCTGAATCTCTGCTTTCCTACTGTCTTCTTCATCAAACACGCAAGCCTCCTTCCATGGCAAGCTCATGTAGGGTTTCACCGTTGTCAATGGCTACCTCCCATCCTCGCAGTGAAAGCTAATGCACGCACTCTGTCACAGTACTGCCAATCACCGGTTTGGTTCCCTCCCCTACCGGAATAGAATCCCTCTTTTGCGTCTGTCACTAACGCCCAGTAGGTTACAGGTTTGAAGCACGTCACAGTCATTCAATCATTGAATCCTACTCAGAATACCACAGACAAGGTTTAGACCTTCCGGATTCTCTTGAATGCTGCCATCAGGTCCTGCCTATACCACGAAGATTCCGATTAAAGAACCCAAGAGATAACTACTCAATCTAAGATAGAACAGAGGTGGTTGTCAGGCACGTGTTCATAGTTGAGAATGATGATGATTGTCACGGATCATCACATTCATCCGGATTAAGAACAAGTGTTATCTTAGAATCGAAGCAAGCATGATTGAATAAGAAACAGTAGTAATTGCATTAATCCATCAAGACACAGCAGAGCTCCTCACCCCCAACCATGGGGTTTAGAGGCTCATACTGTGGAAAGAAACGTTTACAAAATGTTATGGGGTCATAAGGTCCGGATACAATGTCAAAAGGTCCTATTAATAGTAAACTAGTGTCCTAAGGTTTACAGAAATGAGTAAATGACATAAAAATCCACTTCCGGGCCCACTTGGTGTGTGCTTGGGCTGAGCAATGAAGGAATTTCGTGTAGAGACCTTTTCTGGAGTTAAACGCCAGCTTTCATGCCAGTTTGGGCGTTTAACTCCAATTTTTATGCCAGTTCCGGCGTTTAACGCTGGAATTTCTGTAGGTGACTTTGAGCGCCGGTTTGGGCCATCAAATCTTGGGCAAAGTATGGACTATTATATATTGCTGGAAAGCCCAGGATGTCTACTTTCCAATGCCGTTGAGAGCGCGCCAATTGGGCTTCTGTAGCTCCAGAAAATCCACTTCGAGTGCAGGGAGGTCAGAATCCAACAGCATCTGCAGTCCTTTTCAGTCTCTGGATCAGATTTTTGCTCAGGACCCTCAATTTCAGTCAGAAAATACCTGAAATCACAGAAAAACACACAAACTCATAGTAAAGTCCAGAAAAGTGAATTTTAATTAAAAACTAATAAAAATATACTAAAAACTAACTAAAAGATACTAAAAAACATACTAAAAACAATGCCAAAAAGCATACAAATTATCCGCTCATCACAACACCAAACTTAAATTGTTGCTTGTCCCCAAGCAACTGAAAATCAAAATAGGATAAAAAGAAGAGAATATACTATAGACTCCAAAATATCAAAGAAACATAGTTCCAATCAGATGAGCGGGACTAGTAGCTTTTTGCCTCCGAACAGTTTTGGCATCTCACTCTATCCTTTGAGGTTCAGAATGATTGGCATCTATAAGAACTCAGAACTCAGATAGTGTTATTGATTCTCCTAGTTAAGTATGTTGATTCTTGAACTTAGCCAGTGTATGAGTCTTGGCTGTGGCCCAAAGCACTCTGTCTTCCAGTATTACCACCGGATACATACATGCCACAGACACATAATTGGGTGAACCTTCTTAGATTGTGACTCAGCTTTGCTAAAGTCCCCAATTAGAGGTGTCCAGGGTTCTTAAGCACACTCTTGTTGCCTTGGATCACAACTTTATTTCCTTCTCTCTTTTTTTTTTCTTTTCTTTTTCTTCCTTTTTTTTTCGAAATTTTTTTTTTTGAATTCACTGCTTTTTCTTGCTTCAAGAATCACTTTGATGATTTTTCAGATCCTCAATAACAGTTCTCTTTTTCCATCATTCTTTCAAGAGCCAACAAATTTAACATTCTTAAAACAACAAATTCAAAAGACATATGCACTGTTCAAGCATTCATTCAGAAAACAAAAAGTATTGTCACCACATCAAACTAATTCAACTAGTTTCAGAGATAAATTTCGAAACCCTGTACTTCTTGTTCTTTTGTGATTAAAGCATTTTTCTTTTAAGAGAGGTGATGGATTCATAGGACATTCATAGCTTTAAGGCATAAACTTTATTAATTTTATTAATTAAGAACTAAAAACAAGACTCAAATATAGATATAAGATGAAACTAAAAAAATAGAAAATAATAAAGAAAAAAACGCAAACATAGGCTCCTAATGATAGAGGTTTTCACAGAGTTAGAACTCAACAACCTTGATTTTGAGAAGTGGATGCTCCCTCAGCTTGAGAGGAGAGCTTTTGGCGCTTCATCTCTTGAATTTCACGCCCCTGCTTCTCTTGTTCCTTCAACAATTTGCAGAGCATGCAGTTTTGATTCTGCTGTTCTTCCTTCAGTTGCTCCATAGTCTCTTGCAACTTGTTAATAGATGCTTCTAGGCTGGACCAGTAGTCAATTCTTGGGAACTCAGGGAGGAATTCCTGCGCCCTCCTCTTGATGGAGTTGTCTTGCACTTGTCCTTCCATTGACTTCTTGGTGATTGGGTGTTCAATGGGTATGAACTCATCCACTCCCATCTTCACCCCAGCCTCTTACAGAGCAAGGAAATCAAGCTTGGATAAGCCAATTTGGCTTCAGTGGAATTCTTATTTGCAATTGTGTAGATCTCACAAGCAATCACATGATGCACCTCCACTTCTTTTCCAAGCATAATGCAATGAATCATCACTGCTCTCTTGATGGTGACCTCAGAACGGTTGCTAGTGGGCAATATGGAACGCCCAATAAAGTCTAGCCAACCTCTTGCAATTGGTTTGAGGTCTCCCCACTTGAGTTGGTTTGGGACACCCTTAGAATTGGTTATCCACTTAGTTCCAGGGAGGCATATGTCCTCTAGAACTTGATCCAACCCCTTATCTACTCTCACCATCCTCCTATTAAAGGAATCAGGATCATCTTGCAGTTGAGGCAACTTGAAGATTTCTCTTATTTTGTCCAGATGGAAGTACATAACTTTCCCTCTGACCATGGTTCTATAGGTATGGTAAGCGGTTCCAGTCATTCTCTGCTTATCTGTTAGCCACAGATTTGAGTAGAATTCCTGAACCATGTTCCTTCCAACCTTTGTCTCAGGATTGGTTAGAACTTCCCATCCTCTGTTTCGAATTTGCTCTTGGATCCCCGGATATTCATCTTCTTTCAGATCAAATTTAACTTCCGGGATCACTGACCTCAGACCCATTATTTTATGATAATGGTCTTCATGTTCTTTGGTTAAGAACTTCTCTTCATTCCAAAGATTCTTTGGATTATTCTCTTTCTTGCCTCTTAAATTGGTTTGTTTTCCCTTAGGAGCCATGATATTGATGAACTTTGGCTTAGTGATCACGGAAAAGCACACCAAACTTAGAGGTTTGCTTGTCCGCAAGCAAAAGAGAAGAGAGAAGAGAGGGGGAGGAAGAGAAAATTCGAATGGTGTGGTTGGAAGAGGGGAACAAACGTGTATTTATAAGGTGGGGAGGGGAGTTTTCGAAAAAAAAGAGGAATTTGAAAGGAGATTTGAGAAGATATGAGAAGAAATTGAGAAAAGGGTGAAATTTTTGAACAATGTTTGTAATTGATTTGAAATAAATTTGAAAAAAAGTTTTGATTTTTTGAAGATTTGAAAGTGAATGATGAATGATTGAAGTGTGATTTTGTAGAAAAGTATGGGTGAGAAAAGGAAAGTTTGAAAAAATCTGATTTGAAAACAAAATTGTGGTCCCCCCACCAAGCTGGCGTTAAACGCCCAGAATGGCACTCATTCTGGCGTTTAACGCCCATCTGTTGCCCCACTTGGGCGTTTAACGCCCAGCCAGGTACCCTGGCTGGCGTTAAACGCCAGAAATTCTTCCTCACTGGGCGTTTTTCTAAAACGCCCAGGATGCTGCACACCTGGCGTTAAACGCCCAGAATGGTGCCCATTCTGGCGTTTAACGCCCAAAATGGCACCATTCCTGGCGTTAAACGCCCAGAATGGTACCCATTCTGGCGTTTAACGCCCAAAATGCCCCTTACTGGCGTTTTTTTGCCAGTAAGCTCATTTTCTCTGCTTTTTGAGCTGAATCCTTCTGTAACTCTGTGAATTCCTTCATTTTTGATACTTGCCTCTGTAAGAACTAATCATACAACTTTCTAATGACTGGGTTGCCTCCCAGCAAGTGCTTCTTTACTGTCTTTAGCTGGACTTTCACTGAGAATCACTCAAGTCTTAGTTTTGAGCATTCCTGCTCAAAATTTCCTTCAAGATAGTGCTTGATTCTCTGTCCATTAACAATGAACTTCTTGTCAGAATCAATATCTTGAAGCTCAACATATCCATATGGTGATACTCCTGTAATCACATACGGACCCCTCCACCGGGATTTGAGTTTTCCTGGAAACAGTTTGAGCCTGGAGTTGAAGAGCAGAACTTTTTGTCCTGGCTCAAAGACTCTGGTTGACAATCTCTTGTCATGCCACTTCTTTGCCTTTTCCATATAAATTTTTGCATTTTCAAAGGCATTGAGTCTGAACTCCTCTAGCTCATTTAGCTGGAGCAGTCTTTTCTCACCAGCTAACTGTGCATCCATGTTTAGGAATCTGGTTGCCCAGTAGGCTTTATGTTCCAGTTCCACAGGCAAATGACAGGCCTTCCCATACACCAGTTGGTATGGAGAGGTGCCTATAGGAGTCTTGAATGCTGTTCTGTATGCCCACAGAGCATCATCCAAGCTCTTTGCCCAATCCTTTCTTCGGGCTATCACAGTCCGTTCTAGGATTCTTTTTAGCTCTCTGTTAGAGACTTCAGCTTGCCCATTTGTCTGTGGATGATACGGAGTTGCCACTTTATGGCTGATTCCATATCTAACCATAGCAGAGTATAGCTGTTTATTGCAGAAATGAGTGCCTCCATCACTGATTAGCACTCTGGGGACGCCAAACCTGCTGAAAATGTTTTTCTGGAGGAATTTCAGCACGGTCTTGGTATCATTAGTGGGTGTAGAAATTGCTTCTACCCACTTAGATACATAGTCCACTGCCACCAGAATGTAAGTGTTTGAGTATAATGGTGGGAATGGCCCCATGAAGTCAATTCCCCATACATCAAACAATTCTATCTCTAATATTCCTTGTTGAGGCATGGCATATCCGTGAGGCAGGTTACCAGCTCTTTGGCAACTGTCACAGTTACGCACAAACTCTCGGGAATCTTTATAGAGAGTAGGCCAGTAGAAGCCGCACTGGAGAACTTTAGTGGCTGTTCGCTCACTTCCAAAATGTCCTCCATACTGTGATCCATGGCAGTGCCATAGGATCCTTCGTGCTTCTTCTCTGGGTATACACCTGCGGATCACTCCGTCAGCACATCTCTTAAAGAGATATGGTTCATCCCAAAGGTAGTACTTGGCATCTGAAATTAGTTTCTTTCTCTGCACATAACTGTACTCTTTGGGTATGAACCTCACAGCTTTATAGTTTGCAATATCTGCAAACCATGGAGCTTCCTGAATGGCAAAGAGTTGCTCATCTGGGAAAGTCTCAGAGATCTCAGTAGAAGGGAGGGACGTCCCAGCTACTGGTTCTATCCGGGACAGATGATCCGCCACTTGGTTCTCTGTCCCTTTTCTGTCTCTTATTTCTATATCAAACTCTTGCAGAAGCAACACCCATCTTATAAGTCTGGGCTTTGAATCCTGCTTTGTGAGTAAGTATTTAAGAGCAGCATGGTCAGTGTACATAATCACCTTTGATCCCACTAGGTAGGATCTAAACTTGTCAATGGCATAAACCACTGCAAGTAACTCTTTCTCTGTGGTTGTGTAATTCTTCTGTGCTTCATTTAGAACACGGCTAGCATAATAAATGACATGCAGAAGTTTGTTATGCCTCTGTCCCAACACTGCACCAATGGCATGATCACTGGCATCACACATTAATTCAAATGGTAATGCCCAATCTGGTGCAGAGATGACTGGTGCTGTGACCAGCTTAGCTTTCAGGGTCTCAAATGCCTGCAAACACTGTGTGTCAAACACAAATGGCGTGTCAGCAGCTAGCAGGTTACTCAAAGGTTTAGCAATTTTCGAAAAATCCTTGATAAACCTTCTATAGAATCCTGCATGCCCAAGAAAGCTTCTGATTGCCTTAACATTGGCAGGTGGTGGTAATTTTTCAATTACCTCTACCTTTGCCTTATCCACCTCTATCCCCCTGCTTGAAATTTTGTGCCCAAGGACAATTCCTTCAGTCACCATAAAGTGACATTTCTCCCAGTTTAAAACTAGGTTAGTCTCTTGGCATCTTTTCAGGACAAGTGATAGGTGGTTAAGACAGGAGCTAAATGAGTCTCCATATACTGAAAAGTCATCCATAAAGACTTCCAGAAATTTTTCTACCATATCTGAGAAGATAGAGAGCATGCACCTTTGAAAGGTTGCAGGTGCATTGCACAGACCAAAAGGCATTCTCCTATAGGCAAACACGCCAGAAGGGCATGTGAATGCTGTTTTCTCTTGGTCTTGAGGATCTACTGCAATTTGGTTGTAGCCTGAGTAGCCATCCAAAAAGCAGTAGTAGTCATGACCAGCTAGTCTTTCTAGCATTTGGTCTATGAATGGTAAAGGAAAATGATCCTTTCTGGTGGCTGTATTGAGTCTTCTGTAGTCAATACACATGCGCCACCCTGTGACTGTCCTTGTAGGAACCAGTTCATTTTTTTCATTATGAACCACTGTCATGCCTCCCTTTTTGGGAACAACTTGGACAGGGCTCACCCAGGGGCTATCAGAAATAGGATAAATAATCCCAGCCTCCAGTAATTTAGTGACCTCTTTCTGCACCACCTCCTTCATGGCAGGATTTAGCCTCCTCTGTGGTTGGACCACTGGTTTGGCATTATCCTCCAATAGGATCTTGTGCATGCATCTAGCTGGGCTAATGCCCTTAAGATCACTTATGGACCACCCAAGAGCTGTCTTGTGTGTCCTTAGCACTTTAATCAGTGCTTCCTCTTCCTGTGGATTTAAAGCAGAGCTTATAATCACTGGAAAAGTGTCACCCTCTCCTAGAAATGCATATTTCAGGGATGGTGGTAGTGGTTTGAGTTCAGGCTTAGAAGGTTTATCCTCCTTCTGAGGAATTTTCGAAAATTCCTTTGCCTCCTCTGGCTCTTCCTGATCAGTTTGAGTATCCTTGAAGATGTCCTCAAGCTCTGATTCTAGGCTTTCAGCCATATTGATCTCTTCTACCAGAGAGTCAATAATGTCAGCGTCCATGCAGTCCTCTGGTGTGTCTGGATGCTGCATAGCTTTTACAGCATTCAACTTGAACTCATCCTCATTGACTCTCAAGGTTACTTCCCCCTTTTGTACATCAATGAGAGTTCGTCCAGTTGCTAGGAAAGGTCTTCCTAGAATGAGAGTTGCACTTTTGTGCTCCTCCATTTCCAGCACCACAAAGTCAGTTGGAAAGGCAAATGGCCCAACCTTGACAATCATGTCCTCTATTATGCCTGATGGGTGTTTAATGGAGCCATCAGCAAGTTGGAGGCATATCCTGGTTGGTTTGACTTCTCCAATCAACCCAAGCTTTCTGATAGTGGATGCAGGTATTAAATTGATACTTGCTCCAAGATCACATAAGGCTATCTTGGTGTAAGTGCCTTCCAATGTGCATGGTATCAGAAAGCTTCCAGGATCTTGAAGCTTTTCTGGTAAGCTTTTTAGAATGACTGCACTGCATTCTTCAGTGAGAAACACTTTTTCAGTTTCTCTCCAGTCCTTCTTATGACTTAAGATCTCTTTCATGAACTTAGCATAAGAAGGTATTTGCTCAAGTGCCTCTGCAAAAGGAATCTTTATTTCAAGAGTCCTTAAATAATCTGCAAAGCGGGCAAATTGCTTATCCTGTTCCGCCTTGCGGAGTTTCTGAGGATAAGGCATCTTGGCTTGATATTCTTCAACCTTAGATGCTGCAGGTTTATTCCTTACAGAAGTGGTTGAAGAAGCCTTGTTAGAGGGATTACTGTCAGCACTCTCAGGTGTCTGATTTTCCCTTGGCGTTTGGACGCCAGGAATGGGTGGAAAATGGGCGTTTAACGCCAACTTTTCCCCCTTTTCTGGCGTTTGAACGCCAGAACTGGGCAAGGAATGGGCGTTTAACGCCAGCTTTCCTTCCCTTTCTGGCGTTTGAACGCCAATATTCCTCTCTGGGCTCTTACTGTCCTCAGAGGGATTTTGAACAGTGGGCTGGTTGTCCTCTGTCATTTGTTCCTTATTTGGCTTTTTGCTCTTTTGAACAGTGTTATTCAAGGTCTTTCCACTCCTCAATTGAACTGCTTGGCACTCCTCAGTTATCTGTTTAGATATTTGCTGTTTTGCTTGATTCAACTGTAGTTCTATGCTTTTATTAGCAACTTTAGTTTCATGGAGCATCTCTTTAAATTCTGCTAACTGTTCAGTCATCAGGAGTAGTTGTTGATTAAGCTCCATTATCTGTTCTTGAGGATTAGAGTCAGTGACTATTGTCATGATTTCCTCTTCTGAAGAGAACTCATTGCTAGAGTACAAATATTGGTTTCTAGCAACAGTATCTATAAGCTCTTGAGCTTCTTCAATTGTCTTCCTCATGTGTATAGATCCACCAGCTGAGTGGTCTAAAGACATCTGAGCTTTTTCTGTAAGCCCATAGTAGAAAATGTCTAACTGTACCCACTCTGAAAACATTTCAGAGGGACATTTTCTTAGCATACCTCTATACCTCTCCCAGGCATTATAAAGGGATTCATTATCCTCTTGTTTAAAGCCTTGGATGTCCAGCCTTAGCTGTGTCATCCTTTTTGGAGGGTAAAAATGATTCAGGAATTTGTCTGATAACTGTTTCCATGTCTTTATGCTTGCTGTAGGTTGGTTATTTAACCACCTTTTAGCTTGATCTTTTACAGCAAATGGAAACAGTAATAGTCTGTAGACATCCTGATCCACCTCTTTATCATGTACTGTGTCAGCAATTTGTAAGAACTGTGCCAGAAACTCAGTAGGTTCTTCCTGTGGAAGACCGGAATACTGGCAATTTTGCTGCACTAAGATAATGAGTTGAGGATTTAGCTCAAAGCTGCTTGCTTTGATGGGAGGTATACAGATGCTACTCCCATATGCAGCTGTAATGGGGTTAGCATAGGACCCCAGAGTCCTCTTGGACTGATTAATTCCACTTAAGTCCATAATGGATAAAAGGGAAATGAGAATGATTGCAAAGAGATAAATTTTGTTTATTTTTATATTTTTTTTTTGAATAACCGAAAAAAATTAAAATAAAAGGAGATAAAAATAAAAAATTTCGAAAATAGAAAGAAAATAAGATCAAAGCAAATTGAGAACTGAATCAATTAAGTAAGTAAAAAGATTTTGAAAACAGCAATTAAAAAGATATGATTGAAAAATTTTATGAAAAAAGATTTGATTTTTAAAAAGAGGAAAGAGAAAAACACAAAAAGACACCAAACTTAAAATTTTAGAAAATCAAACACACAGTTTTCGAAAATTTTAAAGGAAAAACATAAAGAGGACACCAAACTTAGAATTTTTATGAATCAAAAAGGGACTAAGAACATGCAAAAACGAAAATTTTAAAAGAAAAATAAAAGCATGCAATTGACACCAAACTTAGAATATGAAACTAGACTCACTAAAAGACTCTAAACCAACAAAATAGTCCTAATCTAAGCAACAAGATAAGCCGTCAGTGTCCAAACTCGAACAATCCCCGCAACGGCGCCAAAACTTGGTGCACGAAATTGCAATAACACTTTTGCAACTCCGCACAACTAACCAGCAAGTGCACTGGGTCTCCAAGTAATACCTTGCGTGAGCAAGGGTCGATCCCACGGAGATTGTCGGCTTGAAGCAAGCTATGGTTATCTTGTAAATCTTAGTCAGGAGATCAGAAATTATCAGGATTGATTGTAAAAAGTAAAAGAACATGAAATGGTTACTTGTTTTGCAGTATGGAGAATAGGTTGGGGTTTTGGAGATGCTCCATCTTCTGAATCTCTGCTTTCCTACTGTCTTCTTCATCAAACACGCAAGTCTCCTTCCATGGCAAGCTCATGTAGGTTTCACCGTTGTCAATGGCTACCTCCCATCCTCGCAGTGAAAGCTAATGCACGCACTCTGTCACAGTACTGCCAATCACCGGTTTGGTTCCCTCCCCTACCGGAATAGAATCCCTCTTTTGCGTCTGTCACTAACGCCCAGTAGGTTACAGTTTGAAGCACGTCACAGTCATTCAATCATTGAATCCTACTCAGAATACCACAGACAAGGTTTAGACCTTCCGGATTCTCTTGAATGCTGCCATCAGATCCTGCCTATACCACGAAGATTCCGATTAAAGAACCCAAGATAACTACTCAATCTAAGATAGAACAGAGGTGGTTGTCAGGCACGTGTTCATGGTTGAGAATGATGATGATGTCACGGATCATCACATTCATCCGGATTAAGAACAAGTGTTATCTTAGAATCGAAGCAAGCATGATTGAATAAGAAACAGTAGTGATTGCATTAATCCATCAAGACACAGCAGAGCTCCTCACCCCCAACCATGGGTTTAGAGGCTCATACTGTGGAAAGAAACGTGTACAAAATGTTATGGGGTCATAAGGTACGGATACAATGTCAAAAGATCCTATAAGTAGTAAACTAGTGTCCTAAGGTTTACAGAAATGAGTAAATGACAGAAAAATCCACTTCCGGGCCCACTTGGTGTGTGCTTGGGCTGAGCAATGAAGGAATTTTCGTGTAGAGACCTTTTCTGGAGTTAAACGCCAGCTTTCATGCCAGTTTGGGCGTTTAACTCCAATTTTTATGCCAGTTCTGGCGTTTAACGCTGGAATTTCTGTAGGTGACTTTGAGCGCCGGTTTGGGCCATCAAATCTTGGGCAAAGTATGGACTATTATATATTGCTGGAAAGCCCAGGATGTCTACTTTCCAATGCCGTTGAGAGCGCGCCAATTGGGCTTCTGTAGCTCCAGAAAATCCACTTCGAGTGCAGGGAGGTCAGAATCCAACAGCATCTGCAGTCCTTTTCAGTCTCTGGATCAGATTTTTGCTCAGGACCCTCAATTTCAGTCAGAAAATACCTGAAATCACAGAAAAACACACAAACTCATAGTAAAGTCCAGAAAAGTGAATTTTAATTAAAAACTAATAAAAATATACTAAAAACTAACTAAAAGATACCAAAAACATACTAAAAACAATGCCAAAAAGCATACAAATTATCCGCTCATCAGCATTCAACTTGCCCATGATGCAAGGAGATGAACATCCTTACACTAGAAGGGTCAACTTTGATCAAAGGTTGGACCAAGTCCTCACTGACATTTGTGAAGAGGGCGCCCAATGGAAGAGAGATTCAAGAGGGAAGCCCGTTCAATTGAGAAGGCATGACCTCAAGCCCATGGCTAGGGGATGGTTGGAGTTTATCCAATGCTCAATCAATCCCACTAGCAACCGGTCCGAAGTTACTATAGACCGGGCCATCATGATCCATAGCATCATGATTGGAGAAGAAGTAGAAGTTCATGAGGTTATAGCCCAAGAACTCTATAAGGTGGCGGACAAGTCCTCTACCTTGGCAAGGTTAGCCTTTCCTCATCTCATTTGTCACCTTTGTTATTCAGTTGGAGTGGACATAGAATGAGACATCCTCATTGATGAGGACAAGCCCATCACTAAGAAAAGGATGGAGCAAACAAGAGATCCCACTCATCATGAAATCCCTGAGATGCCTCAAGGGATGCATTTTCCTCCACAAAACTATTGGGAGCAAATCAACACCTCCCTAGGAGAATTGAGTTCCAACATGGGACAACTAAGGGTGGAGCACCAAGAACATTCCATCCTCCTCCATGAAATTAGAGAAGATCAAAGAATCATGAGAGAGGAGGAACAAAGGCAAGGAAGAGACATTGAGGAGCTCAAGCACTCTATAGGATCTTCAAGAGGAAGAACAAGCCGCCATCACTAAGGTGGACCCGTTCTTTAATCTCCTTGTTCTTTATTTTCCTGTTTTTCGAATTTTAATGCTTATGTTTATCTATGTTTGTGTCTTATGATCATTAGTGTCTTAGTGTCTATGCCTTAAAGTTATGAATGTCCTATGAATCCATCACCTTTCTTAAATAAAAAAATGTTCTTAATTGAAAAAGAGAAGAATTGCATGAATTTTAAATTTTATAACAGATTAATTATTTTGATGTGGTGGCAATACTTTTGTTCTCTGAATGTATGCTTAAACAGTGCATATGTCTTTTGAATTTGTTGTTCATAAATGTTAAAATTGTTGGCTCTTGAAAGAATGATGAAAAAGGAGACATGTTACTGAGGATCTGAAAAATCATAAAAATGATTCTTGAAGCAAGAAAAAGCAGTGAATACAAAAAAAAAAGAAAAAAAGACGAAAAAAGAAAGAGAAAAGGAAAAAGAAAGAAAAAGAAAGAAATAAAGTTGTGATCCAAGGCAAAAAGAGTGTGCTTAAGAACCCTGGACACCTCTAATTGGGGACTCTAGCAAAGCTGAGTCACAATCTGAAAAGGTTCACCCAATTATGTGTCTGTGGCATGTATGTATCCGGTGGTAA
Source organism: Arachis stenosperma (assembly GCF_014773155.1). NCBI lineage: Eukaryota > Viridiplantae > Streptophyta > Magnoliopsida > Fabales > Fabaceae > Arachis > Arachis stenosperma. Next base: position 109,446,941 of record NC_080380.1, on the reverse strand, counting down.
TACTGGAAGACAGAGTGCTTTGGGCCACGACCAAGACTCATAAAGTAGCTGTGTTCAAGAATCATCATACTTAACTAGGAGAATCAATAACACTATCTGTCTGAATCCTGAGTTCTTAAAGAAGCCAATCATTCTGAATTTCAAAGGATAGAGTGAGATGCCAAAACTGTTCAGAGGCAAAAAGCTAAAAGCCCCGCTCATCTAATTAATACTGATCTTCATAGATGTTTTTGGAATTCATTGCATATTCTCTTCTTTTTATCTTATTTGATTTTCAGTTGCTTGGGGACAAGCAACAATTTAAGTTTGGTGTTGTGATGAGCGGATAATTTATACGCTTTTTGGCATTATTTTTAGTATGTTTTTAGTATGTTCTAAGTTAGTTTTTAGTATATTTTTCTTAGTTTTTAGCTAAAATTCACTTTTCTGGACTTTACTATGAGTTTGTGTGTTTTTCTGTGATTTCAGGTATTTTCTGGCTGAAATTGAGGGACTTGAGCAAAAATCTGATTCAGAGACTGAAAAGGACTGCAGATGCTGTTGGATTCTGACCTCCCTGCACTCGAAGTAGATTTTCTGGAGCTACAGAAGCCCAATTGGCGCGCTCTCAACGGCGTTGGAAAGTAGAAATCCTGGGCTTTCCAGAAATATATGATAGTTCATACTTTGTCCAAGATTTGATGGCCCAAACCGGCGTTCAAAGTCACCTTCAGAATTCCCAGCGTTAAACGCCGGAACTGGCACAAGAATGGGAGTTAAACGCCCAAACTGGCACAAAAGCTGGCGTTTAACTCCAAGAAGAGTCTCTACACGAAAATGCTTCAATGCTCAGCCCAAGCACACACCAAGTGGGCCCGGAAGTGGATTTTTATGTCATTTACTCACCTTTGTAATTCTTAAGCTACTAGTTCCCTATAAATAGGACCTTTTACTATTGTATTTGACATCTTGGTAGCTATCTTTAGTCTTATGCTATCTTAGATCATTGGGAGGATGGCCTCACGGCCATGCCTAGACCTTGTTCTTATGTATTTTCAACGGTGGAGTTTCTACACACCATAGATTAAGATGTGGAGCTCTGCTGTACCTCGAGTATTAATGCAATTACTATTGTTCTTCTATTCAATTCAGCTTGTTCTTATTCCAAGATATTCATTTGCACTCAAGAACATGATGAATGTGATGATTATGTGACGCTCATCATCATTCTCACTTATGAACGAGTGACTGACAACCACTTCTGTTCTACAAGCAAACAAGGCTCTAATGTTTATCTCTTGGGTTCTTTAATCAGAATCTTCGTGGTATAAGCTAGAATTGATGGCGGCATTCAAGAGAATCCGGAAGGTCTAAACCTTGTCTGTGGTATTCTGAGTAGGATTCAATGATTGAATGACTGTGACGAGCTTCAAACTCGCGATTGTGGGGCGTTAGTGACAGACGCAAAAGAATCACTGGATTTTATTCCGACATGATCGAGAACCGACAGCTGGATAGCCGTGCCGTGACAGGGTGCGTTGAACATTTCCACTGAGAGGATGGGAGGTAGCCACTGACAACGGTGAAACCCTTGCATACAGCTTGCCATGGAAAGGAGTAAGAAGGATTGGATGAAGACAGTAGGAAAGCAGAGAGACGGAAGGGACAAAGTATCTCCATTCGCTTATCTGAAGTTCTCACCAATGATTTACATAAGTATCTCTATCTTTATCTTTATGTTTTAGTCATATATCATCCATAACCATTTGAGTCTGCCTGACTAAGATTTACAAGGTGACCATAGCTTGCTTCATACCAACAATCTCCGTGGGATCGACCCTTACTCGCGTAAGGTTTATTACTTGGACGACCCAGTGCACTTGCTGGTTAGTTGTGCGAAGTTGTGTTTATGCCATGGTATTGAGCACCAAGTCTTTGGGGCCATTACTAGGGATTATTTGAGTTGTGAAAAGTAGTGATCACAATTTCGCATACCAATCCCCCACTGGCATTTGAATGCCAGGGGTGGAAGCTGGAGTGGCGTTAGACGCCAGCTCCTTACATGCTTCTGGCGTCTGAACGCCAGAACTGTGCTCCCTTTGGGCGTTCAATGCCAACTCCTTGCTTGTTTCTGGCGTTGAACACCAGGACTGAGCATGGTTTGGGCGTTCAACGCCAGCTTTCCACCCATTTTCTGGCGTTTGAGCACCAGAATTATTCCTCTCTGGGCTCTTACTATCCTCAGATGGATTTTGGGTAGTTTGCTCATTCCTTGGCTTCCTGCTACCTTGAAGTGAGGTATTTTATATTTTCCCATTTTTTAATTGAACTGCTTGGCACTCTTCTGTTATTTGTTTGATAATTGCTGTTCTGTTTGCTTCAACTGTACTTCCATATTCATATTAGCCATTTTTGTTTCTTGTAGTATCTCCTTAAATTCGGCTGGCTGTTTTGTCAGAAAATCTAATTGCTGATTGAATTCAGCAGGTTAATCTGCAGGACTGAGTTCAGCAGTTAATATTTTAGCCTCTTTGTTGATGGAAGATTCACTGCTTAGGTACAGATGCTGATTTCTGGTAACTGTATCAATAAGCTCTTGAGCTTCTTCTATTGTCTTTCTCATGTGTATAGATCCACCAGCTGAGTGGTCTAGAGAAATCTGAGCTCTTTCTGTAAGCCCATAGTAGAAGATGTCTAACTGCATCCACTCTGAAAATATTTCAGAGGGGCATTTTCTTAGCATCTCTCTGTATCTCTCCCAGGCATCATAAAGGGATTCATTATCTCCTTGTTTGAAGCCTTGGATGCTCAGCCTCAGCTGTGTCATCCGCTTTGGAGGAAAATAGTGATTCAGGAATTTTTCTGACAACTATTTCCATGTCTTTATGATGTCCTTAGGTTGGTTATTTAACCACCTCTTAGCTTGGTCCTTTACAGCAAATGGAAACAGTAATAATCTGTAGACATCCTGATCTACTTCTTTATCATGTACTGTATCAGCAATTTGTAAAAACTGTGCCAGAAACTCTGTAGGTTCTTCCAGTGGAAGACCGAAATACTGGCAACTTTGCTGCACCATGATAATGAGCTGAGGGTTCAACTCAAAACTACTAACTCCAATGGAGGGTATACATATACTACTCCCATATGAAGTAGTAGTGGGGTTAGCGTATGACCCCAAAGTCCTTCTGGACTGTTCATGTCCACTTAGGTCCATGATGGAGAAAGGGAGATGACGTGGATTTATTTTATTTATTTAAAAAAAATTGATTTTCGAAAGAAAATAAAATGAAATAAAAACCGAAATAAAATAAAGTAAAATATTAAAATTAAAAAAATTAAAAATTTTAAAATATTTTATGAAGATTTTCAAAAAAGTGAGGAGAGAGAAAGTGGTTAGGATATTTTCAAAAAAGATAAAAAAATATATAAATATTTTTTTTAAAAAAAATCTTAAAAGGATAAGATTTGAAAAATTTTGAAATTGAAATCTGAATTTTTATATAAAAAATTTTTTTTTGAAAAGGTAGCTTAAAAATAGTTAGAAAAGATAATTTTTTTGAATTTTTAAATTTTATGATGAAAGAGAAAAATACACAAAAGACACAAGACTTAAAATTTTTTTAGATTGAAAGCTCCTTGTTTTCGAAAATTTTGGAGGGAAAACACTAAGGAACACCAAACTTAAAAATTTTAAGATCAAAACACAAAGAAGACTCAAGAACACTTTGAAGATTCACAAGAACAATAAGAACAAAAGAAAGGACACCAAACTTAAAAATTTTAGAAAACTTCAATAAAATTTTCGAAAATTATAAAAAAGATTAACAATAAAACACCAAACTTAAAGTTTGGCACAAGATTCAATCAAAGAAAAATTATTTTTGAAAAAGATTTTAAAAAGAAGATACCCAATTACCAAGAACATAGACCAACGCTCTAGCCAATTAGGCAGTAAAGGTAACACTTGTTTTGAAGAGGTATATATATATATATTTTGGAAGACTAATACTTTGGAAAAGAACAAAAAAAACAAGAAAAGACACAGAACAAGAAAAACTAAAAATCAAACAAGAAAAATAAACAAGAACAACTTGAAGATCAAAGAACACAAATTCGAAAATTTAAAAGAAAAATATAAAATATGCAATTGACACCAAACTTAGAACAAGACACTAACTCATGAAAAATTAAAAATTAATAAGGAAAAGTAATATTTTTGAAAAATTTTTGTAGAGAAATTAAAGGACTCAAATTTAATGACTCTATAGCATCAATACTCTATTCCTAATCTAAGCAACAAAATAAACCTTTAGTTGTTCAAACTCAAACAATCCCCGGCAACGGTGCCAAAAACTTGGTGCACAAAATTGCAATCACACTTTTGCAATCCGCACAACTAACCAGCAAGTGCACTGGGTCATCCAAGTAATACCTTACGTGAGTAAGAGTCGAATCCCACGGAGATTGTTGTCTTGAAGCAAGCTATGGTTATCTTATTAATCTTAGTCAGGATGCCAATAAGGTTATTTGAATTTAATTGTAAAAAGTGAAAGTGTTTGGAATAAGTAATTGTTACTCAATAATGGAGAATATGTTGGAGTTTTGGAGATGCTTTGTCTTCTGAATTTCTGTAACATAATGCTTCCTCACTTTCATAAATGCAAGGCTCCTTCCATGGCAAGCTGTATGTACGGTGTCACCATTGTCAATGGCTACTTCCCATTCTCTCAGTAAAAATGGTCCAAATGCTCTGTCACAGCACGGCTAATCATCTGTTGGTTCTCGATCATGTCGGAATAAGATCCATTGATCCTTTTGCGTCTGTCACTACGCCCAACACTCGCGAGTTTGAAGCTCCTCACAACCATTCAATCCTTGAATCCTACTCGGAATACCACAGACAAGGTTTAAACTTTCCGGATCCTCATGAATGCCGCCATCAATTCTAGCTTATACCACGAAGATTCTGATTAAGGAATCTAAGAGATATTCGTTCAATCTAATATAGAACGGAGGTGGTTGTCAGACACACGTTCATGGATTGAGGAAGGTGATGAGTGTCACGGATCATCACCTTCTTCATAGTGAGGCGCGAATGAACATCTTAGATAGGAACACGCATGTTTGAATGAAAAGCAGAAATAATTGCATTAATTCATCGAGACGCTGCAGAGCTCCTCACCCCCAACAATAGAGTTTAGAGACTCATACCGTCAAAGAGTATAAATTTCAGATCTAAAAATGTCATGAGAGATGCAAAATAAGTCTCTAAAAGTTGTTTAAATACTAAACTAGTAACTTAGGTTTACAGAAAATGAGTAAACTAAGATAATTGGTGCAGAAATCCACTTCTGGGGCCCACTTGGTGTGTGCTGGGGCTGAGACTTAAGCTTCTCATGTGCCTGGGCTGTTTCTGGAGTTGAACGCCAGGTTGTAACCTGTTTCTGGCGCTGAATGCCAGACTGCAACATGGGACTGGCGTTGAACGCCAGTTTACGTCGTCTATCTTCGCGCAAAGTATGAACTATTATATATTGCTGGAAAGCCCTGGATGTCTACTTTCCAACCCAATTGAGAGCGCACCAATTGGACTCCTGTAGCTCCAAAAAATTCATTCCGAGTGCAGGGAGGTCAGAATCCAACAACATCAGCAGTCCTTTTTCAGCCTAAATCAGATTTTGGCTCAGCTCCCTCAATTTCAGCCAGAAAATACCTGAAATCACAGAAAAACACACAAACTCATAGTAAAGTCCAGAAATATGATTTTTGCTTAAAAAGTAATAAAATTCTATTAAAAACTAATTAAAACATGCTAAAATCTATATGAAATTACCCCCCAAAAAGCGTATAAAATATCCGCTCATCAGTGACCTACATCTGAAAAATAACAACAACATATGGTATGAGAACCGGAGGTTCTCGGTATGGTAACAGTGCCCAATATATAAGATATCAGGCTCTAGGACACCAAAGGCAATCCTAGAACTTCACATCATAGATATTCAAGCTTAACAAAATAAGTAACTTAAACCATAAACCATAAACTCTAAAACTTAGGAAATTTCTAACTACTGCTAAACACACTGCTGTATCCCACAGCCTTCGCCAACCTAACCTCCGTGCGATCCCATCACCACCGCCTCCCGATCCTCCTCAATACCAGTAAAACACATTTAATGCAAGCAAGTAAAGCATAAATAGTATTCAGGTATAATAGATAAGTCAATTAGCATTTAGAGATATTATTCAAATAGGCATAACTCATGTAATCAAAGCAAATAAGAAAATAGAAGATGCATATGATGATGCTTACCCTTTTTGGCTCGTGATATCACTTGTCGGTTCAAAATGCCAACTGACACATCCCTAGGATATTGCCTTTCTGCCACGACCAGAGTTATAGTGCCCAGCACTTTATCTTGCATCTCGTGAGTTATAGTGCCTAGTGATGCGTGAGCATCTTTCCTATCTTTTCCTAGTGAATTTGCATGGATTTTGTTGAGTTTAACCAAGAATTAATTATGAATGCTATTTTGAGTTTTGTGCAATACTGTTTATTTTAGGTAGCATTCGGCTAGATTTGATGGAGTTTCTGCAGCACAAGAATCAAAGGAGATGGCTGCGAGGAGCGACGCGCATGCGTGCCTGACGAGTGCGCGTGAATTGGAGGTATCCATAGCAACGCGTACGCGTGAATGACGTGTACGCATGATTTGAAGATTTGCTCAGCGACGCGTGTGCGTGACCGACGCGTCCGCGTGACTTGCGAAAAAGACCATCGACGCATACGCGTGACATGCGCCACGTGCAGAAAAACGTAGAAAAACATTGGGGGCGATTTCTGGTCTGTTTTGACCCAATTTCCAGCCCAGAAAACACAAATTAGAAGCTGCAGAATGGACAAATCAAGTGGTCCCCATCCATCAGCTGAAGACTTGTTAATTAATTCGAACTTAAATTCAAAATCTTATTTTTAGGAAAAGATATTATTTTTAATTCTAGATAATTAGATTTTAAATTTATTAGGATTAGTTATAAATAGGAATATGGATGCCATCAAATTGGAACTGTACATTTTACCAGAATCCTAGTTTTCTTCTATGAACCATGAGCAACTAATCCTTCATTGTTAAGGTTAGGAGCTCTGTCTATTTGTATGGATTGATTCGTTTGATCTTTCTAATTTAATCCATGTTTTGATTTATATTTCAATAATTGTTTTCGCTCTTTTTTTTATGAATATGGGTGGAACGGAAGTATGACCCATGTTCTAGTTGAGTTCTTGTGAAACTTGGAAAAGCTCTTTACTTGAACAACAGCTTGAAAACATATTATACTGAATTTCTAATTGTTTGTATTTAACGGGATACGTGACATATAATCCCCTTATTTTTGGATAATTAGGATTCTTTTGGCATATAAACTAGAAATTGATCATCACCTCTAATTGGAATTAATTGACCAAGGAATTGGCAGTTAATGAATTTTAGAGGAGACTAGGAAGGTCTAAGGAATTAGGGTCTAGTCACATATAGTTTGCCATGAATTAAATCTTGCATGATTAAAATAGTTAGTAAGAAAAATCAATCCGGAAAAATAGATAACTCTAAAGCCTTAACTGTTTTCTCAATAATTTATTCCCAACTCATTGCTGCTTGCTTTCTGAAATTCTTAATTTACTGTTTAATGCTCTTTGAACTTCTAACACTATTTTCTGTTTGTCTAACTAATCCTATCAAACACTATTGTTGCTTAATCCATCAATCCTCGTGGGATCAACCCTTACTCACATAAGGTATTACTTGGTACGACCCGGTGCACTTGCCGGTAAGTTGTGGGTTATAAAATACCGCATCACCCAGCACACTCTTTCGGGTCATAGTGCTCGAGTTCACTATGGCAGCAAAAAGGTTATGTGAGCGGGAGACTGCCACAATCCTCACATCTCAATGTAGGCAAGAGACTACCATGACCCCTACGCCGGTACCGTTACCTCGACAAGCGGGAGATTGTCATAGCCCTTGCCCAAGGCGCATAGCGACTTACCAATCATAACAATTCAATAATAGAGCATAGCTCATAGCATTATTTCCTTTATACTCATTCCAATCTCATCATCCATCATCAACATTCCAATTCATCATCAATCTGGCTCCCCATTTGTTCACAATACAACTCCACCCAACTGACCTAACAAGCCTAAATCCCCGTTTTTCTCATTCAACTAATCCATCCTCAGTACTTCAGAAACCTAAGTCTCTGTCTTCTAAACTTTTTACCAGAATTTATTTTAGTTAGACTCACTTATGGTATTCTCTATGATTCAAAGCCTAAAAACAAGTAAGACACCCTAGATAAACTTTACAGAAGTTCACAAGCTTGTCGGGAAGGTAAAACAGTTAAAAATAAGGTTTTCATTGAAAAACAGGGCATTATGCGTACGCATATAGTTGTGCGTACACACTCCCAGAAGAGTTTTCTCAAAGTGTGCGTACGCACAGAAGGCAAAAATTTTTATTTTGAGTGCACACATGGATACGTACGAACACCCTCAACAGAAGGCACTTCCCAGCGTGTACGTACGCATGATGCTGTGCATACGCTCTCAATAGTAGACACATCCCAGTGTGTGCGTATGCACCAGAGTGTGCGTACACACAAAGGTGTGCATATGCACAAGTAAGAATGTGGCCCCTGTTCAGAGCACGCATACAGCAGTGTGCGTGCACACACAAACTAGAACTCACAATTTCTGCAACATCACAGAAATCAGATTTTTTACACCAACTTCCAATGATCATATCTTTTTCTACAAAATTCTGATTTCTATGAAATCTACACCATTTTGAAGCTCTTTAAATTATCTTTAATTTGATATAAAATTTAGTCAATTTCGAAAATGGTAGCTCAAGATATGATCCGCCAAATTTGGTTAAAATTTTATTTTTACCAAAAACCTTTAAACCTCAAATTTACCAAAACTCTTAATTCAAGCCTAGTTACTCACACCTCAAACAACGCCGAAAACAACACAAAAGTCCATAATAATCATTCATCAACTCAATCATTAATAGTAACCCAATTTCACCAATTCCACACTATCAAAATCGTTAATCATCAACAATATCAACAAACCCTCATCAACAACAATAAATCACGACCTTCATCATCAACCTCTATATTCATTAAAAATCAACAATCAACATCAATAATATCATATATCCCACATTCCAAAACTCTATGTCATCATCACCATATAACTTATCTTCAAACATCAATTTCACACATAATTAAACATACATCCAAACATTTCAATCATATATTAAGGTCAACTAGCCTAAGTTTCACGAAATATTACATATTACATAAAGGAAACCAAAATTATACCTTGGCCGATTATCCTCCACGCACAAAAACACTTCACCACAAGCTCTCAAGCCTTCTCTCAAAACCAAACAACACCAAGAATACTCTATAACATGAAAAACAACAAAAATCAAAGCTAGGGTTTATGACATTCAACTAAATACAAGGGTTTAGTAATATCTTACCTTACCCGATAAGTTTTGGAGTAAAACCCACTATTCACCCAATCTAGATTACACCTAAACAACAAGAACACAAAGAAACTCAACAACTCAAAGAGCCATTTTCAAAAATGACATAGGACAGAGAAACTGGAAAGGAAAGAGTGAGTTTTTTACCACTTTGTTTAGCTAGAAACAAAGAGCTCAACGAGAACTTCACGTGCCGCAAACGGTTCGTCAATCCGAGCACCGTATCTCAAGATATGACTCAAAAAAGGATATGATGAATAGTGTCAATGGTGAACACTCTTCTCTCTCAATCTCACGACCCTCTCTCCCTCTTGTGATGAAAATGAGATTTCATGGCTCATTTATGACTTTATATAAGTTGGGCTTGGACCTAACTTAGGCTCGGTCGAACCGCATAATATTTTTGGTTCGTTTGGCCCAAAGTTGGGCCAAACCTTTAGGATACGTGTTCGGTTTGCTATTTCAAATACTTTTCTAAGGTTTTCTACTCTTTTATTCTCTCTCACGCAGTACTGGACAAACTTAAGCCGGTACTTCCGGCTAATTTACCGATATGTATTTTTACGCAAAATTTAAAAAAAAATATTTTTCCACTCAGAAAAATCTACTGTATCCGAATTTCACATTTATATTTTATAAAAATATTTTTATATTTTCGAACCTATTCCGAGCCATAAAATATTTCTATTCTACTTAAGCGATTTTTCGTGAAAACTCCAGTTCTTACATCGGATTTCTCCCAACAAGAGCTCTTTTAACGCTATTAGCTTGACGATTGAGGCTTCTTAAGATAGGAGTTGGGTCACTTTTTGCCGACCCACTTCTTCTCAAGATATGACTTAAATCTTTGCCCGTTGACTATGAACCTTCTTCTAGTATTTTTCTCTATTACTTCAATATATCTATAGTGGGACATTTTATTTACTGTAAATGGTTAGACCACCTTATTTTCAATTTTCTAAAAAAAATAGCTTTAACCGCGAGTTGAATAACAAGACTTTTTGACCCAGTTCAAAATCTTTTGAGAAGATTTTTTTATCATGCCACCTTTTTGTTCTTTCTTTTTATAACTGAGCATTATTATCATAGGCTTGATTTCGAAATTCATCAAGCTCGTTGGGTTGAATAAGTCTCTTCTCAACCACTGCTTTAGCATTAAAGTTTAAGAACTTAATTGCCCAAAATGTTCTATGCTCCAATTCAACAGGTAAATAGAATGCTTTGCCATAATTTAGTTGCTAAGGTAACATTCCAATTAGAATTTTAAAGCTGTTCGGTAAGTCCAGAGAGTATTTCCAATTTTTCTGGACCAATCCTTTCTAGAGGCGTTAACTATCTTCTCCAAAAATTTTTCAACTCCCGGTTAGATATCTCCATTTGTCCACTGGTTTGTGGATGACATGGTGTTGGCACCTTATGTCTCACCTCATATTTTTTAAGAGGAGTTTTAAATTTTTTGTTACAGAAGTAGGTTTCTCCAACACTAATTAGTGTTCTTGAAATTCCAAACCTATTGAAGATTGTCTTCTTCAAAAAGCCAATCACAACCTTAGCATTATTAGTGGGTGACGTCATAGCTTTCACCTACTTAGAAACATAGTCAACAACCACTAGAATGTAAGGGTTTGAGTTTGAGGAGGAAAAGATCTCATAAAATACTTTTAAGAAGCACCAAATAAAAGAGCAATAAATTCAATGTGATCAACTCAATTTTTTCAGTTTAGTAATTCAACAACATTTTTAGTCTACATTTTTAAATATTGATGGTTAACTGATGACCAAAAATAATAAATTCTAATGACCTTTTAATATTGCTCTTTTATTATTTTTGCTCATATATTTTAAAAATTCAAAATTAACCCTATTGGGTTAATCGAGTGGTTAGCTCACTCGTTTGCTTAAGCAAATGTCAGGAATTTGAATTTCATCTTGTGTATGCAGCAACTCATTAAACAACAACAAACCCTTAAATAGAACTCAAATCAACGACAAATTAGTCTTTAGTCTAATGAGTTAAAAGATATCTGTAAGCAACTATAAAAAGTCCCTATTTTACTTCTCTTTGACTCTTAAATAAATTTGTTCAGTATCTCACCATTATACACTTTTATATTATTATTATTATTATTATTATTATTATTATTATTATTATTATTATTATTTTCTCTCTCTTATCAAATTTATTGGTGAATGATAAAACCAAGAGTTTATTAGATTTTAAAAAAAAAAGTTAAATGGGTAAAAATATTAAATGTAATTGACATTTTACTTTATTAAAAATTAAAATTTGTTAGGAACACTTTTAAAATTAGTACTTTATTTAGTCTCAAATAGTAATTATCTATTTGATAAAATATTATATTAAAATATTAATGTATCTAAATACAAATTATGTTTAGATATATTATTTTTTAATAGACTTTGTTTAAAGTAGACAATTATTTTACATTACAGAAAATGTTAATATATATTAAAGTAATTACTTAAATCAGTCTTTAAGGATTTTAAAAGTGGACATTTTAGTCTTTAATAAAAATTAATAGATAAAAATATTTTAATATTTTATTTTAGTAGACAAATCAGTCTTCAGTCTATGTTCTGGTGGAGTAATTACCCAAGTTAGTCCACAAGAATTATAAACGCGGATATTTTAATCCCAAAAAAAATTAATACATAAATTAATCCCCAACGTTTTTCTTTTTCTGAAATAATAGTCTCCTGTCTACTTTTTTTACATAACTCACTAGTAGAGAATACAAATCAGACATATTTTTTTTATTAACATGATTTTTGCACACATTATAAATCAAAGAAAAATAATATGTATGTGTCACATAAATGTGTATGTTAAGTTAGTCTAATTAGGAAGTAGAAATTTAGTTAGTTTTTTGAGATAATTGATAATTTGGCAATCAAGTTAAGTTTCAAGTGAAAATAGAAAAATTTTTTGTAGAATAATCTCTAATAACTTTATTGAATATTATTATTATTATTATTATTATTATTATTATTATTATTATTGAGATATATATATTTTTATATTTTTATACGAAAACTTTTTTATATTATAAATATATATATATAAATCTAATGAGTAAATTTATTATTATTTTTGTCCAAAAACATGCAAAAAAATTATGGTACGGTATTATTGTGTAAATAATAATAATAATAATAATAATAATAATAATAATAATAATAATAATAATAATAATTTTATTTTACTTTTTTTATGTGGTATAATTAATATTAATGAATATCACTGCGTATTTGGTGATGATGATTGTATAAACATATCTACTTATAATCTTACATAGTACATACACATGCATATAATCAATGTTTAGACCACTTTTTAATGAAAGACATATATGATTTGGAGTTAGAGAATACTCAACATAACAAAATAAAATGTATAAACAACAAGACGTGAAACTAAATAAACTACAATAATATACTTTTTATTTAAGAGAATATGAGACTTTGTACATCTCCTTTTGTTGGATCTGGAATTATATATGTAGTAGTGAGGATGGTTCAATAATATTTTTTTTAAAATACCATATTAAAAATTAAATAGGTTTAACTTAACCTTAAAAGTTAATTTGATTATAATATCTACCAATATTCTTTTTCTAATAGATACTTGAAGAATTTAGTCACATCAAAAAATGGATAAAAGACTGTTATGTCTAATAGAAAAAAATATTGGAGATTGATTTGTATATTAATTTTTTTAAGACTAAAATATTCTAAAATTTTTCGAGATTGATTTAAGTAATTATACCACCAAAAAATAAATTAGAGACTGATTTATCTGTCAGAATAAAATTTAAAAAAAGTTTTTGTGTATTAATTTTTTAAAAAAAATTAAATTATTCGTTTTTAAAATTGTTGGAAACTATATTAATATAATGGGATTTATAGTTCAATTTAGGTAAACAGTTTAATTAAGTTCTTTTTGACAAAATAGTTTAAACAATAAATAATTATATTAAAAATAGCTTATTTAAGTTATTTTATGTTTGAATTTTTAACTTTAAAAATATTTATTTTATAAAAATATGATAAAAAATAATAATATTATAAAAGAAATCATTTTTTTTACTTTTTTATAAGTTATTAAATAATTTATTAAAAAATTATAATTTAATTTTAAAAGTTGTATCGGACATTATTACTTTTTATAGTGTAACGAAATAAAGTAATAAACTCCAAAAGAAGCTATCTAGTGAAGTCTCAGCCCCGCCAAGGCTTCTGCAGTTCTATTAAAACTCCATATAATTTTAACAAAAAAAATACTATTAAAATTTAAAATTTAATTTACTTTGCGTTGATTTAGGATAACATTTAATGCATACTGATGAAATCAATAAACAATTAATACTTTTTTTTTGAAAAACTACAAAAATATTAATTACAACTTATAAAATATATTTTTAATAAATAATAATTATAATTATTATAAGAAATTTAATATGCTCTATTAGTATATAAGTTATTTAATTAGTTAATAAAATCTAATTAATTAATAATTTTATATTTTATTTATTTTAATTATTTATTTAAAATTATAATTTATTTCATAAAGTTTATTTAATATACTATCTTTTTTTTGTTCATTGAAAATAATGAATTTGTTCACTGACAAACTTATTCCTATTTCTATACAATTTGAATCGTATTCGTATATTTTTATTTTTTTATTAATCTAATTTTATTCACATATTTTAATTTTAAATTTTTAAAATTTTTTATTTAAAATTTAGATAGATATAATTTAAATTAATAATTTAATTTAATAAAAATAAATATATTCGTATTATTTTTATTATCTTAAGCAAAAAATATCTCTAACTATATTTTTTAGGTAAGATTTATTAATCTTTTCAGATATTATGTATTTATATATACACTCTAATATTATTAATTTGAAAGATTACATATATCTATCTCTTTTGTTGAAATATTTAAAAATCATGTTTAAAAATCATGTTTAAAAAAATAATACGAAAACATTTATTTAAAATAAGATGAATATATTTATTTAAAATTTAAAAATTTTAAATAAATTTATTCATATTAATTTTAAAATAATATGAATATGTTTGTTTAAATAAAAAAATTTTAGAATAATAAGAGTATTATATCTTTTTAATTCTTTTAAATTTTTATTTTTATCATAATTTTATAATAATTTAATATCAATTTAAAAATAAAATAAAATTTAAATTAAAACAAAAAATTTAACCCAAATAAAATTTAATGTTAATTCTTTTCTCTTTCCTTAATAATTAAATGATGATTCTTCTCTTTCTTTTTAATTAAGAAATACTAAAACTCCAAATACGTTAACTTTTATTTAACTCTTTAAGAAGAGTTTTAATACTTCAAACCTTCCAGGAGTATTGAATCAGGCGCCTGCTTCTACTTCACTAAAAGAATTTATGAAACTCTGCACAGTTGGAAACCCATCTCTCATTAATTCTAAGTGCAAGTTTCCAAAACAAATATTCTTAGTCTTCATTAGATAATAAAGCGACCTTACAACTTCTATGATAACTCCCATATATATGTACTTGACTTGGCACTTTTAACCACGTTTTTGATAGAAAAGATTGGTAGTATTTTTGGTGAGTGAATTTTTTCAATTTTTTTTAATTGTTTGATAAAATATAATTTTTAATTATTTAATATCTTTTTTTACATATTTTTTTGTACCATTTAAATAATATAGGATAAAAAATTACATTTTATTAAATAATTAAAAAAATTAGGAGAATCCAATTTTGTATCTTTAAGGTCCAATTTAGGTAAACAGTTTAATAAAAAGAATTATGAGAATATAAAATAAGAAGATGAAGAAGAAGAAGCAGTAGAAGATGAAAAAGAGGAAGAGAAAGAGGAAGAGGAAGAGTCTTGAATTATGCAGAACTTATTAGCACACCGAAAATTCTTAAACAATACACCTAGATATCTTCGTATTACACCTAAATTTGTTGCAAATACAGAAAAATGTTTCTTCTAATGCTGTATTTTTTTTTGTTCTTTTTTTCCTTATTTCTTTCTTTCTTTTAGTTGAACGAATGTATGTTCATTCTCTTCCAAGTAATTTTGTACCATTATGTGTTTCTTCTTTTTTTATTTTTATTTTTGTTAAAAGAGTAAAAAAAGAAGAAACTTGATAAGATAAAATAAGAAAAAAAATGAATAAGAAAAAAAAGATGATGATGATGAAAACGAAGAAGAAGCAACAAAAGATGAGGAGGAGGGAGAAGAAGAGTTTTGAGTTATGCAGAACTTATCAGCACACAAACACCGAAATTCTTAAACAAAACACTCAAATATCTTCATGTTACACCCAAATACAGAAAAAATTTTCTTTAATACAAAACTTTTACATTGCATTCAATTCAAATCATCAAAGATGAACAATAATTTCACAAGCAAAAACAACATTATTCACCTACAGAATCATAAACAATTAACAAAAATATTAACTAGAATCGAATCACACCTCAGCCACTTGATTGGATTCAAAATAATCAATTTTGTTCTGGTTCAATTGACAATCTGAACTTTAATTATTCATTATCTTCAACAATGAGATAACTGATGATGCAGGAGAAGGAGGAAAAGCAAGGAGGAGAAGAAATTAAAATGAATAAAGAAAGAGGAAGAAGACGAGGAGGAGGAGGTGGTGTTGGAGAGAGAGTAAAACTAGAAGAATGTAGCACCCTACCACACAGAGTCTTATACTTAAGTAATAAAACTGCGGTGACAAAGTATTACGACCTCTAAAAGTAAAATTATATATATAATATAGATAGAAAAAAGGTTTTATCTAAGAGCCTTTGAAGAAAAGTTTAAAACAAAGGGCGCAATGCTCACGTAAACGGAAAACTTGCGTACGAAGAAATGTAATGTATATATATCTATATATGAATAAAAAAAAGAGAGTATCAAAAGATACAAAATATTCGAGATCCAGGCTCAACCTACAAAGCCAAGGTTGTCCAAAGAATAATTACATAAATATACATAACCCAAAATATCCCAAAATAGATAAAGCAACAATCTGTTTCTCCATCTTGGTCATTTATATATAAGTGGGCTGGGCCTTTGGTCCATTTTGGGTCCGGTTTGATTGGTTTGGCCCGTTTGGCCCAATCTTGGGTCAAATTTTTAAAATTAGTGTCAAAATTCTTATTTTAATTAGCTCTATTTCCTTAAACTATAATTTTTTTTTTCTAATCACTTTGATTAATAATTAATTTATTCACTAATTTTTTGGGTTTTACATCCTACACCCCTAATAATAATTTTCATCCATGAAAATTCTCTTTCAAATCTTCATATACGCTTTCTCAATACCAATCAATCTCACATCCAATTTCTACCATTCTTCAACAAAAATTCAAACAATAATTCACATTCCCATTCTCAGATACAACATCATAAACTTAACTAAATTTAAGTCTAAGCTATACCTGTTTGTTTCACTCTTAGCTTCGTCTAACTCTCTGAGCGAATATAAACTTCCTTACCCTTCAAGGGTTCTCTAAATGAAATCAATCTCAATTCTTTTTCAGCTGTCTCAAACACTAAAAAATTTCTCGATCTCTTAGTCTGAGTCAAATCATTCAAACCTAAACCCGTATACACACACTCTCCGTTCCTCGATCCTATGTCATTCCTCGGTTCATTCTCATATCCCAATACTCCTTTCTCACATCACTACAATTCTAGAGCCACCAAATTCACCGTGCTTCCGCAGCGTTACTCTAATTATAAGCCACTAAGATCTTAATCATCCACATATTCTGTCAGTACACCACTTAAATTTCTTCATCTTTCTAACTATATGCTATCAACCATTTGTTCAGCTATACGAGTTTCTAATCATTGGTAGTCTTCACACCAAATCCATCACCGTCTTTATCACAATTCCTAAGTTACTCGCTCTATCCCTCTTAGCAGTAGCTCACACAGCAGCAATCCTAAAATTAGTTGTATCATCTCACTCGCGTCCATGAGACGCTCTTTGGGACATGTCCACACCGAACAATTGATATTAAGGTGATCAATCTTAATACCTCAAGTCTAGTACTTCAAATCTCCAAAAATATGCTCATAAACATTTATGCTATATATGTCAAGGAAACATCCTAAATATTATATGCACACAGCCAGAGTATGCTCAGAAGCATAGTCAGTCCGTCCATCAAGCTCTACATGAACGAACTGCTTTGATACTATAATGTAACACCCTACCACACAGAATCTTATGCTTAAGTCATAAAATTGAGGTGGCAAGGTATAACGACCTCTAAAAGTAAAATTATATATATAATATAGATAGAAAAAGGTTTTATCTAAGAGCCTTTGAAGAAAGGTTTAAAACAAAGGGCGCAACACTCATGTAAACGAAAAACTTGTGTACGAAGAAGCGTAATGTATATATATCTATATATGAATAATAAAAAGAGAGTGTCAAAAGATACAAAATATTTGAGCTCCGGGCTTAACCTGCGAAGCCAAGGTTGGCCAGAGAATAATTACATAAATATACATAACCCAAAATATCCCAGAACAGATAAAACAACAACCTGTTTCTCCACATCGACCTCTAAGAGGGACAAAATTAAGTTTAACATACAGAGGAGAATCTAAATACAGAATAATAAACATAAGCTCAAAACACAAAGTCCCAAGATATAACACTTCGCTTGCAGAATGAACTTCAGACGCTTATCGATGTGCCTCTCGACCTGCATCTGAAAACCACAAATATTATATGGGGTGAGAACTAGAGGTTCTCAACATGGTATCGGTGCCTACATAACTAACATATAAGGTCCCGAAAAAGTCAAAGGCGATCCTAGAACTCCGACACCCAGATTATCAAACTTAAAGATTTAAAATGGAAAACCATAACGGGGTGGTCCTCTAAGGTTCTAAACTTATCCAAAACCGCACTAAAACCCTCAAATCCTCTGCTTTTCCTCCAATCCTTCATCACCAGTGAAATGACACAGACAAACAAGCAAACAATAGCAAACACAGGTAGAATACAAGTACTACAAATAACAAATATAACAATTAAGCATATAAAACTCACTTAGGCATTCCTAATTACTGCACAATCAAACAAAGCACACATATGCATATGATGTATGCCTATCCTACTGGCTGTTGATATCAAATGTCGGTTACATAGCGAGCCTGACATGTCCTGGTAGCTAACCGTGGACAGAGCACCAAACACGGAGCAAGTGGGACAACGACGCAACCCTTGCATCTTACCCGCGTACCTGGAGCAGGGGCAACCTTACCACTGCCTCTTACCTAGGCAGTATTACAGTTCTTGACTCGGAGTAAACGGCGATAGAACATAGCTCTTGCGTCTTACCCGAAGCCTTGAACTTTCTCAGAGCAAGTGGATACCACCACTGCATCTTATCCGGAGTCACATTCAAAAACACATTTCATTATCATTACAATTTGAGTAAATACCCAACCCTGTCCTTGTCCATTTTCACGAAGGACAAAGCGATCCCTATCCAAAAAAAGGGACATTTCGACCCTCAACCTTTTTATTTTGGGACAATACAATCCTTCTATTAAAAAATTCATTAAATAATAACAAAAATTAGTTTATGGGATTTTATTTGTATTTTGTGGGGGTTTTAAACCTCCACAAACTATTAATAAGTTTGTTTTTGAAAAATTCCTTTACCAATGGTGGTTATGTGAAGAAAAACTATTGATGAAAATGATGCCGCAAAAAGAAGATTATAGTACAAATACTTTTTAAAGGAAAAAAAATAACATCGAATAAGAAATGAAAGAAGAGAACTTTAATGTTGATAATATTGGTATTGATGATGATGACGGTAGAGGAGATAATGATGATGATAAAGTAATAAAAATAATAGAGGTAGGAGTGATAATAATGAGGATGAAGAAGGTAGTAGTAGCAGTGGTAGTAATTGGTTATATTGTTGATAAGAATTTTGTGGGATTTAAAACCTCTACAAAATACAAATAAACCCCCCAAAAAACTATTTTTTTGTTATTATTTAACGAATTTTTTAACAGAGGGATCGTATTGTCCTAAAATAAAAATGTTGAGAGTCGAAGTGTCCCTTTTTTTTTTTGGACAAGGATCGCTTTGTCCTTCGTGAAAATGGACAAGGACCGGGTTGGGTGTTTACTCTTACACTTCAATACTCATTCATTTATTAATTCATCTTCTACACATTCTAAACCTTTCTATACTTCCTTAACGTATACCTGGAGTGAGTGGTCAGTGCCACCGCTTCTTAACCGGTCACGTATATCTCAAACATAATAATTATCAGCCAAAAATCATAATTTAACATAACCCTCAAACCCATAACATAAACAGTACTTCTGCCCTCATCATCAGTAGCCTCATACAGTTATTATCAACTATGATTTATCATTACTTCACCTCTTACTTCATCAACAAGTTACCTTCCTCACAGCCCCAATCATACTTATCTACCCAAACTCCACCTACCAGGCTTTAAACAAGAGTTAAAAGGGTTTTGAAAGCTGAAAAAATGCATTTAAAATCAAAAGTCATAGTTTTATATAAAGTTTGCAAATCTCAACTTTCGAAACATACACATTTCAAACCTTTCACAACCAACCCAAAACTTACCATATCAGCGTCAAACACTCCCAATTCATATTTCCAACCTCCTCATTCATTCCACAACCTATCAATTCTCTACTTTCATCAATCTCAACTCAATATTTCTAGTTCGAACAATATTCAAATTCATTAACCGTTATGCATATCAATCAATATCATGTAGAACTTACATACATCATTAACAAGAGCCTCAATCACAACCTCCAAAACCATTAATCACATACATAATAATCCATCTCAACCAACCAACAATATCAACAATTCAATTCCTATCTTATGGTCACTAGCCTAAGTTTTCACGACACATTATATTTTAGATACGAGAAACCAAAACCATATCTTGGCCAGTTTTCTGATAAACCTAGAACATCTCAATCGTTCCCGTACCACAAGCTTCCAAGGTTTCAAAACCTCACCAATGAAACCCAGCCTCCAAAACATGATCTCAAGCTTCCAAATCCTTAAATTGGCTCCATCCAACTCTCAATTTCAATTTATTATTATAATTACCACTATAATCAAAATAGAGCTCACTAATTTAACATATATACCAAGAGTTTGAGGGTACTTACCTGACCCACAGCTCAAACGAGCTAAACCCGACAATACTCGCAAGTTAACTCGAATTTAAACACCAAAATTATGCAAAATTCAACATAATTTCACATTGAGTTTCAAAATTGGAGAAGAAAAAATTGAAAAGAAAAACGTGGCTTCCTTACCTAATTAAGTTCTGCTTTGTAGAGCTCGATGCTACGGTCACGTTGCCGCAAACGGTATGGCAATTAGAACTCCGAATTAAAAGTTACGATGAATTGAAATTAGAATTGAATTTTGTGTTAGGGTTTACGTTGCTCCCCCTTCCCTTAGCGTGTTTCAATCTTCAATTAAGGAAAGAAAGGCTGATGCCCTTCATTTATATATAAGTGGGCTGGGCCTTGGGCCCATTTTGGGTCTAGTTTGCTTGGTTCGGCCCGTTCAACCTAATCTTGGGCCAAATTTTTTAAAATTAGTGTCAAAATTTTTATTTTAATTAGCTCTATCTCCTTAAACTATAAAATTTCTTTTTCTAGTTACTTTGATTAATAATTAGTTTATTCGCTAATTATTCACTAATTTCTCAAGTTTTACAAAGAAACTTGAGAAGATAAAACAAAAAGGAAAAAATGAATAAGAAAAAAAGAAGAAGAAGAAGATGATGATGATGATGATGAAAAAAAGAAGAAGCAGCAGAAAATGAGTAGGAGGAAGAGGGAAAATTTTGAATTATGTAGAACTTATCAGCATACATACACCAAAAATTCTTAAACAGTACACCCAAATATCTTCGTGTTACACCCAAATTTGCTGCAAATACAAAAAACTGTTTCCTCTTATGCTGCATTTTTTTCTTCTTTTTTTCCTTCTTTCTTTCTTTTTTTTTTAGTTGAATGAACATAAGTTTATCATTTTTCAAATAATTTTGTACCATTATGTGTTTCTTCTTCTTTGTTTGAATTTTTTTGTTTTTATTCTTATTCAAAGAGTAAAATAAGAAGAAACTTAAGAAGATAAAATAAGAAAAAAAGATAAATAAGAAAAAGAAGAAGAAGAAGATGATGATGATGATGAAAAAGAAGAAGAAGAAGCAATAGAAGATGGGGAGGAAGGAAAAGAAGAGTTTAGATTTATGCAGAACTTATCAGCACATATACATCGAAAATTCTTAAATAATACACTCAAATATCTTCGTGTTATACCCAAATACAAAAAAAAATATTTTATTTAATGCAGAACTTTTATATTACATTTAATTCAAACTATCAACGATGAACAACAATTTTCACAAACAAAAATAACATTATTCACCTACAAAATCATAAACTACTAACGAAAACATTAAATAGAATCGAACCACACCTCAGCCACTTGATTGGATTTAAAATAATCAATTTCATTCTAGTTCAATTGACAATCTGAACTTGAATTATTCATTATCTTGAATAACAAGATAACTGATGATGGAGGAGAATAAGGAAAAGGAAGGAGGAGAAGAAATTCCAATGAAAAAAGAAGGAGGATCAAGTGGAGCAGGAGGTGGTGGTGTTGGTGAGAGAGTAAAATAAGAAGAAACTTGAGAAGGTAAAACAAAAAGGAACAGATGAATAAGAAAAAAAAGAAGAAGATGGTGATGATGATGAAAAAAAGAAGAAGAAGCAACAGAAGATGTGTAACACCCTGTTACCCTAAGCCTTACCTCTAGCCGTAAGGCAAAGAATAACAAAGTGGCACGACAGTTCTAAAGCTCTAATAATATTATATAAATAGAAGAAAATAGTAATATTAGAAGTCTGATGAAAGAATAAAAGCTCAATTTGCGTAAAGCAGAATTCACAAAATGCGAAGCGTTCACACACGAAAACTAAACGTATAGGTACGAACAGACAAGACATAATATATATAAAACCTTGTAGATAGTTCCAGGGTACACAAGGTAATAATTAAAGTAAACAAGATATATATAAGTATAATATACAAAAGAGGACTAATCACAGCCTACAGAGTTTAGGCCGGCTAGTCTAACTTAATGCAACAGAGTTTTGGAGTTTAAAATAGCAACATCCTATCTCTCAAAGTTTTCAGAAAACAAAGCCTCTAAGGCAACAAAGTTAGATATACAAAAGGTGAGAGAATACTACAACAAAAGTAAAATAAAAGTAAACAAGGAAAGAACCATACTCCGCTCTGTCACCATGTCCGCAATTTCATCGAGGTGAATTACGACCTGCATCTAAAAAACAACAATAGCATATTGTATGAGAATTGGAGGTTCTCAGTATGGTAACAGTGCCCAATATAAAAGATGTAAGATTTCGGGACGCCAAAGGCGATCTTGGAACTTCACACCGATATAGATATTCAAACTTAACATAAATAAATAAATTAAACCATACACCATAAGCAGGGTTATCTAAACTTAGGGATTTTTAACTAGAACTAGTCACATCACTGTATCCCACAGTCTTCACCAACCTAACCTCCGTGCGATCCCATCGCCACCACTACCTAACCTCCTCAGCACCAGACAATCATAGATAATGCAAGCAAGTAAAACATAGGTAGTAATCATATATAACAAGTAATTCAAGAAGCAAGTAGGCATATTACACAATTAGGCAAACTCAAGTAATCAAAGCAAACAAGCACATAAGAGATGCATATGATGAATTCCTATTGGCTCGTGATATCACTTGTCAGTCCGTAAATGCCAACCCGACACATCCTTCTAGATGTAGCCTTTTCTTCCACGCCAGAGATATAGTACCCTGCACACTCATACAGCAGTGAATCTACTACGCCAGAGATATAGTGCCCTACACACTCATGCAGTAGGGAGTCTACTACGCCAGGGATATAGGCCCTGCACACTTCATGCAGTAGAGAAGAAAACAACCACAACTACTCATGTAGCAGAAAAATCTGTCACGTCAGGGATATAGGCCCCGCACACTCTCAACAATAACTAGTCATGCAGCAGAAAAATCTGCCACCTCGGAGATATAGGCTCCGCACACTCTCATATAATCCAATAACTTCATCATTCCTTTCCAAGTTCTGAACTCATCATAACCATCCCATCACTGGTTTTCACTTTTCAAATATCACTTCTGTAACACCCCAATTAGCCTAAGCTTTACCTCGCATCGTAAAGCAAAGGTTAATCAAGAGTTACGACAGTTCTGAAGCTGATACATGTGATATATAGAAGAAATAATATAATCTAGAAGTCTGATGAAGGATATAGTTCAAAAACAGGATTTAAAAGCACAAAGCGAACTAATGAAGTGTCTAACTTAAAGCACAAGAAACAGATGTGATATAAACAAAGATAATAGTATAATAGTGTAATATCATAAGAAACTAGCCACAGCTCACGGAGTTTAAGCCGGCTAGCAAAATCTACAGACAAAAGGAAATTGAAGTTTAAAACGGCTTATACAAGTTTTGTTCTCTCTATACATGCCTCTAGGAAAAACCAAATACAAAAGTGAGCGATATATAGACAAAGTAAATCAAAAGAACTCCAAAAAGATAACAAGATCCTCCGCTGTTGTCACCATCCAAAGCAACTCACCGAGGTGGGTTGCGACCTGCATCTGAAAACAACAACAGAAATATGGTATGAGAATAGGAGGTTCTCAGTATGGTAACAATGCCCAATGATGTAAGATATAAAACCCCGGGATACCAAAGGCAATCCTAGACTCCATATCCATCACAAGAATTCAAACTTAAAACCATTCTAAAACAAATAAGCACAATTATGTAAATTTTAACCTAAATAAACAGGGTAATCTATCTTAGCAAATTTTCTAATCTAATCAAACACTACTGTCTCACAGCCTTCACCAACCTATCCTCCATGCGATCCCATCGCCACCGCCTTCCGAACCTCCTCAATCCCAGTAGAAAGCACAATTAATAGCAATGCAAGTAAAGCATAAGTAAAAGCATATAAAGCAAGTAACTCAAGTAGCAAGTAGACATGTTATAGAAATAGGTAACAATATCAAGTCGGCAAAGCATACAAACAAATAGAAAATACACCTGATGAATGCCTGTCCTACTGGCTGTGATATCACATTGTCGGTTCAACTGTCAACCCGACACATCTCCATGGAGATGCTGCCTTTCAAAAATTATAATGGGAACCCCCGAGATATCGTGCTCGGATCACCGTCCCGGATATAGTGCCGGCACACTATAGTGATTCTGAAAGGATGCGAGCGGGATACTATTGCCACGGACCTCACATCTCAACGCAAGTGGAACAAACTACCGCCCTTACGCCGCCGCCGCTATCTCAACAGGTGGGATCCAACCGTCGTCCCTGCCAGGCGCATAGCGTCTCATAATCTCAATATACAAATGGTACATCATTGGTTTTCCGAAAACATTTTCAATATCACATGGATCCATCATCTCATTCAGAGTCCTTGACTCATCTCAACCACTGTCAATTCAACATTTCCCTTCCTCTTTCTCACTCCATCGAACCCATCCTTAGTACACCAAAAACCTAAATCTCTGTTCGGTAATCTTTTATAATAATTATGAACGAAAACCCTTAGCCTATTTCCCATATTCCCATACTCAAAATTAAGCCCAAAAACCTTAAAATGATGTTATAGAAGCTTACAACCTTGTTGGGAAGGTGGAATAGTTGAAAACAAAGTTTAAATTTGTGAAACAGGGCGTGTGCGTACGCACAGGAGTGTGCGTGCGCACGCCCAGAAAGATTTTGAAAGTGTGCGTGCGCACAGGGGTGAGGGTACGCACAGGTACTAAAATTTGTAAAGTCTGTTCACTCACACAGGGTGTGCTAGCGCCCCCAACAGACGACCCTTCCCGACTTGTGCATGCGTACAGGGCTGTGCGTCCGCACAGGTCGCAATTCTTCATTGATGTGTGTGCGCACAAGCTGTGCTAACACTGCTAGCAGAGAGCCTTTTCCTGCCTGTGCGTATGCATAGATCTGTGCATCTGCACAGAATAAGAGTTTCACAGGGTTGTGCGTGTGCACAAGGCTGTGTATACGCATAAGGCTGTGCGTGCGCATATATCAGAAATCTTGAAATTCTGCAACTTTGCAGATCTTCAGATTTTCAACACCAACTTTGAATGATCATAACTCCTTCTACGAAATTTCAAAGTTTGCAATCTTTATATCGATTCGAAGAGTTTTCAATGAACTTTAAATCTAAACCAGTTCCAACAGATTTTCAAAACCGAGGCAGAAGTTATGATCAGATAAAGTTCATTAGAATCAACTTTTACCCAAAGTTCACAAATTACCAATTCTCCCAATTTTCATATCTCAAACCAATCAAAACAATATCAAACTCCCCTCTACAACACAGTCCACCCTCTTGGGTCACTTTTCACAATTAATACCGATCCTTCCATCCTACTTCATCAATATCAACCTTAATAATTTAATATATCTAACATTCCAAACATATATCCACTAATCAACATTTATCACTATCACTTCATCATCAACTCAACCATGCTTCATATTATTAATCAACAATGTTCAATCATCCAAAACCATTATATCCCAACGTCATCATTTAGCGATACCAACAATACCAATTTATTGTACATCATCAACTAACCAATCATCAACAACATATAAATTTTCAAACCTATCCTATGGGTCACTAGTTTAAGTGTTCATGAATATTATATACTATATAGAGAAAACTGAAACCATACCTTGGCTGATCCCGAATATGCACCAAAACTCCAAATTGAGCCCAAGATAAGCTTTAAATCACAATTTAAGCCACCAAGAATCTCCAACAAGCATCAACAAGCTCCAAACTCACCATAAACAAGCTATATATACATAAATCATCACAAATCAACCTAGGGGTCATTATAATTGAAATTTCACAAGAGTTTCAATGCCTCTTACCTTGCCCAATAATTTCACAAAATCCAGTACTAAACAGGGATTAGAGTGAACCTAAGCATCCAAAATCACAAAATCTCATTTAATCAAAACCCTAGATTTTCGAAATTTTGGAGAGAAGAACTGGGAGGGATTCGAGTTTTTCTTACCAATTTCTTATATGAGTCTTGTAGAGCTCTTCACAAGGAAAGCGTAGCCGCAAACGGTGCAGCGATCGGAGCTCTATAGCTCAAGATATGAGCTTGGAAAGCTCTATGTGAATAGTGTTAATGGAGTCTCCCTTCTCCCTCTCTTCTCAGCTGGTGGTGTGTGTTAGTGGTGCACGAAATTGAAAATCACAATTCTTGACAATTCCGCACAACTAACCAGCAAGTGCACTGGGTCGTCCAAGTAATACCTTACGTGAGTAAGGGTCGATCCCACGGAGATTATTGGTTTGAAGCAAGCTATGTTTATTTTATTAATCTTAGTCAGGATGCCAATAAGATTATTTGGATTTAATTGTAAGAAGTAAAAGTGTTTGGAATAAGTAATTGTTACTTTATTAATGGAGAATATGTTGGAGTTTTGGAGATGCTTTGTCCTCTGAATTTCTGTAATGTAATATTCCATGCATGGAAAAGTGCAAAGTTCCCTCCATGGCAAGCTGTATGTAGGGTGTCACCATTGTCAGTGGCTACCTCCCATCCTCTCAGTGAAAACGGTCCAGATGCTCTGTCACAGCACGGCTAATCAGCTGTTGGTTCTCGATCATGTTGGAATAGGATCCATTGATCCTTTTGCGTTTGTCATCATGCCCAGCAATCGCGAGTTTGAAGCTCATCACAGCCATTCAATCCTTGAATCCTACTCGGAATACCACAGACAAGGTTTAGACTTTCCGGATCCTCAAGAGTGGCTGCTATCAATTCTAGCTTATACCACGAAGATTCTGATTAAGGAATCTAAGAGAAACTCATTCAATCTGATGTAGAACGGAGGTGTTTGTCAGGCACAGGTTCATGGGTTGAGGAAGGTGATGAGTGTCACGGATCATCACCTTCTTCATAATTAAGCGCGAATGAACATCTTAGATAGGAACACACACGTTTGAATGGAGGAATAGAAACAATTGCATTAATTCATCGAGACGCTGCAGAGCTCCTCACCCCCAACAATAGAGTTTAGAGACTCATGCCGTCAAAGTGTATAAAATTCAAATATGAAAATGTCATGAGGTCCAAAGTAAATCTCTAAAAGTTGTTTAAATAGTAAACTAGTAACCTAGGTTTACAGAAAATGAGTAAACTATGATAGATAGTGCAGAAATCCACTTCTGGAGCCCACTTGGTGTGTGCTGGGGTTGAGACTTAAGCTTCTCACGTGCCTGGGGCTGTTTTGGGCATTCAACGCCAGGTTGTAACCTGTTTCTGGCGTTGAATTCTAGCTTGTAACCTGTTTCTGGCGCTGGACGCCAGACAGCAGCATGATACTGGCGTTGAACGCCAGTTTACGTCATCTATCTTCGCGCAAAGTATTGACTATTATATATTGCTGGAAAGCCCTGGATGTCTAGCCATTGAGCACGCCAATTGGACTCCTGTAGCTCCAGAAAATCCATTTCGAGTGCAGGGAGGTCAGAATCCAGCAGCATCAGTAGTCCTTTTTCAGCCTAACTCAGATTTTTGCTCAGCTCCCTCAATTTCAGCCAGAAAATACCTGAAATCACAGAAAAACACACAAACTCATAGTAAAGTCCAGAAATATGATTTTTGCCTAAAAACTAATAATATTCTACTAAAAACTAATTAAAACATGCTAAAATCTACATGAAATTACCCCCAAAAAGCGTATAAAATATCCGCTCATCAGTTAGTGAGTGTGTGGTGGATGATGGGTTCACTTAATAAATCCTTTTATAGGTTGAGCTTGGACCCAACTTGGGCCCGGTCCAACCCATTAGCGTTTTTAGCCCGTTTGTCCCAACTTCAGGCCAAACCTTTAACACTAACGCCCGTTTTCCATATCTAATATTTTTCTAGAGTTTTTTGGCTGTTTTCACTGTTTCTCGTGTAGTACCGAGCAGACTTGAACCGGTTCAACCGGTTCTACTGCCGGTTCGTAATTTTTTACGGTTTTTCGTAAAAAACACATTTTCTGACTCGGGAGGACCTACCGAGTCCAAAAATCATATTTAAATCCCCAAATTCTCATCCTAACTTTCTGGAATTTAATTTGGGCATTTAAATGATTTTATCCATGAAAAATCCAGTTCTTACAACTTTAGCCACAAACTTCACAACCCAATATTCGCCAATTCAAGCTAGAAAACTATGCAAACCTTCCAAACCTAGGTCACCGGCTCTAAACTCATAACTAAAAATATCCTTTTTACTCCTTTATCATTTTCCCCTTAATTCAAGAACCTAAAACTGGCAAAAATGTTTTAAACAAGTGTTACAGAAGTTTGCAAGCTTGCTGGGCAGGTAAAACAGTTAGAAACAATGTTTTCGTTGAAAAACAGGGCAGCGTGCGTACGCATAGGGTTGTGCGTGCACACGCCTAGGAAGAGTTTCAAGATGTGTGCGTATGCATAGAGGTGTGGGTACGTACAGGAGTCAAATTTTCCAATTTTGTTCGCTCGTGCAAGGCGTGCGAACGCCCTCAACAGAATGCACCTTTCAATGTGTGCGTGCGCACGGGGCTGTGCATATGCACAACTTGCAAAATTCATAAGGTGAGTGATGAATCCATATTTTACGATATATTTTGGTTTAATTTGAGTGGATTCCATCACATAAACCCACATTTATTCACCTAAATAGCATGCTTTTGAGATTTCTTCCTAAATTGTGCTTGAAAGTGAAAACATGCTCTTTTGTGCTTAACTTAGTCAATTCTACTCACTTTATTCCCATTTGGTGCCTTGATGTATTTGTTAAGTGATTTTCAGGTTTCCAAGGCATGTATGGGTGGAAGAAGTGAGGAAAAGAACATGCAAAAGGAAAGATTTCAACAAATGAAGGATTTGGAAAGCTACCAGCCCTGACCTCTCTGTACTAAATTGGTCATAACTTGAGCTACAGAGGTCCAAAGGAGGCAGTTCCAGTGGCATTGGAAAGCTAACGTCTGGGGCTTGAAAATGATATGAATTTTCTATAATGGACATAAGTATAGGTGTGCGTACACACAGGTACTTGTGCGTACGCACAAGTCGAGATTCAGCATGTGTGCGGACGCACACATCTGTGCGTCTGCATAGGTCCCTGCACGTGACCTCATTAATGGCAACTCGCTGGCAGCTATTTCTGGGCCTCCAAAGCCCAATCCAACTCATTTTTGAAGCTATTTCAAGCCAAATTGAAGGAGGATGAAGGGGGGAGCACTTAGGTTTAGGTTTTTACATGTTTTTGTCTTAGTTTCTAGAGAGAGAAGCTCCCCCTTCTCTCTAGAATTAGGGTTTTAGCTTTATTCTCTCTTTAATTTCTCTCTTTAATTCTTGCTTTTATTGTAGTTTCATTTACATCTTCATCTTCTATTGCCTTTAATCTCTTAGTTTCCTTTGTTAATTTCTCTTTTATGCCCATTTTAGTTGTATGAACACACTTGTCAATTTTAATTCTATTTAATGCAATTTTATATTTCATGCCTCTTTTATTACTTTATTGAGTTGCTATCTTTATTTTCCTTACTTGATAGTTGTAGCATTAATTATTTCTTGTCATTTACCATGCTCTCTTTTCATACCCACCAAATGTTTGATAAAATGCTTGGTTGGGTTTTTACATAGTTTTTCTCACTTTTGATTGAGAAATTGAGTGGTTTGGGTAAACTTGAGTGGTGGATGTCCATTCCACATTGTGTGAAGGTTGTTAATTAACTTGGTTTCCACTAACGCTAGCCTTTCACTAAGTTAATTAGTGAGTTGGCTAGGTGATGAGCGGATAATTTATACGCTTTTTGGCATTGTTTTTAGGTAGTTTTTAGTAAGTTCAAGCTACTTTTAGGGATGTTTTCATTAGTTTTTATGTTAAATTCACATTTCTGGACTTTACTATGAGTTTGTGTGTTTTTCTGTAATTTCAGGTAAATTCTGGCTGAAATTGAGGGACTTGAGCAAAACTCTGAAAAAGGCTGACAAAAGGACTGCTGATGTTGTTGGAATCGGACCTCCCTGCACTCCAATTGGCGCGCTCTCAACGGCGTTGGAAAGTAGACATCCAGAGCTTTCCAGCAATATATAATAGTCCATACTTTATTCGGAAATTGACGACGTAACTTGGCGTTGAACGCCAAGTTCATGCTGCTGTCTGGAGTTAAACGCCAGAAAAACGTCATGATCCGGAGTTGAATGCCCAAAACACGTCATAACTCGGAGTTCAACTCCAAGAGGAGCCCCAGCTCGTGGATTGATCAAGCTCAGCCCAAGCATACACCAAGTGGGCCCCGGAAGTGGATTTAGGCATCAATTACTTACTCATGTAAACCCTAGGAGCTAGTTTATTATAAATAGAACATTTAACTAATGTATTTGACATCTTTGGTCTCAGCTTTGTTTTATTCCTCATCCTAAGAGGCTATTGATCACGTTTTGGGGGCTGGCCATTCGGCCATACCTGAACCTTTTACTTATGTATTTTCAACGGTGGAGTTTCTGCACACCATAGATTAAGGGTGTGGAGCTCTACTGTACCTCAAGTATTAATGCAATTCTATTTTCTTTTATTCAATTCTCTCTTATTCTTATTCCAAGATATTCATTCGTACCCAAAAACATAATGAATGTGATGATTATGTGACGCTCATCATCATTCTCACCTATGAACGCGTGTGATTGACAACCACTTCCGTTCTACATGCAACAGAGCTTGGATGTGTATCTCTTAGATTCTCCAACAGAATCTTCGTGGTATAAGCTAGATAGATGGCGGCATTTATGAGGATCCGGAAAGTCTCACCTTGTCTGTGGTATTCCGAGTAGGATCCTGGGAATCCGGAAAGTCTAACCTTGTCCGTGGTATTCCGAGTAGGATTCCGGTAATGAAAGACTGTGACGTGCTTCAGACTCGCAAGTGCTGGGCGTTAGTGACAGACGCAAAAGAATCGAGGGATTCTATTCCAGTAGGAGCGGGAGCCAACCAGTGATTAGCCGTGCTGTGACAGAGCGTGTGAGCGTAGTTTTCACTGCGATGATGGGATGTAGCCTTCGGCCAGTGTGATGCCTCCAGACGATTAGCCATGTGAGTGACAGCGCAGAGGACCATTTTCCCGAGAGGATTCAAAGTAGCCATCGTCGAACGGTGAACCCCTATACACAGCTTGCCATGGAAAGGAGTAAGAAGGATTGAGTTGAAGCAGTAGGAAAGTAGGCGTTCTTGAGCCATACAGCATCTCCATTCGCTTATCTGAAATTCCCACCAATGAATCTGCATAAGTATCCCTTTTATTATTTCTATTTTCTTATTTCTATTTTCGAAACCATAAACAAATTTAATCTGCCTAACTGAGATTTACAAGGTGACCATAGCTTGCTTCATACCAACAATCTCTGTGGGATCGACCCTTACTCACGTAAGGTTTATTACTTGGACGACCCAGTACACTTGCTGGTTAGTTGAACGGAGTTGTGTTCACTCGTACCAATTTCAAATTCCATAAAAGTACAAGCAGTAAAACTTAAAGAATATGGATCACAATTTCGTCCACCAAGTTTTTGGCGCCGTTGCCGGGGATTGTTCGAGTATGGACAACTGACGGTTCATCTTGTTGCTCAGATTAGGTAATTTTCTTTTCAAAAATCTTTTTCAAATTTTTCTTTTCTTTTTCGTTTTTCTAAAATATTTTTTTTCGAAAAAATTTAATAAAAAAAAATCAAAATAAAAAAAATCATAAAATCATAAAAACTAAAAATATTTTGTGTTTCTTGTTTGAGTCTTGAGTCAATTTTTAAGTTTGGTGTCAATTGCATGCTTTTAAAAATTTTTCTTGCATTTTTTCGAAAATCCATGCATTCATAGTGTTCTTCATGATCTTCAAGTTGTTCTTTATAAGTCCTCTTGTTTGATCTTGATGATTTCTTGTTTTGTGTTTTTTGTTGTTTTTCATATGTATTTTTTGTTTGTTAGAGTCCATGCATTAAAGATTTCTAAGTTTGGTGTCTTGCATGTTTTCTTTGCATTAAAAATTTTTCAAAAATATGTTCTTGATGTTCATCATAATCTTCAAAGTGTTCTTGGTGTTCATCTTGACATTCATAGCATTCTTGCATGCATTCATTATTTTGATCTAAAAATTTCATGCATTGAGTATTTTTGTTGTTTTTCTCTCTCCTCATTAAAAATTCAAAAATAAAAAAAATATCTTTTCCTTATTTCCCTCCAAATTTTCGAAATTTTGGGTTGACTTGGTCAAAAAATTTTTAAAATTAGTTGTTTCTTACAAGTCAAGTCAAAATTTCAAATTTTAAAAATCTTATCTTTTAAAATCTTTTTCAAAAATCATATCTTTTTCACTTTTTTTATATTTTTCGAAAATTTCAAAAATATTTTTTCAAATTATTTTCAAAATCTTTTCTTTATCTTTACATCATATTTTCGAAAATTCACTAATAATTAATGTGATTGATTCAAAAATTTGAAGTTTGTTACTTTCCTGTTAAGAAATGTTCAATCTTTAAGTTCTAGAATCTTATCTTGTAGTTTCTTGTTAGTGAAGTAAGTAATTTCAAATTTTTAAATTAAATCTTTTTATCTCTTATCTTATCTTTTTCAAAATTTTATCTTTTTCAAAATTTGATTTCAAAATATCTTATCCAAATTCTTATCTTCTTATCTTTTTAAAATTTGATTTCAAATCTTTTTCAATCAACTAACTAAATTTTTGTTTGTTTCTTATCTTTTTCAAAACCACCTAACTACTTTTCCCTCTTCAATTTTCGAAAATACCTCTCTCTTTTTCAAAAATTCTTTTTAATTAATTAATTATTTTAAATTTTAATTTCAATTATATTTTATTTTTAATTTTCGAAAAGTACTAACCCATTTTTCAAAATTATTTTCGAAATTTCCTTTCTCTTTTCTTCTTCTATTTAATTATCTAATTACTAACACTTCTCTTCTCTTCATCCAAAAATCCGAATCTCCTTCTTCATTCTTCTACCCCTTTCTTCTTCTACTAACATAAAGGAATCTCTATACTGTGACATAGAGGATTCTTCTTCTTTTCTTGTTTTCTTCTCTTTCATATGAGCATGAACAAGGATAAAGGCACTCTTGTTGAAATTGATCCAGAACCTGAAAGGACTCTGAAGAGAAAATTAAGAGAAGCTAAATTACAACAATCCAGAAACAACCTTTCAGAAATTTTCGAACAAGAGAAGGAGATGGCAGCCGAAAATAATAATAATGCAAGGAGAATGCTTGGTGACTTCACAAAGCCAACGTCCAAGTTTGATGGAAGAAGCATCTCCATTCCTGCCATTGGAGCCAACAACTTTGAGCTGAAACCTCAGCTAGTTGCCTTGATGCAACAAAACTGCAAGTTTTATGGACTTCCATCTGAAGATCCTTATCAGTTTTTAACTGAGTTCTTGCAGATCTGTGAGACTGTAAAGACGAATGGAGTTAATCCTGAAGTCTACAGACTCATGCTTTTCCCTTTTGCTGTAAGAGACAGAGCTAGAATATGGTTGGATTCACAACCCAAGGATAGCCTGGACTCATGGGATAAGCTGGTCACTGCCTTCTTGGATAAATTCTTCCCTCCTCAAAAGCTGAGCAAGCTGAGAGTGGATGTTCAAACCTTCAAACAAAAAGATGGTGAATCCCTCTATGAAGCTTGGGAAAGATACAAGCAGCTGACCAAAAGATGTCCATCTGACATGTTTTCAGAATGGACCATTTTAGATATATTCTATTATGGTCTCTCTGAATTTTCGAAAATGTCATTGGATCATTCTGCAGGTGGATCTATTCACCTGAAGAAAACGCCTGAAGAGGCTCAAGAACTCATTGATATGGTTGCAAACAACCAATTCATGTACACTTCTGAGAGGAATTCCGTGAATAATGGGATACCTCAGAAGAAAGGAGTTCTTGAAATTGATGCTCTGAATGCCATATTGGCTCAGAACAAAGTGTTGACTTAACAGGTCAACATGATCTCTCAAAATCTGAATGGATGGCAACATGCATCCAACAGTACTAGAGAGGCAGCTTCTGAAGAAGCTTATGATCCTGAGAACCCTGCCATGGCAGAGGTTAATTACATGGGTGAACCTTATGGAAACACCTATAACTCATCATGGAGAAATCATCCAAATTTCTCATGGAAGGATCAACAGAAACCTCAACAAGGTTTTAACAATGGTGGACGCAATAGGCTGAGCAATAGTAAGCCATATCCATCATCTTCTCAGCAACAGACAGAGAATTCTGAACAAAATACTTCTAATTTAGCCAATATAGTCTCTGATCTGTCAAAGGCCACTTTCAGTTTCATGAGTGAAATAAGATCCTCCATTAGAAATCTGGGGGCACAAGTGGGCCAGCTGAGTAAGAAAGTCATTGAAACTCCTCCCAGTATTCTCCCAAGCAATACAGAAGAGAATCCAAAAGGAGAGTGCAAAGCCATTGACATAGTCAATATGGCCGAATGCACAAGGGAGGAGGAGGACGAAAATCCTAGTGAGAAAGACCTCCTGGACGTCCCTCAAGCAAGAAGGAGTTTCCTGTTAAGGATCCAAAGGAATCTGAGGCTTACAAAGAGACCATAGAGATTCCATTAAATCTCCTTCTGCCATTCATGAGCTCTGAAGACTATTCATCCTTTGAAGAGGATGAAGATGTGACTGGAGAGCAAGTTGCTCAATATTTAGGAGCTATCATGAAGCTGAATGCCAAGTTATTTGGTAATGAGACTTGGGAAAGTAAACCTCCCTTGCTCATTAATGAACTGGATACTTGGATTCAGAAAATTCTACCTCAAAAGAAACAAGATCCTGGCAAGTTCTTAATACCCTGTACCATAGGCACCATGATCTTTGAAAAAGCTCTGTGTGATCTGGGGTCAGGGATAAATCTTATGCCACTCTCTGTAATGGAGAAGCTGGGGATCATTGAGGTACAACCTGCCTTGTTCTCATTACAACTGGCAGACAAGTCATTGAGACAAGCTTATGGATTAGTAGAGGACGTGCTGGTAAAGGTTGAAGGACTTTACATCCCTGCTGATTTCATAATCTTAGACACTAGGAAGGAAGAGGATGACTGCATCATCCTTGGAAGACCTTTCCTAGCCACAGCAGGAGCTGTGATAGATGTCAACAGAGGTGAATTAGTCCTTCAATTAAATGGGGACTACCTTGTGTTTAAGGCACATGGCCATCCCTCTGTGATAAAAGAGAGTAAGCATGAAGAGCTTCTCTCAGTTCAGAGTCAAGAAGAGCCCACACAGTCAAACTCTAAGTTTGGTGTTGTGAGGCCACAACCAAACTCTAAGTTTGGTGTTAAGACCCCATATCCAAACTCTAAGTTTGGTGTTGGCAACTATACAACATTGACCTGATCACCTTGTGGCTCCATGAGAGCCACTGTCAAGCTATTGACATTAAAGAAGCGCTTTTTGGGAGGCAACCCAATTTTATTTATCTAATTTTATTTTATTTTATTCTATTTTATTGTTATTTTGTGTTTTATTAGGTACATGATCATGAGGAGGCACGAAAAAATCATAAAAATTAAAAACAGAATAAAAAACAGCAGAAGAAAAAATTTTGCACCCTGGAGGACGCACAGACTGGCGTTCAACGCCAGTAAGATGCATCTGGCTGGCGTTCAACGCCAGAACAGAGCATCATTCTGGCGCTGAACGCCAGAAACAAGCAACATTCTGGCGCTGAACGCCAGGAATGTGCCCAGAGAGGAAAAACTGGCGCTGAACGCCAGTAACAAGCATGAAACTGGCGTTCAACGCCAGAAACATGCTTTACATGGGCGTTAAACGCCCAGAATGTGCACCAATGGGTGTTTAAATGCCAGAATGATGCACGAAGGCATTTTACATGCCTATTTGGTGCAGGGATGGAATTCCTTGATACCTCAGGATCTGTGGACCCCACAGGATCACCTCAGGATCTGTGGACCCCACAGGATCCCCACCTAACATATTCCCACCTTACCTTTTAATCCTAATCACACTCTCCTATTCCCCATGCCACACTTCCCAACATTCTTCACCAATCACCTCAATTCCTCTTCCCAATTACCCCATTCACCACTCACATCCATCCACTCTTCCCCATAAACCCCACCTACCTTCAAAACTTCAAAACCAATTTCCCACCCAATCCCACCCATATAGCCGAATACACACATCCCTCCATCTCCTCCATCTCTTCTTCTTCTTCTTCATCTTTTCTTTCTTCTCTTGCTCGAGGGCGAGCAATATTTTAAGTTTGGTGTGGTAAAAGCATAGTTTTTTTGCTTTTCCATTACCATTAATGGCACCTAAGGCCAGAGAAACCTCAAAGGGAAGACAAAAGCTTTCACCTCTGAGTCTTGGGAGATGGAAAGACTCATATAAGCCGTCATAGCTCAGTGGTAGAACATGTGGCTGCAAATCAAGAGATCCCTGAGATACCTCAGGGGATAAGTTGTCCTCCACACAAATATTGGAAGCAACTAAGGGTAGAAACACCAAAATTACTAGGAATCATTCAACAGAAGCAAGGAAGAGACATAGAGGAGCTCAAAGAGCACCATTGGACCTTCAAGAAGGCGCCACCTTCACTCAGGTGGATTCATTCCTTGTTCTTTATTTCTTTCTGTTTTTCGGTTTTTAATGGTGTGTTTATCTAAGTTTTGTGTCTTTACTTCATGATCATTAGTATGTAACCAAGCCTTAAAGCTATGAATAAAATCCATTAATCCTTCACCTCTCTTAAATGAAAAATGTTTTAATTCAAAAGAACAAGAAGTACATGGATTTCGAATTTATCCTTGAATTTAATTTAATTATATTGATGTGGTGACAATACTTTTTGTTTTTTGAATGAATGCTTGAACAGTGCATATGTCTTTTGATCTTGTTGTTTATGAATGTTAAAACTGTTGGCTCTTGAAAGAATGATGAACAAAGAGAAATGTTATTGATGATCTGAAAAATCATGAAATTGATTCTTGAAGCAAGAAAAAGCAGTGAAAAAGAAGAAGCTTGCGAAAAAAAAAAGAAGGAGCAGTAGAAAAAGCCAATAGCCCTTAAAACCAAAAGGCAAGGGTAAAAAGGATCCAAGGCTTTGAGCATCAATGGATAGGAGGGCCCAAGGAAATTAAATCCAGGCCTAAGCGGCTAAATCAAGCTGTCCCTAACCATGTGCTTGTGTCATGAAGGTCCAAGTGAAAAGCTTGAGACAGAGTGGTTAAAGTCGTGATCCAAAGCAAAAGACTGTGCTTAAGAGCTTTGGACACCACTAACTGGGGACTCTAGCAAAGCTGAGTCACAATCTGAAAAGGTTCACCCAGTTATGTGTCTGTGGCATTTATGTATCCGGTGGTAATACTGGAAAACAAAGTGCTTAGGGCCACAGCCAAGACTCATAAAGTAGCTGTGTTCAAGAATCAACATGCTTAACTAGGAAAGTCAATAACACTATCCGAAAATTCTAAGTTCCTAGAGAAGCCAATCATTCAAAACTTCAAAGGAAAAAGTGAGATGCCAAAACTATTCAGAAGCAAAAAGCTACAAGTCCCGCTCATCTAATTATAATTAATATTCATTGATATTTTGGAATTTATAGTATATTCTCTTCTTTTATCCTATTTGATTTTCAGTTGCTTGGGGACAAGCAACAATTTAAGTTTGGTGTTGTGATGAGCGGATAATTTATACGCTTTTTGGCATTGTTTTTAGGTAGTTTTTAGTAAGTTCAAGCTACTTTTAGGGATGTTTTCATTAGTTTTTATGTTAAATTCACATTTCTGGACTTTACTATGAGTTTGTGTGTTTTTCTGTAATTTCAGGTAAATTCTGGCTGAAATTGAGGGACTTGAGCAAAACTCTGAAAAAGGCTGACAAAAGGACTGCTGATGTTGTTGGAATCTGACCTCCCTGCACTCGAAATGGATTTTCTGGAGTTACAGAACTCCAATTGACGCGCTCTCAACGGCGTTGGAAAGTATACATCCAGAGCTTTCCATCAATATATAATAGTCCATACTTTATTCGGAAATTGACGACGTAACTTGGCGTTGAACGCCAAGTTCATGCTGCTATCTGGAGTTAAACGCCAGAAAAACGTCATGATCCGGAGTTGAACGCCCAAAACACGTCATAACTCGGAGTTCAACTCCAAGAGGAGCCCCAGCTCGTGGATTGATCAAGCTCAGCCCAAGCATACACCAAGTGGGCCCCGGAAGTGGATTTAGGCATCAATTACTTACTCATGTAAACCTTAGGAGCTAGTTTATTATAAATAGAACATTTAACTAATGTATTTGACATCTTTGGTCTCAGCTTTATTTTATTCCTCATCCTAAGAGGCTATTGATCACATTTTGGGGACTGGCCATTCGGCCATGCCTGAACCTTTTACTTATGTATTTTCAACGGTGGAGTTTCTGCACACCATAGATTAAGGGTGTGGAGCTCTACTGTACCTCAAGTATTAATGCAATTCTATTTTCTTTTATTCAATTCTCTCTTATTCTTATTCCAAGATATTCATTCGTACCCAAAAACATAATGAATGTGATGATTATGTGACGCTCATCATCATTCTCAGCTATGAACGCGTGTGATTGACAACCACTTCCGTTCTACATGCAACAGAGCTTGGATGTGTATCTCTTAGATTCCCCAACAGAATCTTCGTGGTATAAGCTAGATAGATGGCAGCATTTATGAGGATCCGGAAAGTCTCACCTTGTCTGTGGTATTCCGAGTAGGATCCTGGGAATCCGGAAAGTCTAACCTTGTCCGTGGTATTCCGAGTAGGATTCCGGTAATGAATGACTGTGACGTGCTTCAGACTCGCAAGTGCTGGGCGTTAGTGACAGACACAAAAGAATCGAGGGATTCTATTCCAGTAGGAGCGGGAACCAACCAGTGATTAGCCGTGCTGTGACAGAGCGCGTGAGCGTAGTTTTCACTGCGAGGATGGGATGTAGCCTTCGGCCAGTGTGATGCCTCCAGACGATTAGCCATGCGAGTGACAGCGCAGAGGACCATTTTCCCGAGAGGATTCAAAGTAGCCATCGTCGAACGGTGAATCCCTATACACAGCTTGCCAAGGAAAGGAGTAAGAAGGATTGAGTTGAAGCAGTAGGAAAGTAGGCATTCTTGAGCCATACAGCATCTCCATTCGCTTATCTGAAATTCCCACCAATGAATCTGCATAAGTATCCCTTTTATTATTTCTATTTTCTTATTTCTATTTTCGAAACCATAAACAAATTTAATCTGCCTAACTGAGATTTACAAAGTGACCATAGCTTGCTTCATACCAACAATCTCTGTGGGATCGACCCTTACTCACGTAAGGTTTATTACTTGGACGACCCAGTACACTTGCTGGTTAGTTGAACGGAGTTGTGTTCACTCGTGCCAATTTCAAATTCCATAAAAGTACAAGGAGTACAACTTAAAGAATATGGATCACAATTTCGTCCACCACTAGGACTTGTGGATTAAGGTTAATTATGCCCTTTTGACTTATCCTCGATGTAGGGTTGACTAATTGGGATTAATTCACACACAATTACCATGTTTGTGGTCCACTACTAGGATAGAAAGCCCTAATTACCCAATCCTCACCAAGAGCTCTTTTAGTATTTAAATTCTATTTTCATTGCCTTTAATTGCTTTGCATTTAATGCCTTTGCATGCTTATTTACTTCCTTGCATTTTAATTTCTTGCCAATTGCCATCAAACCCCCTTGCTTCCCTCATAGCCAACAATTGAGCATTTCATTGTAATCTCTAGGGAGAACGACCCGGAACTTCAAACTTCCGGTTATTATGTTTTAATTGTAACTATATTTTGAATTAACATTTGATTATGAGGATTCATTGTTGGTTTGGACTATGCTACTAACGAATTGATGCTTATATTTTGATTGATTCCAAACCATACAATAAATCCTAACATTAAATTTGGCGCCGTTGCCGGGGAGTTGCAATGGTGTAAAGTTGTTGGCTATTGTATATATGTTATTATGTAAATAGCTTGCTTTTTGGTTGTCTTTTGTTTTTGTCAATGGTTAGGATTGAGATCCCGGAGGACATTGGACATTCTAGCATTGGTGGGGAAGTTAAGAACAAGCCACCATAGCAAGGGCTCTCCCAATTGTCTAAACTTAAGAACATTAAATAAAAGTGTTTGGTAACACCTTTCTAACCCTCTCTTTGTACATAGTTACAATTTATTGCATTTTATCTTTTGTATATAGCTTAGGTTAGTTTAATTTCAAGCTTAATTTGCCTAGATTTCAGTTTAGATTATGTGTTTTTGATGAATAATATGTTTTGGGGTTGAAAATCTATTTTGGACATCAAGTTTGGTGCCTTAAAGCATTAAATTTTTTTTAGAAAAACAGAGCATGTGCATGCGCACACACTTGTGCGTACGCACACAACCCCATTTTTGCGTTCTGTGCACGCGCACCCTCTTGTGCGCACGCACACCAGCTTACACCCCTTCTGCTAGGAGCGTTTGCATGCCTTGTGCGTCTGCATCCCCTATCCTTTTGCATCTATGCGTGCGCACGGACCTGTGTGCGTACGCACACACGGCGTGATAGCTGGCAATCTTGACACTTCATGTAAAAAAAAAAAACTACCTGTGCATGCGCATAGCTTTGTGCGCACGCACAACCCTTATAACCCCCTCTACTCGTAGCACACGCACCCCTTGTGCATGTGAACACCCCTCTCTTTTTCCTTCTGTGCGTCCGCACAAGCCTCTGTGCATGCGCACAGGTCTTTATGCCCCTTCTGTTTACAATGCCCGCACGTTGTTGTGCGCACGCACAACCGCATTTTCTACCTATGTGCGTGCGCACACGTACCTGTGCGTATGCACGCCCCTGTTTTCTTCCACTGTACTTCTTCTCTTCTCTCTACTTCTTCTCTTCTTTTCCCCTCCACCCCTCTCTTCTCTTGCTTTTGCCTTCTTTTCTACTTGCTTTACTTTGTTTTGTTTGCATTTCATTTTTATTTTGGTAATTATATTATCTTTAGTCTAGTTGTTTGACAATTAAATAAATTGCAAGTGTTTGCTTGATGATTATTGGGTTGTTTCTTGCTTGAATTTTGATTTAATGAATATGTGCACTATGTATCGAGTCTTTATTTGATTGCCTAGATGATTTGCAAGTTTAATGCATGTGTTGTAGCTACCATATGTGTTAGACTATATCCTTGTTTGGCATCTTAATCATGAATTGTGCACTTTTACCTTAGTGAATTGAGTTGAACTGCTTAGTCATCATGGTTCTTAAAGTGAATATAATCACATGACAAGGTATTTGTTCCTTGTTAATGCTTTGCATTTTTTTTAGTTGACTTCACTTGATTCTTATCAAGACTTGTCACTTTTTGTGACAAGCACATTATACATGTGATTATTTCATTATTCCTAAGGATGAGTAAGTAGTCTCTTTTCATCATTGAATTGGCTATTATTAATTGTGCTATTTTCTATTAATTTTGTACTTTCACTTGCACAATTTCAATATCCAATATCTCAAATACTCAATTCACTTTTGTGATTACCTAGGGTTGCTTATGCCTTAAGTTTTGCTTATTCTTTATTTGCAACCAGGCTACTTGATTGAGGAACATGTTTTCCTTTGCTTTTGTGGTTATCATTTTACCCGACCAATGTGTTGTGTTCTAAATTGTGCGCGCATTTAGAATACACACATTGTCTTTTATCATACCACACTAC
Source organism: Arachis stenosperma (assembly GCF_014773155.1). Classification (NCBI taxonomy): domain Eukaryota; kingdom Viridiplantae; phylum Streptophyta; class Magnoliopsida; order Fabales; family Fabaceae; genus Arachis; species Arachis stenosperma. Next base: position 109,404,339 of record NC_080380.1, on the reverse strand, counting down.
TATGACCTTTTCCTTAATTCTTGTTTTCTACAGCAACTCGGAATCCCTGGTACCCACCAGCTGAAAGTGGAGTCTCCTAGAGCATTTCTTCACCCCCCGGATTGAGTGCATGCACGGAGGACCGTGCAACGTTTAAGTGTGGGGGGAGGATCCACATCTTTTGGGGCGTAAATTCTTTCTTTCATAACACTTGCACTATTTTTCAAGTTTTGATAGTATATTTTTGTGAATATTTGTTAGTCTTTTATTGCATTATACTTTGTTTGGTATTGTTTGTACATATCTCTTTAGTGCTTATAGTTTTATTTTAGTAAATGTTTGCATGTTGCTTAGTATAGTAAATAAGTTTGGTAAAACAACAAAGAATTTTAAAAAAAATCTCCTTTTTGGGCATTCCATTGATTAGATTTGAAAACCTTTTTTGAACTTACTTGAAGTATCTTTTATATGGAACATAGAAAAGAGCTTGAACAAAATACCTAGTGAGAATTGAGCTTAATTTGTGTGGTTGTATAATTTCAATCACAAATTTTGTTCTTGTGTGTTATAAACTCCTTTTATGATTGTAATATTAGATTTTCTTTAGCCTATATGTCCTATATTTGTTGTTTTGAATGCATTTAGTATGATTGAGGCCATCTTTGTATAGCTCACTAACCCATATGGCCAACCCTTGCATCTATCTTTGTAAACCACTTTTTGAGACTTTAAGTCTCCTTTGTTCTCATTATAAGCACATTATTCACCCTAAGTGAAAAACCATTATGTCCTTGAATTGTATCTTTGATTAGCTTGGGTTTGAGTGTGTGTGTTAATCAAGTGTGGGGAAAATTGTGGGAAAACATGGGTAGTTAGTGCTTTGGGTGTTCATTGAGAATATTTAGAAAAATGGGTAAACACTCATGCATTCATTACTTAGAACATATGCATCTCTCTTATATGATAAAAGAAAAATTTTGGTGTACATACTATGTTAAAAAAAAAGAGAAAAGAAAAAGAAAAAGGAAAAAAAAGAGAAATAATAATAAGAATATAAATAAGAGATACATATGTGGTTGAATTGAAAAGAAGCATGCATGAGTGAATGTGAGCAAGGGATAAATGGGTAGTTAGGTTGCTTTGTTATGTATATAGGATGATATAGGATTAGGTGGGATACTTGAGCTAATCAAAGATCCAATCTATTAGCCCACTTAACCATATTAATCCTACCCTTACCTAAGCCCCATTACAACCCACAAAAGTCCTCATGATATTCGCATTCATGCATCAAATACTAGTTGATTGTTAGATGACTTGCAAATCATGGAGAAACATGATTAATGGAGGATTGAGTGATTAAGCCCTAAACACTGAGCGACTAGAGTGTAAACACATCCAATGAGGGGTTCAATCGCTCAATTTTATGATTCCATTGCTTATCTTGTATCTTCTTGCAAGTTGTTGAACTTAATTTTGGAAACTTCAAATCAAATCTTTGGACATTGATCATATTGCTATATTTGCTTTGTCTTGGCCCTAAGTTTCTACTTTGAATTGATTGAGATTCTTTTATTTGTTTTTGCCAAACTCAATATGAATCATATTGTAAATATAGGTAAATAGCATCTAGTATAGTTGCATGCATATAAGTAGTTACATTAAATAAATTATTTCCCCTTCATTCATCTTCTTTGGTTGTGTTTAGCATGAGGACATGCTATTGTTTAAGTGTGGAAAAATTGATGAATCTATATTTTACGATATATTTTGGTTTGATTTGAGTGGATTCCATCATATAAACCCACATTTATTCACCTAAATAGCATGCTTTTGAGATTTTTTCCTAAATTGTGCTTGAAAGTGAAAACATGCTCTTTTGTGCTTAATTTAGTCAATTCTATTGACTTTAATCCCATTTGGTGCCTTGATGTATTTGTTAAGTGATTTTCAGGTTTCCAAGGCAAGTATGGGTGGAAGAAGTGAGGAAAAGAGCATGCAAAAGGAAAGAATTCAAGAAATGAAGGATTTGGAAAGCTGCCAGCCCTGACCTCTCTATACTAAATTGGTCATAACTTGAGCTACAGAGGTTCAAAGGAGGCGGTTCTAGCGGCATTAGAAAGCTAACATCTGAGACATCAAAATGATATGCAATTTGCTATAATGGACATAAGTCTAAGTGTGCATACAAACAGGTACTTGTGCGTACGCACAAGTTGAGATTCAGCATGTGTGCAGACGCACACATCTGTGCGTACGCACAGGTCCTTACACGTGACCTCATTAATGGCAACTCGCTGGCAGCGATTTCTGGGCCTCCAAAGCCCAATCCATCTCATTTTTGAAGCTATTTCAAGCCAAATTGAAGGAGGATGAAGGGGGGAGCACTTAGGTTTAGGTTTTTACATATTTTTGTCTTAGTTTCTAGAGAGAGAAGCTCCCCCTTCTCTCTAGAATTAGGGTTTTAGCTTTAGTCTCTCTTTAATTTCTCTCTTTAATTCTTGCTTTTATTGTAATTTCATTTACATCTTCATGTTCTATTGCCTTTAATCTCTTAGTTTCCTTTGTTAATTTCTCTTTTATGCCCATTTTAGTTGTATGAACACACTTGTCAATTTTAATTCCATTTAATGCAATTTTATGTTCATGCCTCTTTTATTGCTTTATTGAGTTGCTATCTTTATTTTCCTTACTTGGTAGTTATAGCATTTATTATTTCTTGTCATTTACCATGCTCTCTTTTTATACCCACCAAATGTTTGATAAAATGCTTGGTTGAGAAATTGAGTGGTTTGGGTAAACTTGAGTGGTGGATGTCCATTCCACATTGTGTGAGGATTGTTAATTAACTTGGTTTCCACTAACGCTAGCCTTTCACTAAGTTAATTAGTGAGTTGGCTAGGACTTGTGGATTAAGATTAATTATGCCCTTTTGACTTATCCTCGATGTAGGGTTGATTAATTGGGATTAATTCACACACAATTATCATGTTTGTGGTCCACTACTAGGATAGAAAGCCCTAATTACCCAATCCTCACCAAGAGCTTTTTTAGTATTTAAATTCTATTTTCATTGTCTTTAATTACTTTGCATTTAATGCCCTTGCATGCTTATTTACTTCCTTGCATTTTAATTTCTTGCCAATTGCCATCAAACCCCCTTGCTTTCCTCATAGCCAACAATTGAACATTTCATTGCAATCCCTAGGGAGAACGACCCGGAACATCAAACTCTCGGTTATTGTGTTTTAATTGTGACTATCTTTTGAATTAACATTTGATTATGAAGATTCATTATTGGTTTGGACTATGCTACTAACGAATTGATGCTTATATTTTGATTGATTCTAAACTATACAATAAATTCTCATATCAGTGAGCGTACGCACACAAACTAGAAATCACAATTCTGCAACATCACAGAATTTTATATTTCTGGCACCAACTTCTGACGATTATATCTTTCTCTACAAAATTCTGATTTCTACAAAATTTATACCATTTTAAAGCTCTTTAAATTATCTTTAATTTGATACAAAAATAATTCAGTTTTAAAAATCGTAGCTCACAATATGATCAGTCAAAGTTAACCAAAAATCCAATTTTACCAAAAATATCTAAACGTCAATTTTAACCAACTCTCAATCCAAAATTACTTATTTCCATATTCAAAACAATCCTAATGTACCTATATCATATTCACATATCCTCCAATTTATTCCACAATCTAAAATTCACATTTTCATCATTTTCATACCCAATTCATCAATCAAATCATTAAGCTCCCAAATATTTCACAACAACATTACACCTCAATAATTTTTTATACATAGATCCATCACTTACCACCTATCATTATCACAAAAGTCACCCAGTACCAACCTTACACACCATCAATAATACACCAACCTTAACACAACATCAACCACAAGATTCAAAATTCAAAATCATCATCAACATATATCATCCCACATCATAATCATCAATATCCTTCATTCCAAATCATCACAAATATTTTACATTAACTTATTACTTTAAATTCTCATAATCCTCATTATTCATCAATATAAATAATCACCATCAATACTCATCAACACCAATAATTTCCAATAATCATCATCAACCACAATAATCTAATACAACCAACAATTAACGTCAATTCACATATAATTATTCATACGCCAATTCATTCGATCCTATTTTAGGGTCAACTAGCCTAAGTATCCAGAAACATTACATATTACATAAAGGAAACCAAAACTATACTTTGGCCGATTTTCAATATGCTCAAACACCAAACTTGATTCCAACAAGCTTTCACCAACTCCAAAAACAAGTTTCATACATACAACATAACCATGCATTAGCAACTAAAGCTCACACTATATTAAACCACAAGGATATAGAGGTTCCTTACCTTATCCAATGGTGATTGGGGTAAATTTCGATAATTATTCGCTACTAGAGATCACCTAAACAAGCAAAATCACAAAATCTACTAAAAAATCAAACCCAAAAATGTAGAAACACTAGGGCTGAAAACTGGAGCTTGAGTTTCGAAATTTTACCAGTAAAAGTTAAATAAAAATGAAGAGCTCATCGAGAGCTTCACGTGGCCGCAAACGGCTCGTCAATCGGAGTTCCGTAGCTCAAGTTATGGCTGCCGGAAGATGGTGATGAATAGTGTCACCCCCTTTCTTCTTCCTTCTCTCTTAATCCGCGCCTCTCTCTTTCTTTGAGGTGAAAAATAAGCTGAAAGCTCATTTGTTGGCCTTATATATGTTGGGCCTTGGGTCCAGTTTAGGCCTGGTCCAATCCGTTAGTGTTTTTGGTTCGTTTAGCCCACTTCAGGCCAAAACTTTTAAGATTAGTGTCCGATTTTCAATTCTAAATTATTTTTGTCCTTTCAAAACAATCAATCAATTTTTAAAATCTTATTTTCCAAAATACATGGTACTGGACAGACTAGAGTCAGTGCTATCGGCTTAAGCGCCAGTACACATTTTTACAAAAACTTTTCGAAAAGGATACATTTTTCAACTCAGAAGAATTAAATGAAATCAAATTTTACCTTTAAATTTTCAAATTAAAACTTCTAAATTTTAAATCTACTCCGAGTACTTAAAAATTATTATTTTATTAAAACGGTTATGCCGGTTCTTACAAGATGAGTAGGAGGAATAGGAAAAGTTTTAAACTATGTAGAACTTATCAGCACACATACACCGAAAATTCTTAAACAATACACCCAAATATCTTCGTGTTACACCCAAATATCTTCGTGTTACACCAAAATTTGCTGCAAATACAGAAAAATATTTCCTCTAATGCTGCATTTTCTTCTTCTTCTTTTTTTCTATTTCTTTCTTTCTTTTAGTTGAATGAATGTAAGTTCATCCTCTTCTAAGTAATTTTCTACCATTATATGTTTCTTCTTCTTCTTTGTTTGATTCTTTTTTTATTCTTATTAAAAGAGTAAACTAAGAAAAAAGATGAATAAGAAAAAAAATAAAGAAGAAGAAGAAGAAGAAGAAGAAGAAGAAGAAGAAGAAGAAGATGATGATGATGATGATGATGATGATGATGATGATGATGATGATGATGATGATGATGATGATGATGAAGCAGCAGAAGATGAGGAGGATGGAGAAGAAGAGTTTTGAATTATGCAGAATTTATCAGTACACATACATCCAAATATTTTCGTGTTACACCCAATATTTGCTGCAAATACAGAAAAATATTTTTTCAATACTGAACTTCTACATTACATTCAATTTAAATCATCAACGATGAAACATTATTCAACTACAGAGTCATAAACCACTAACGAAAAAATCAACTAGAATTGAGGAGGAGAAGGAGGAGGAACGTGCAGCAAGAAGAAGAAGAAGAAGAAGAACGTGCGGTAACGGCACAAAAAAAACGTGCGTGCGTAAATATAAATGACTTGTATGGAAAAAATGATTGTATATGGAGAATAATTTTTTGAAAAAATAGCTTAAATAATAAATGACTATATTAAAAGTTGCTTATAAATAAATTATTTTGTATTTGGGTTTTTAATTTTAAAAGTGTTTATTTTTAAAAAAAATATGATAAAAAGTTTTTTAGTATGAGAAAAGTCATTTTTTTTAACTTCTTTATAAGCTCTTAAATAGCTTCTCAAAAAACTGCAATTTGATTTTAAAAATTATACCAAACATTAATATTACTACTTTTTATAAGTCAACAACTTAAAAAAATTGCTTTTAAAACTTTTTAATCGGGTCTAAGTTTTACTTTTGTTTATAAACTTTTTTAGAATTTAATTTAGATACTTGTTTGTTGTTTTTCTAGCATTAAGATTGTTCCATTAAAACTCATGATAAACGAAGAGAAGAACAAAGTCAGGCATGAAGCTTGACGAGATCTAGTGGAAGCCAATATTTTTTCATTTTTTATTTTAATAAAAAAATTAATTAAAAATTTATATATACTATTAAAAAATTAATTAAAATTATATATATATATATATATATATATATATATATATATATATATATATATATATATATATATATATATATATATATAACTGAAGATGACAATTAATAAGACTTACTCTTTATAAGATAATTTAATATATATATTGTATATCATAATATTTAAACATAAATATTTTAAAATTATTATCAAATATTATATAAATAAATTATTGTATTTAAAATCTACAAATACTAATATTAATGTAATTTTAAATTATTTTATTGAGGATTTAAGATATAGATGCTGGATGCTAAGTACTACAAATATTAGGTTTGACGTAATAATAATAAAAACAGTTTCATCCTTTTGGCCTGTTTTTTTAATATTTATTGTTTTTATGTTATCTATTATTCAAATAAATTCCTATAATTAAAAATTTATAGATAAATATCACGTAAATTAATTAAATCTTAAATCATATTTATAATACCACTGAATTTATTGTTTGCAAATTAATAATATAAAAGTAAAAAACAATTAATAATGAGAGAAAAAATTAAAACATCTATATTAAGTTAATATTATAATTGTATAATTATTATTTTTAGTTTTTTTTAATTTAAATTGTCATTATAAATTAGATAATAAATAAATAAAAATAATTAAAGAATGAACTCAAAATTAAGGGAGAAAAGTGATGTAAATATAATAAAAAAAAAGAATTTTTTTACTTGATTTTAGAAAGTTAAATTTTTAAATTGTGTATGGAAAAATAGAAAAATAACATCATTAGTCTCTGATTTTTCTTATGATTATCACTTGATTATAGCCATCAATATTTTTTTGGGAAGGCCACTCTTAATTATTTTATTTTTTCACACAGTATAAATTTTTTTCGGGGGCCTGCCTCCCAATGAATACATGAAGCTTCGCCCATGAACAAAGTTGTGTATGCACAAGCAAGGATTTTTGTAGATGTTCTTTTCAGCTTCCTAACACTTCCGTTAGGAACCATCGTATAGCTTGTTGGTAAGAAGGGTGAACTAGTAATGTTTTCATTTTTTAGAATGATAATATGATTTTTTAAGATAAAAACGATGTATTTTAATTTTAATTTTTTATTTTTGTGATACAACGTGGTTTTTGTGGGTATTTTTCTATCAATTCTAAAAAGAAAACGTTAACGTGTTAGGTTTAAAAATAGATATAGGCCTAATTGTCTTTAAATTCAAATTGGTTAGAGATTTATTTGTCTTTGTTCTTTAAACAATATCATTTTTAAATTATTTTTGTATTTTTTTCTAATAAATTATTGAATATATAGTATAATAAATACAAACTAATTAATAAATTATTCAAATTAAAAAATATCATTTATTATGAAACTGAATAAATAATTCTCAAATATAATTTTTAAATATATAAATAATAAACATTAAAATACGGTTAACACATTAATAATAATAATTCTATGATATACTGTTAGTATTATGATTTAGATAATTTTTATAATAAAGTGGAAACTAATAAACACATTATTTGATATATAGTAAAAAAATTTTGAGTAATAATGAATTTAATTTTTTATCTTTTTAAACTAAATTAATAATCTATTTGATATTTTTGCACTAAAATACACTATGAGTAAGCTACTAATACTAAATGAAATAAAACATCATATATACATGTAAATTTAATTAAATTTTAATATACATAAAATTTCAATTAATCCAAATTATTCTGATTTGATAAATCTACATCGATTTATAACCTTATGACAATATGTATTATTAATAGATTAATAATATTATTGATACTTTAATAATATATATCATTTAGTTTTAGTAGCCTACTCAAAATATATTTTAGTGCAAAAATATCAAATAGAATTATTAATTTAATTTAAAGAGATAAAAATTAAATTTGTTAATACTAAATTTTTTTTTACTATATATCAAATAATGTGTTTATTTTTTTCTCAAAAATAGATATTATTTTATTATTATAAAATAATAATGTTTCCATAAGGAAGTACAAAAAAAGTTGGATATTCCCAATTATCACCAAATGTGATTGGAAGACAAATAGTTTAAGAAAGAGTAAAGTAAGAATAAAGAGAAATTATTAGCATTCATCAGGTATGGCTATTGAGTTCACACACTAGACTGCTGGCTTCTTGCACTATCTCCAGCGCTGGGCTTATTAGCTTCTCAAAGACACACCTATTCCATTCCTCGCTTTCCGAGTTTTCCAACACAGCGCCGCGATGAAGAGGATCTTTTGTCTACCTTCAATTTGAGTCGCTGCCCAAGATAAGGCTCGTTGCCACCAATTAATGAAGGTCTCCTCTTCTCTCTGCCATAAGTCAGGGGTTATTAAGTTTAGACTCTAGATTATTGAAGACATGGCATTGGAATAAGACATGAGAAATTGATTCATCTTTCAGCATTCATCTTGGGCAAGTGGCGGGGGTGGATGCAAACAGGCTATGGATTTGTTGCAAAACTGGAAGCTTTTCATGAAGACTCTTCCATAAAAAAAATCTTAATTTTATGAGGTAATTTCAATTCCCAAATGTTATTCCATACTTTGTTGTTCTGTATGTTCTGAGGCATCAATGAAGTAGGAGAATGAAAGAACCCATAAGCAACTTTGTATCCTGACCCAACTTCGTATATACAGATTTTGTCCTGCACCAATTAACTTCATCCTCCTCCTCTGTTGGTTTGATGGAAAAAATTTTATTGCATATATCAACTGAAAAAATTGACTCAATTAGGTTTCTGTTCCAGCTTCTATCAGGATTTAGTAGCGCACTAACATAATACACTTGCATATTTGGTGGGATTGTGACTACAGTTTGAGGGACATTAAAGGGTAACGGTGGTGGGAGCCAGGGAACATGGAAGATGCGGACATTAGCACCAGAGCCTATTTTTCATAACAAGCCTTTCTCAATCACCTTGTGGCCTTTAAGAACACTTCTCTAGCCCCACGACAGTATGCTTCCTATTTCTGAAATATTTAGCTTTGAATATTCTTGACAGTTTAGAATTAGGGTATTTCATTAGACGCCAACATTACTCGCCCAATAAGGCCAAATTTTGTACCCTTAGGTCTTTGATCCCCAACCCTCCATCTTTCTTCGGTCTCGTCATTGTGTCCCATTTAATCCAAACCATTCTTCGTTCTGCGCCTTTTTCACCCCACCAAAATTGCGAGAGCATGCTATGAATCTCAGTTAACAGCGTGTCCGGGAGCTTGAAACAAGAGAGTGTGTAAATAGGAATCGATTCCCCTACCGCTCTCAATAGCGTGTGCCTGCCACCTGAGGACAATAAACTTCTTTTTCAACCTATAATCCTCTTCTGAACTTTATCCTTGATAGCTCCAAAGGTTTCTTTCTTTGATTTCTGAAACTATAGAGGGTAGCCCCAAGTATTTGTCTTGGGCTCCGATATGTTCAATATTTAGTGTCTGCACAATTCCTAGTCTTGTGTTTTGAGGTGTGTTGTGACTGAAAAAGATGGCCGACTTGTTCAAATTAACTTTTTGCCCACTGAAACCCTCGTAGATCTCTAGAAATTCCAAAATACTTTGGCTTGTATTAGGTGAGCCCTTGCAAAAAAGGATTGAATCATCAGCAAACAAAAGGTGATTAACTGTTTGGCATCTCCGATTAACTCTAACTCCTTGAATTAATCTATTTTGCTCTGCCTTGTGTAGCAAGAAGGAAAGCCCTTCCGCACAAAAAAGAAATAGATATGGAGATAGGGGGTCACCCTGTCAGATGCTCCTATTTGGCCTAAAGTAGCAAAAAGGTTGCCTTTTCACAACAACTGACTAAGAAACAGTCATTACCAATTTCTTAGTCCAGTTAATCCATTTAGCATCAAAGCCCAGCTTTTCCATGATGTACCATAAGAAGTGCCATTCAACCCTATCATAAGCCTTGCTCATATCTAGTTTAATAGCCATCTCATGATCTGCTCCACTTCTCTTATTTTTCAAATAGTGCATATATTCGTGGGAAATTAGAATATTATCTGAAATGAGTCTACCTTTGAGAAAAGCACTCTAATTTAGACTTATGATTTTATTCATAATACCTTGTAGTCAGTGCACCATAACTTTAGAAATAATTTTATACATAATTGAGGACAAACTAATCGGTCGTACCTGAGTCATATCACTAGCATCTAGCACCTTTGGAATCAAACAAATTTGAGTATGGTTGAAGTTTTTTATAATTCTGCCACTGTGAAAGAAACTTTGCACTGTCTTAAAAACGTCACCTCCAACTATATCCCAGAAAAAGTGAAAAAACTTAGCTATAAACCCGTCATCACCAGGAGCACTCTTAGCATGAACACTAAACGTAGCTCTTTTGACCTCGTCTATAGTTACCAGCCTTTGGAGCCTACAGTTCATGGAAGCTGTAACCTTAGGCTCCAAATCCTCCAAATATGGATTCGGATCAACCGAACAAGAAGAAGTAAAAATATCACAGAAGTAGTCTTCAGCTACCTTTGCAATATCCTCCGGTTTCGATGCAATCTCATTGTTCCTCCCAACTAATCTCCAAATTCTGTTCCTTCGCACCCTTGATTGAAATTTCTGGTGAAAGAATCTGGTGTTCTGATATCCTTCTTTTTGCCATTTTATTCTAGATTTTTCTCTCCAATAGCTCTCTTCTTTCATATATGCTAGCTCCAACTTCTCTTCCAATCTGGTAATCTCCTCTCCCCCATTGATTCCAGCCACCCGCAGCTCTTCTAGGCTAGCTTGAAGGTCCTCAATTTCTTTTCGAAAGTTTGCTTTGTGAGTTATCTGCCATTGAACTAATCTATGTCTACATTCTTTCAACTTTTGGGCCACGGAGAACATAGCGGAGCCTACTACTTCTATTTTCCACACTTCACCGACAATTCTTTTGACATCATCTTCTCTAGACCAATGTTCCTGGTATTTAAAACACCTTTTACTATGCCAGGATTGAGGTTTAGTTTCCATCAAGATAGGTGCATGATCCGAGCCTGATTTTGTGAGCCTGTGCACTACTGCATTTGGAAATTTCAGCTTCCATCCCATCCCTACTAAATAGCGGTCAAGCCTCTCCTTCACCAAATCCTTTCCTTGTCTTCGGTTTGTCCACGTGAAAGGCCGCCCCACCATTCCAATATCCACTAATTCGTTGCTATCAATAAAATTAATGAATGTTGCAATGGTAGTTGCTGATTTTTGGCCTCTACCCTCCTTTTTCGCTTGACTTATTATAGAATTAAAATCTCTCGCTATTACCACTTTTCCTTTCTAGTTGTTGACTCATTGTTGTAAGCTCCTCAAACTGTAAGGCTTGAATTTGTTTCGAACAACTCAAATGGACACCAATGAACGTCCATACCCCATTATTTCTGAATTCCTTAACTTCAGCTGCTACAAAAAATTTCCTGCTGTTTATAATTTGAACATTGATGCTGTCCTTCCAAGCTAGAGTGAGTCCTCCTGCCATTCCTGACGGGTTAACAATATGCCAGTTTTCATAGCTGCATGCCTGGAGTTTTGTTTCCACCTGTCGAGATTGGTTCTTTGTTTTACTTATGAACACAATCTCGGGGGAGTGGGATTTACATATCCCTTTTAGGGTGTGAATTGTCAGGGGTCTCCCCAAACCCCGACAATTCCAAACTATAGTTCTCATGGCGCCTTGGGTGCCATTTGTAGGCTGGCACCCTCCACCCACTATTCAACTGCATGTTCATCCTCTGTTCTTGCTTTCTTTGTAGATCCTTCAATTATACCACTCATCAACCTTTTTTTGGATCCAGCTTTAGTATCCAACCCTCCAGCACCTTGTCTTGCTAATTTTTTTCCACTTTTTGCCTTTCTCTATTGTGAGACATTGCCCAATAGTGAATTGCATAGGTTGTCCTTTATCCTCCTTGGCATTGGACTGACCAGCTATGATAATCTCCATGCATTCTGTTCTAGAATTGGCTGATTGAGGTGACTCAGGTATTGCCTTGTTGCCAGCGTTTTGTGGTTTTAAATTTTGTTCCTCCTCTTGTATTGACATCCCTGCAAATTCCTCCAATAAGCAGTTTAAGACCGGCTTTTTCTTACATTGAGTAGCCTTATTCTGATTCTGGGCTGAGTTGTTGAATGTTCTTTCTCTTTCAGAGTTAATTCGTATTCCAACTTGGCTGGCTTTAACCCATTTGCCAATGTCATCCTCTTTTACCTTATCATTCTCTGTGTCCTTCAGCAGATCATGGCAATTTTTCACCTCGTGTCCCAATTTTGCACAGTAGGTACAAAACTTTCCAAGTCTCTCATAGCGCAATGCCACCTCTACCTCTTTTTTATTAGGTCCTGCAACAATTAACTGATCCCTCACTTTCTTGGTAGCTTCAATATTGATCTTGGCCTTTACAATCCTAGTTTTTCTGCCTCTCATCTGAAATTTACCTACCTCCAATACTGTGCCCAGCCTCTCTCCCAATTTACGTCCAACTTCGAATGTTTTAAACGATTTTGGTAAACCCCAAAATTGAACCCAAACTGGAAAATTGGAAACAATCTCTTCATCACCGTTCTAATCTTCCTTCCATCTCTTGACATGGAGCACGTAATCCTTGAATAGCCATGGAGAACCATGTTCAACACGCAAGACATCCATCTCTTTATTAAAAAAGAATTGGAAGTAATTGTCCCCTTTGTCACTCACGCTAAATCTCTCTGAATTTCCCTATATAGCCTTTAAAGTATTCCCCATGGTTCCAACTGAGAAGGTTTTAGAAGCAAAGAGTCTGCTATAGAGACGATTGGAACAAGCGTTAATACCTTCTGATATGTCTGCCTCTTCCAGTAGAATTACATTCCTACCTCTTTTGTAGTTGTCTTCCTCGGTCTGATCTTCATCCCTCCTTACCTCAGCCATGTAGATTACATAGATTATCTTTGTCAAACTAGTAGTCAGAGATTTGTGTTGAAATTTAATTGACGTTGACAGTGTAGCCTTGACGACAGCAAAGACTCTGTTAAAACCCTAAAAGAGCACTTGTGACTAAAAATATTATTTATTATAAAACTAAATAAATAATTTTTAATATATAAATAATAAATATTAAAATACGGTTAATACATTAATAATAATAATCCTATGATATATTATTAGTATTATGATCTAGATAATAATGTGTTTATTAGTTTCTACTTTATTATGAAAATTATCTAGATCATAATACTAATAATATATCATAGGATTATTATTATTAATGTATTAATTGTATTTTAATATTTATTATTTATATATTAAAAATTATTTATTTAGTTTTATAATAAATAATATTTTTAAATTTGAATAATTTATTAATTAGTTTGTATTTATTATACCATATATTTAATAATTTATTGAAAAAATATTAATATAATGAATAAAAAGATAATCTGAAAAAGATATCTTTAAAGAATAAAGATAATCAAATCTCTAACTAATTTAAATTTATTTTTCTGTAAAATGGTCAGGAAATCCTGACACACAATCTCTCTTATAAAAATTAAGTATATAGTAAAGAAGGTGAGAGTTGAACCTAGAATCTCTCTTATGTAATGATTTTCAATAAGGGAGCAACCACTAAACTAGTTACTTAATTTACTAATTTAAAGCATTAGTTTTTTATTTTTTATTTTATTAATATGTTTGAATTTCGAAATGATTGAATTTTATATTAACTTTGAAAAAATTTAATATTTTTGCGAGTAGGATAGGGTAGAGTTTAGAATTTTAGTGTGCGGATAGGGTTAGAGTTGAGAGATTCTCAACCCGTAGATTGAATAGAGTAGAGCTTTAATAAAATTTTTAACTCACGGGTAGAGTTAGGGTAAGCCTACTCTACCTGTTGCTAGCCCTACACACGATATCTGACTAATAAAATGTGTAAAGAGATGCTACTTTTCCCAAGGAACTCCATGGAACCTTATTGCAAGAAAATCAAGCTCAGTATTGATGACACAAACCCCACAAGCTATTATCTTCAACTTAGATATGCATAAAACCAAGGTGGAGGCGAGCACTGGTGCACGAAATTGCAATCACACTTTTGCAACCCCGCACAACTAACCAGCAAGTGCACTGGGTCATCCAAGTAATACCTTACGTGAGTAAGGGTCGATCCCACGGAGATTGTCGGCTTGAAGCAAGCTATGGTTATCTTGTAAATCTTAGTCAGGATATCAGAAATTATCAGGATTGATTGTGAAAAGCAAAAGAACATGAAATAAGTACTTGTTTTGCAGTAATGGGGAACATGTTGAGGTTTTGGAGATGCTCCATCTTCTGAATCTCTGCTTTCCTACTGTCTTCTTCTTCAAACACATAAGGCTCCTTCCATGGCAAGCTGTATGCAAGGGTTTCACCGTTGTCAGTGGCTACCTCCCATCCTCTCAGTGGAAATGTTCAACGCACCCTGTCACGGCACGGCTATCCATCTGTCGGTTCTCAATCAGGCCGGAATAGAATCCAGTGATTCTTTTGCGTCTGTCACTAACGCCCCGCCTTCAGGAGTTTGAAGCTCGTCACAGTCATTCAATCATTGAATCCTACTCAGAATACCACAGACAAGGTTTAGACCTTCCGGATTCTCTTGAATGCCGCCATCAGTTCTAGCTTATACCACGAAGATTCTGATTAAAGAATCCAAGAGATATCTACTTAATCTAAGGTAGAACGGAGGTGGTTGTCAGGCACACGTTCATAGTTGAGAATGATGATGAGTGTCACGGATCATCACATTCATCCGGTTTAAGAACAAGTAATATCTTAGAATGGAAGCAAGCATGATTGAATGAAAAACAGTAGTAATTGCATTAATCCATCAAGACACAGTAGAGCTCCTCACCCCCAACCATGGGGTTTAGAGACTCATGCCGTGGAAGGTACACAAAGAAACGTGTAAAGTGTCATGAGGTACAGATACAATGTCAAAAGATCCTATTAATAGTGAACTAGTAACCTAGGGTATACAGAAATGAGTAAATGACGTAAAAATCCACTTCTGGGTCCACTTAGTGTGTGCTTGGGCTGAGCATTGAAGCTTTCATGTGTAGAGACCTTTTCTGGAGTTAAACGCCAGCTTTCATGCCAGTTTGGGCGTTTAACTCCAATTTTTATGCCAGTTCCAGCGTTAAACGCTGGAAATTCTGAGGCTGATTTGCAACGCCGGTTTGGGCCATCAAATATCGAGCAAAGTATGGACTATTATACATTGCTGGAAAGCCCAGGATGTCTACTTTCCAACGCCGTTAAGAGCGCGCCAATTGGATTTCTGTAGCTCCAGAAAATCCACTTCGAGTGCAGGGAGGTCAGAATCCAACAGCATCTGCAGTCCTTTTCAGCCTCTAAATCAGATTTTTGCTCAGATCCCTCAATTTCAGCCAGAAAATACCTGAAATCACAGATAAACACACAAACTCATAGTAAAGTCCAGAAAAGTGAATTTTAACTAAAAACTAATAAAAATATACTAAAAACTAGCTAAATCATACTAAAAACATACTAAAAACAATGTCAAAAAGCGTACAAATTATCCGCTCATCACAACACCAAACTTAAATTGTTGCTTGTCCCCAAGCAACTGAAAATCAAAATAGAATAAAAAGAAGAGAATATACTATAGACTCCAAAATATCAAAGAAACATAGTTCCAATTAGATGAGCGGGACCAGTAGCTTTTTGCTTCCGAACAGTTTTGGCATCTCACTTTATCCTTTGAAGTTCAGAATGATTGGCATCTTTAGGAACTCAGAACTCAGATAGTGTTATTGATTCTCCTAGTTAAGTATAATGATTCTTGAACATAGCTAGTGTATGAGTCTTGGCTGTGGCCCAAAGCACTCTGTCTTCCAGTATTACCACTGAATACATACATGCCACAGACACATAATTGGGTGAACCTTTTTAGATTGTGACTCAGCTTTGCTAGAGTCCCCAATTAGAGGTGTCCAGGGTTCTTAAGCACACTCTTTTTGCCTTGGATCACAACTTTATTTCTTTCTTTTTCTTTCTTTTTCTTTTTCTTTCTTTCTCTTTTTTTTCGAATTTTTTTTTTGTATTCACTGCTTTTTCTTGCTTCAAGAATCAATTTGATGATTTTTCAGATCCTCAATAACAGTTCCCTTTTTCCCTCATTCTTTCAAGAGCCAACAATTTTAACATTCTCAAAACAACAAATTCAAAAGACATATGCACTGTTCAAGCATTTATTCAGAAAACAAAAAGTATTGTCACCACATCAAACTAATTCAACTAGTTTCAAGGATAAATTCGAAATCTTGTACTTCTTGTTCTTTTGTGATTAAAGCATTTTTCATTTAAGAGAGGTGATGGATTCATAGGACATTCATAGCTTTCAGACATGAAATTTAAATTTTATTAATTATGAATTAAGAACAAGACTCAAAAATAGATATAAGATGAGACTAAAAATAGAAAACAAAAATTTAAACAGGCTCCTAATGATAGAGGTTTTTCACAGAGTTAGGACTCAACAACCTTGATTTTGAGAAGTGGATGCTCCCTCAAATTGAGGGGAGAACTTTTGGCGCTTCAATTCTTGAAGCTCACGCCCCTGCTTCTCTTGTTCCTGCCATCGACTTCTTGGTGATTGGATGTTCAATGGGTATGAATTCATCTACTCCCATCTTTACCCCAGCCTCTTTACAGAACAAGGAGATTAAGCTTGGGTAAGCCAATTTGGCTTTAGTGGAATTCTTATTTGCAATTGTGTAGATCTAAATAAGGACTTTTATTGTTTTTTCGCTTAAAGGCTTGTAATGTGCTAAAATAAGAACAAGTGGGTTAAGCATAGGCTCAAATTGGCTAGCAATGGAAGATGAAAGGTAAGGCTATTTGGGTAAGTGAGTTAAATGAAACGATGGCCTCAATCATATAAATACATGAATACATAAAATAATGGAAATAAAGAATCAAACAAAGCAAAGATTACATTCATAGAAAGAGAATAATTGCACACAAGAAGGAAAAATAAGTGGTTATAAGATGTAACCACATCTTTAGGCTCAAATCTCACTTGCTTGTGTTCTTAGCTCAAAAATTCATGTTCCACAATATATATATGTGATTCAAGCAAGTTTAATGAAAAGTTTTTACTCAAATCAATTGAGGTGCCCTATAGATAGAAATTTTGAAAAAATTTCATTATTTTGACTAAGCTTATTGTGTATATGTATGCAAAAATAAGAAAATGCAAGTAAAAATCCTAAAAACCTAGAATGAAATGCAAAAGTGTTGGGATTAGAAACTTGTCACCCAAAATCGCCGACCGGTCGGACGACCTCCCCACACTTAAAAGTTTGCACCGTCCTCGGTGCACTCAAAGATGAGCAAGGGGGTACGGCGACTCTCCGGATTGCTGTGTGTTCTTAGTCTTACTTCCGTTATTGCTTGCGGTGCATTCGTCATGAAAAACAAAAATATAACACCATAAGATAAGAAAACAAAAGCAAGGAAGCATACATTGTTGGAATGAGGTAACTCACTAGAAATGAGCGAGTGAATTAGTGTGACATGAATGACAAATAAGTGTGTGAAATCTAAATTGCGCGGTTTAAAACACACATTAGTATAAAGAGCTATGTCACAAAAGAAGCATGCACTTCACTTATCCTAGTGTGCTTGAGATGCTCTAAGTGAACTTGTAAGGTAAGACAAGCATTAAAGAAGTATAGTCTCTAAACCAACAATAATTCTCTCAAGGTGGCTTGTGCTTGAAACTATCCTCGAACATCCACCAATGCTTGAGTCTCCAATAAGCTCCATTCTTCAATTTTAATATCTTCAAGCTTTGATGGAGTTCTTCACAAACCATGAGCTCCCAAATTTGATTTTCCTTGTGCGATCTGGGATCCCACACTTTGTTTTGGCACCCGTCTTGAAGTTGATTATCATTATTAGTCCATCCGGGTGGTAAGTACGGTGAATTCTCTATATAGTGGCCAACAATCCTCCTAGACCCATCTATTTGAGCACTACTCCAACCTTTATATCTCATGTTTGATGCATCAACCATAATGAGCCTTGATTTGCAACGCCAACCACGAAACATCTTTCGCTTACGCTTCATCCCACAAAGCATCCTAAGTTGACCATCCGTTTCAAGCAAACCATATTCAAGTGGGATAATAAAGCTAATAGAAATGAATTTCACCCACTTAAATGAAGGTGTAGATGGCAACCTAGGCAAAGATGCTTCCAAAGATCTTGACAAAGCATAGCCAACCCTCGTTCTTCTATTTCTAGGGACTTCCAGCTCTTCACAAGATCTCTTAATCTCAATCCTTTGTTTAACAATTTTATCTAAACCTTTTCCTTTACTCAAATCATAATAGGGAGGGTGAGAAAAATTTACCTCCTCAACGCTTTCAAATCCAACGGGAGAAGGTTCTTCATGCTCAAAGGATTCTTCACCACTAAGACTTGATGCTTGATCTTCATCACCAAGGGAACTCAATCCTTGCTCTATCCCATCCAAGTCTTCATATGGAGTATGTCTTGGAAGGTGTGCACTTTCCTCCCTAGCATCAATTTCAATCATCTTGGAGGGGTTTTCTTTAACTCTATGTTCCCATGGAAGCTCTGCATCTCCTAAGTCTTCTACCACTTCTTCCTTGTCTTCAACAATTAAAGCTTCCTCCAATTGTTCCAATACAAAGCAACTTCCCTCATTTCCCACCGGAGTTTCCAATCTCTCCTTCATGCTATGTTCTTCATTTGATTCTCCACATGTAGCCATGGGAGTTCCTTGAGTGTTCAAGCATTGGGAGGCTAATTGATTTGTTACCGCATCCAAGGCGGCCATGAAATTTTGCACATCCCTTTTCATCTTTTCTTGCCCTTGAACAAGAACACCAAGGGTTTCATCCATTAGAGATTCGGGTGGGTGGAAGGGTTCATCAAATTGGGGGGAGGGTTCATAGTAGGAAGGTGGTTCTTCTTGGTAGAGTTGTAGTGGTTCTATGTTTTCTACTCTTTCCACTTGTTGCACAACACACTCCATGGTTGCTTGAAATTGATCTAATGCTTCTTTGAGATGATCCCTTGACTCTTGTTCCTCTTGGATTATATGATTAGGATCATGTGGCTCTTGGATCAATGGATATGAGTATTCTTCCATGGGAGGTTGTGGTGGAAAGTAGTATTCATCTTGTGGTTGAAAATTTTCATATATTGGAAGTTGTTCATCTTGGTAATAATGTGGAAGAGGTGGCTCTTGAAAAGATTGATGTTGGAATGGTGGTAGCTCTATGTGTGGTTCATATGGCTCATATGGTTGTTGGTAGGATGGATATGGGTTAGGGTCATATGAAGGTGGTTGGTGAAAATGGACTTGTGAGTGTGGTTGAGGGCTATGTTGAGGATATGATTCATAGGCATATGGTGGTGGTTCTTGAAAATCACAAGGAGATTCACCATAGCCATTGGATTGATATGCATCATAGAATAGCTCTTCTTCATAGTGCATTGGTGGAGGTTGTTGCCATGAAGATTGATCATATGTATATGGCTCCTCCCACCTTTTGTTATCCCATCCTTGATACATTTCTTCATTGTAATGTCCACTTCCTACAACATAGTTGTAATCACACTCATAGCCAAAATAAGAATTCATAATGGAAAGAGAAAACAAAAATCAAAAGATAATGGAAAACAAGAGAAATAAAATTCTACAACTAGCAAATAAAGCAAAAAGCAAGATATTCACACTATTCACATATGTACAATAACCAATAACATAACACCATTGTAATTCCCCGGCAACGGCGCCATTTTGATGATTTGGATTTTTGACGGTTTAGAATTTCACTAAGGAAATCTCGTTGTAAAGTATAGTTTCTAAACCAACAATAATCCTTTCATACAAATATTTGTTTGTCACAAGTACAAACCCCTAAATTTATAAACCGAAGTATTGAACCTCGGGTCGTTCTCCCTAGGAATCACAATAAAGTGTCTTGTTATTGGTCGTGAGTTATTTTGGGGGTTTTTGAGATTTTAGACAAGAAATATAAATGGCAAAGAAAATAAACTAACAACTAACAAAGCTCTTGGCAAGATATGAGAACTAGAAGTCCTATCCTAGTTATCCTTCTCAATTGTGATGAGAATTGTTCATTGCTACCACTTAGTTAACCCTTACTAAATAAAGGAAAGTCAAGTGGATGAATTGACTTGAGCCACAAGTCCTAGCCAACTCCCAAGGAAAGACTAGCTTTAGTGCACTCCAAACCAATTAACAATCTCTCCAATTACCAATCAACAAAGGAATTAGATAACTCAAGTGTCACTAATTACTCTACCTAGGCCAAGAGAAACAAAATCTATACTATATCTAGAAGAGGCATTTCAACAAACACATAAAAGGCAATAAAAGTAAAGAACATAAATTGCAAGAATTAAAGAGAGATCTAACTACAAAGGCAAGAGATCAACAATAGAAAAGCAAAGAAGAACAATTATTATGAATTACCTCTTATTGAATTGAAAGAAAATGGAAGGAACAATAGTAGATCTACAACAAAGTATAAGAACAACATAAAGGAAATTACAATAAAAGAATGGAAGAAGAATGAATGTAACAACAAGGAATTGAGAAGATAGAAGTAGAAGAAGATGAATCTAAATCTAGATCTAAGAACTAAACCTAATCCTAATTCTAATCCTAGAGAGAAGTGAGAGCTTCTCTCTCTAGAAACTAACTCTAAACTAATCCTAATGAATGTGTAATGAATGGAATCCCCTTTGCTCTTCAATCCTTGGCTTTAAATAGCAGTTTAGGCGCCAAAGTTGGTTGAGATTGGGCCCCACAACCCTTCAAAATTTGTTGGCCACGTTTTCATTAAAAATCATAAACCAGCACCGACGCGTACGCGTGCTGGGGTGATTCGCAGGTGCGCGCAAGCGCCAGGTGCGCGCGCGCGTCCATGGGCGAGTTCAACTTCTTTGACTTTTCATGATTTCTCCAACTTTGCATGCTTTCCTCTTCACTCCTTTGATCCGTTCCTAGCCTTTTCAATCTGAAATCACTAGCAAACATATCAAGGCATCTTATGGAATCAAAGGTGAATAAAAACCATCAATTAAGAGTCTAAAAGCACGTTTTCACATCTAAGCACAATTAAGGAGACAATCACAAAACCATACTATTTCATTGAATAAATGTGGGTAAAAGGTGATAAAATCTCTTAAAATTAATACAAGATAAACCGTCAAAATGGGGTTTATCACGGTGCACCACGAAGACGAAGTTCCAGCTCAAGTGCTCAACACAGCACCTCGCCTGGCTCGCCACCTACCCACCCAGCCTCCACCCAGCAGCATTTCTGGAGCCACCTCCGACCTCGCCACCTCCATCCTCGCTGCCTCCACCCAGCAGCGTTTCTAGAGACCACCCACCCAGCCACCGATTCAAGTGCATATGGAGCCCGAGCCATCTATTCAGGTAAATTTTGCTGATTTGTTGTTCAGTATAGGCCTAGGGTTATTAGTTTATTAGTTTATTGTTTATTGATGATTTATTGTTTATTGCTGGTTATGGATTTAAATTTCAGTTTAGGCATAGGGTTATCATTATTGATTTGTTCAGATTATCAGGTTTTGTTCAGTTTATTGCTTGTTTATTGCTGCTTAATGATTTAAACTTCAGTTGCTGGTTTCTGTGCTTGATTTATTGTTCAAATTATTAGGTTTTGTTCAGTTAATTCTTGCTAGTTATTGATTTGTTCAGATTATCAGGTTTTGTTCAGTTTATTGCTTGTTTATTGCTACTTAATGATTTAAACTTCAGTTGCTTGTTTATTGCTGCTTAATGATTTAAACTTCAATTGCTTGTTTCTGTGCTTAATTTATTGTTCAGATTATTTGGTTTTTTCAGTTTATTGCTTGTTTATTACTGCTTAATGATTTAAACTTCAGTTGCTGGTTTCTGTGCTTGATTTATTGTTCAAATTATCATATTTTGTTCAGTTAATTCTAGCCAGTTATTGAATTTTTGTTCAGTTTATTGCTGGTTGCTATCCTTGATTTATTGTATTTGTTTATGTAGTTTGACGTCAGTTCAAGTGAGAATATGGGCGACACTGGATTGCCTCCAATTCCTATTCCGAATGAATCAACAAATATCAGATCTCCGACTGCATTGCCTCATGTGCCAGCTCCTCATCGAAACACAAGGAAGCTTGCTAGTAGAGGTCGAGGAAAAAGGCGGGCTGTTGAAGAAGCTCCCGTTGATGACTCTGCTGAAACTGAGACCGACGAAGGTAAGAGAAAACCTTGTAGACCTAGCCACCTAGGTCTTGGACATGGGATCACTTTACTAAAGATGAAACTAGTAATCCACAGTATCCTAGAGCTAAATGTAATTGGTGTGAGGCTAGTTATGCTTGTGATACACATAAAAATGGCACTAGTAACATGAAAAATCACTTGTTATCGCAATGCAAAAAATTTATGTAGGAGGCATTAGATCCTACCCAAAAGATTCTTTGTTTTCAAGATGTGGTAAAAGATGATAGGAAAGGGATATGTAGTTCACTTTCTGCCGTGTCATTTAATGTTGATCGTTGTAGATAAGCGCTTGCTAGAATGATTATTGTGGATGAATTGTCTTTTCGCATGTTGAGGGGGAGGGTTTTCGTTATTATACAAGTTGTTTGCAACCCAAGTTTCCAATTCCTGGAAGGCTCACAGTTGCTAGGAATTGTTGGAAGCTTTATTTGAATGAAAAAATTAAGCTGAAGTCTGTTTTCTCTCAACCAAATCAAAATGTTTGTTTGACAACTGATTGTTGGTCATCTGTGCAAAATTTGAACTATCTTTGCCTTACTGCTCATTACATTGATGCTAATTGGAAATTGCAAAAAAGAATCTTGAATTTTTGTGCTATCAAAAATCACAAGGGGGAAACAATTGGTAGGAAGATTGAGAGATTTTTGTTGAGCTGGGGGATATCCCGGGTTTTTTCTATCACTGTTGATAATGCTAGTTCAAATGATGTTGCACTTTCTTACTTGAAAAATAGAATGGAGGATTGGAACTCACATCCATTAAGGGGAGAGTTTTTACATGTTAGATGTTGTGCTCATATTTTAAATCTTGTTGTGAATAATGGGTTGAGAGAAATGCATGAGTCAATTTTAAAGATTAGAAATGCAGTTCGGCATGTGCGTGCATTACCTGGTCATACTGAAAGGTTTAAAACTATGATTAAGGAAGCTAGAATTCTGGAAAAAGGCACTGTCCATTTAGATGTTCCTACCAGGTGGAACTCTACCTTTTTAATGCTTAAAAGTGCTTTGAAGTTTCAAAAGGCATTTAAACGTTTGGGGGAGAGAGATTCTGAATATGCTATGATGGCTGGTGGGATTCCTAGGTCTGAGGATTGGGAGAATGCAAGGCATTTTGTCAAGTTTTTAAAAATATTTTATGAGGTTACTAACAAAGTTTCTGGTTCAACGTTTGTGACATCTTCTCAATACTTTAATGACTTTTGTAAAATATTATCTACACTTAAGCATTGGATGGGAAGTTTAGATACGGTACTTTCAAGCATGGCTGAGAAAATGAAGTCCAAGTATGATAAGTATTGGGAAAATATAAAGAACACAAACATGATAATTTTCATTGCAGTTGTTCTTGATCCTAGGTATAAGCTTCAATTGATTAAGTGGAGTTTTGAAAAGTTGTATGAAAAAGAAGATGCTGAATTCTTAACTTCAAAGGTGAAGGAGACGCTTTTCAAGGTGTTTGATAGATATAGGCTGTTTGGTGGTGACTATCAAAGGTCTACTCGGCAATATCCTCCTGAAATTAGCACATAAGAGCTTGAGGCACATGAAACTTCTTTTGCTATGGAATTTGAGAAGGAAATGCAATTCAATGAGAGCGTTAATAATAATGAGGTGGAGTTATATCTTATGGAGGCATTAGAGAAGAGTGGCGTGCAATTCGACATTCTAAATTGGTGGAAAGTGAATTCCACTAAATTTCCAATTCTTGGGCATATTGCAAGAGACGTCTTAGCCATGCCAGTTTCCACAGCTGCTTCAGAATCGGCATTTAGTACTGGAGGAAGGGTGTTGAATAATTATAGGAGTTCTCTAATTCCGATGATAGCTGAAGCGTTAATTTGTACCCAAAATGGGCTCCGAAACTCTCCAAAACTTGTCCTTGAGGAACTCATTGAGGAATTGGAGAAGTTGGAATTAGGTATGGTTAAGTTTCTACTTATAATTTTCTTTATTTTAATCTAGTCTTTATTAATATATATTATTTGTTATGATTGTTTCTTGTTTTATATATTTTGTAGAAGTTGCACCCACTCATGATCCCAATGAAGAAGATTATGGTGTTGAGTCTGATTGAGTACATCTTGTTAAGTTATTATGGTAAAAATTGTTCTCCTTATATTATTATTATAATTATTATTATTGTTGTTCTTCTTCTTGTTCTTATTATGTAACTGTTTCCCTAGTAAATACTCTTAAAAAAAAAACAAAAAAATCCTAAGCCCCTTCTTCAACCCGAGCCCTTCCCTTTCCCCTTCCCCAACCCGAGCTCCTTCCCCTTCCCCTTCCCCTTCCCCCTCCCCTCTGCCGCCGCCTCTCGCCGGCCTTCATCACGGCGTCGCGCCGCTCACCCCCTCTCCAATCTAGTCTCTCCACCGCGTCCATTCTCCTCTTTGACACTGCTCTGTTCTTTCCTCTCCATCTAGTCCAACGTTCGAGCATGGCGTCCATTCGCTGTGCTGTCCCCTATCTCGTCCAACGTTCGAGCATGGAGTTCCAGTGCCTGGGAGAACACAATGTCAGGGGGTTTCTTTTCCTTCAATGACCTTCAAGTTTCTTTCTCTCCAAACCGCCCAGAGGATGTTAGCTGCCATTGCCAACTCATTCTTCCCCTAGACAACTGTTCTATCTTTTCGCAGAGCCACGTCCACCACTATGATGGTTCAAGTTTGTCTGAAGTTGTGTCGAGGTCAGTTAGAGGGGATCTCTGCTAGGTTTGTTTTGCATGTATGCAGTGAACCAGATAATGGATGATTGATTCCCCTTCTTCTCCGCATCGAGGGCATCTGTCTTCAATGTTCGGGAATCTGTCGTGGAGCCGCTGCTGAACCAGAGCACCATTGCAGATGAGCTTCCAAACAAAATTCTTGATCTTTGCAGAGCATCTCAAGTCCCAAATTGTATTCCACAGTGCCTTTTGTCTACAAACCTCAAGGAGTTGATCAATTGGGGATAGAAGAAAACAAATGCAATTTGGTATCCAGATGTCATAGGGTATTGACCAGACTTCTCTTTTGTCCAGGTAATACAATCTTCCATTTTTCTGATAATTGTTTGAAAAATGCTGTTGGTAATTTCTGTGTTGAAATTTGTGTGAATTAAACGAGCATCCTATGTTCTGTCATGTCTGATTAACTGGTTGACCCATATGAAATTTGGATTTTCATTCTATTTCCGATAGATTGAGATCAGTAAAAAATCCCAGGACAAAGATCTTTAAAAAGCTTAACCGATAAAATTGTGAAAGAATAGGGAAAGCAAAGAAAGAATTTTTATTGATTATTGATTGATTGAATTGAACATATGTTATAAATTATGAGGGTAAAACTAAATATATATAGAGCATTGTCCTATGAAAGATAAAAGTAAAGATAAGATAAGAAGCGAAGATAACATAAAGATAAGATAAGATAAAATAATAAAGACTGAAATTAGAACTGAATTTATGTATTTTGTTGGGCTGAATTTGTGGGTCACAAGACTTCTTTATTGTTGTCATGGGCTAATATAGAAGAGTAGTTTAATACGCCCCCGCAAGCTGGTGGATGGAAGATGTCAATAATCCACAGCTTGGATAAGTTCCAATGAAATTGTTGAGGAAGACGCGTCTGACGTAGTGACGCGGAGGAAGATGCGTGCGGCGGAGCTTGAGCTGCCGGCGGCAAAATTATAAAAGGAGATGCTGTACTTGAGCAGCGATCTTCAAAAAATGCGCGCAACGGAGCTTAAGCTGCCGGTGGCAAAAATATAAAAGGAGATGCTGTGCTTGAGCAGCGATCTTCAAAAAAATGCGTACGTATGACGCAATAACTTCAAATGGCGCATAAAGCGCGATAAAAAAAGGGCGCGTGAAGCACAATAAGAGTGCAGATGAAACTGCTAAAACATATGCAAATTAAACTACTGAAACAAAATGCAGATATGACTGCTGAAACAGAATGTAGACGAAATTGTTGGAAGAAAGGAGGCGCAGACGGAATTGCTGGTAAAGAACCGGGGTAACCAAAACGGATTTTCACTTGGATGCCTTTAACAAAGATTGGTTGGATCTTGAACTGAATTGAAAGATTGATTATTCATTGTGAGAGGAGGTTGAAAAAGAGGTAGGGTGATTTCTCACCGAAAAGATGATAGCTTATGTATCCTCTTCAAGGAGGATACCAAGGCTCTGATACCATGATAAAATTGTGAAAGAATAGGGAATGCAAAGAAAGAATTTTTATTGATTATTGATTGATTGAATTGAACATGTGTTGTAAACTATGAGGGTAAAACTAAATATATATAGAGCATTGTCCTATGAAAGATAAAAGTAAAGATAAGATAAGAAGAGAAGATAACATAAAGATAAGATAAGATAAAATAATAAAGATTGAAATTAGAACTGAATTTATGTATTCTGTTGGGCTGAATTTGTGGGCCACAAGACTTCTTTATTGTTGTCATGGGCTAATATAGAAGAGTAGTTTAATAACCTTACAGGCTTTTCCAACTTGCAGAGACAGACAGAGAGGAGACAAGAGAAGAGGAAGGCAGAGGGAGACAGAGAGGAGACAAGAGTATGAAAAACTAGATTGAGAAGAGGGCGAGCGGCGCGGCGCCATGATGAAAGCCGGCGAGAGGCGGCAACAATGAGGAAGGGGAACGGGCTCGGGTTGGGGAAGGGGAAGTGGAAGTGGAAGGGCTCAGGTTGAAGAAGGGGCTTGGTTTTTTTTTTTTTTTAATTAATACAAAACGACGTCGTTTCAGCTTTTCGATGGACGGAAAATGTCTTAGGGACTATTATGAGTTCCGGAGTGCAAGTTCAAGGATGAAATCGGGTAACTATTAACTTCAAAGACCACTTTAAGACTCGAGTGCAACTTCAAGGACCACTTTGAGATTTAACTCTATATCTGAAGGAGGAAGTGCTAAAGGATTTGTTAAGGAAGCAACAATGTTTGTTACAACGGATGATTTAATTGTGACACCACCAATGCATCTGTTTCTGTTATGTCTATATTAAATAGTACTAAAACTCCCATTAGTGACTTGGAGGAGAAAATGGTTAGCATTGGCATCAACGAGGTTAGTGTGCCCAAATGGTGTACTTTTTCAATATCTTCAATTCAAAATTCCGATTTTCCATTTCTTGTTTTTGTATGGTTATATAGCTGATGCTAATTGAACTGCGTATGTTGGTGTAGGGTCTTCACACATTGAAAGCATCATTGACCTCAACTTCAGCCTTAACCAATGGTCTCAGTCACTTGTTAGACAAAGTTTGATGAGAAATAGGTCATTGCAAATGCCTATATGAAATAGGTTATTTCTCCTCTTGAACTGAGAACAAGTGGCTGAAACCATTCGTTAAAGCTAATCCCGTAATCAAAGAAGCTTTCAATATATTGAGACTCTGTAACAATGCAAAATTACAACTCAAAGTCACCTAAAAGAAATACCAATAACTTCTTAAAAGAAATACCTTATCCTTAGTGACACTTATAGTCATATTATGCACAGAGCAGATATCATCGATAATCGATTCCAAACTCTTCGAGCAGATTGAGGCTAGCAACCAATGAGTTTGGTATTATAAGCAGATAATCAGTGATGATAAAAGTCATTTTACCGTGTGAAAAACCATGTCCCTCACCCCCAAGGTATTGCTCCTATAGGGGAACCTGATAGTTCAATAATCTATTACATTGCCGCCTGCCATGTTTCTAATAGTGCTCAAAACTGGACTACCTTTGCGGTCAGTCCTGCATTCATAATCCTCACGTAAAAAGTAATTAGTGGGATCATCGATGTTGAGTTTCATGCCTTTGCAATAAGTTTAGGCCGATCTCCTTGGATGCAATAGCATTTCTCTGCAGGCCTTTGTGGAGAAACACTTCTCATCGAGTTTTGCCACATGCACTATTATAGAGTGAATTCGGACACCCTACTTCAATCTTCATTGAGACCTTGTTCACAAGTTTTGCAATGGTTCCCAAATGGCGGTGTCAAGAAGCTAAACAGAGTGTCTATGAAGTATGTCCCTGACTCCGCATATAGGACCCAGCTCTTTTCTGGGTTCAACACAAGCTTCAATGACATTTGTTGTTCTGTTTTAAGAGCAGCCATTGCACAACACAGGAAAACACCCTGCAGAGTAGTAGGTAAAGTCACCATCTATGTTCAAAAATAGAGATTGATACACTGTTATATACATATATAGATAGTATCATAAGTCTCAGTATATTTATATGATCCTTTCTTTGAATAACTAAACAAAGTTCTGATGACTACGGAATTTGATGATGCTACCATTATTAAACACGATACATCTAAAACAGGGATATGGAAAGCTTGAAATCCTGAGTTCTATTCAAATAATTGGGGAAAAATTTAATATGATAAAATAAAACATTTTAAGAAAATTTAAAATTTCATTAGCAAACTTCTAATAATTAGGTTAACAAATAGCTTACTAACCAATTTGACATCAAAACGATATTATTTTTTATTTGAATGAATAGAGATAAATAAATTTTTGACTAATTTGCGGTTAGAGACAAATCCGCCTCTGTCCATTCTATATTGACATTTAGCGTCCAACTGATTATGTTAATATGACACATCAATGACTTCCATTAACGGATGACGGTGGTACTGATTAAAGGGCTACGTTATCTCACCGAGATCGGGTATAAGAGCAACTCCAATAGTATAAAAATGGAGTCCCTCCTCTAACATACAAGAACTTTGAAGCATTGGAGGAAAAAGGAATTGAGTTCTTTCATGTGGAGCAAGGAGGGAGTCCTTCTCAGAGGAACTCTTGCATTCCAATAAAGTTTTGACGCATGACAAATAATTAAAAAATTTCTCTTGCATTCCAATAGAGTTTTGACGCATGACAAATAATTAAAAAAAATAAATTAAAATATATGACATATATATTAAAATAATAATTAAATTATATTAAATAATTATATCTTTATTTAATTAAAAATTTATATTAGTTAATTAAATATGATTTAATTATTTAATATAATTATTTAAATAATAATTAATTATATTAAATAATTATATCTTTATTTAATTAATAATTTATATTAATTATTTAAATCATAATTAATATAAATAATTATGCTAAATTAATATTAAATATTATTTATATTGTTATATTAAATTATAATTAATTAAATTTGTTTTAAAAAAAGACTTGATTGAACACATATATTAATTTCATAATGTTTTTCATCAACTATAAATTTTTATTATATTAAGTAATTTTATAAATTAGTTTAATCTCGAATTATATATTGCATATTATTGTTATATATGAAGTTATTAATTTTTTAATATTAATATTTTTAATAGTAAATTATTTTTAAATTTATAAATTTTAATAATATTATTATAAAAAATAATAACTACATTAATTTTAATTAATTAAGTGGGGTCACAATAGGGACTAAAGTTAGTTCCTCCTAATGGAGAAAATAGATAGTTTGAATTCCTATTTACTGTTTATGACTCAAAAGTTGATATGGAATTACTTTTTATGACATGTGGGCCATAAATAGAAATTGAGATGAGTTCGCTACTAGAAATAGTCTAAAGGTCGGAATGAACCTTTTTCTTTTTTTTTTTTTTGTCAAAGATCGCATTGTAATTCTAGAAAAAGATAGAGATTGGATTAGTATTTTACTCCTTTGTCAATTCTTTTTTTTTTGGTTTTTTTATTTAAATAAAATAAATTAATTATTTACTCAAATAAGTCGAATTATAGAATTTTACTATTTTAAAAATTTAGTTGTATTTTTATTGGCACAAAAAACGAAAACTTAAATTTCAAAGATTGCACAATACAGAAAAAAATTTTACAATTTCAATATTTCTGCCGGTAAAAATCTAGAAGAAAATATTCTCTTATTTGTATAGTTATTGCCAACCAAAACCAAATAAAAAAATATTTTTTTATTTGTATTTTTGTTGCCAGTAAAAACAGAGCAGTTATGGCTATAAATACCACAACCCTTGCCAGTATTTTAAAAAAAAGATTCATTTGCAAAATTTGTCATTTGAGTGGGAGGGAGTCCAAAGAAAAATAGAGATGTGAAAGAAAGGAGAAGAAGAGTGGAAGAAAATATCGCACAATAATGACATTAATCAACGGAATAAAGATAGACATATTGCGGGCCATCTAAACGAATAGGTTAATATTGCATAATTTTTTTTCTATTTTTTTTAGTTATGAAAATTGTTGTAAAATAAATAAAAGATATATTAAATATAAAATAAAGATGTATAAATAGAAGACTCTAGTATTAAAATAATTAGTTTAATAATGATTTATATATATATAATAATATTATATATTGTAATGTGTATATATATATATAAAGATAGAAAGGAGTATAAAAAGTAAAGAAAGAGAGAATTGCATAAATATATATAAAGATAGAAAATAGTATAAAAGTAAAGAGAGAGAATTGCATTTGCTTTTGTTTTTATTATTGCTGTGTGTCTCACATTCGTAAGATGGCTTCTATATATATAGGCAAATGAAGTTTGATTTCCAACTTCATTCAGTATTGTAAACGAAAATCAACCGCCCATATTAATGGGCATTTAATTTAATCTTATCGCAACACTCCCTCTTGAATGTCCATTTAGGATTATTGTTTCGTTAAAATCTTACTAAAGAAAAACTCAGTGGAAAAAAAACCTTAGTGAAGGAAAAAAGAGTACAATATCCTTTAATGATGGGGCTGCCTCATTAAAAACTTTGTCAAGAAAAATTCAATGGGAAAAAAAACTTGATCAAAGAAAAAAGAGTACAGTCTCCCCCTCTTGCCGACATCATTTAATGTCTCGAAATCGGTGCATCCCAATCTCATGTACCAATCTTTCAAAGGAGGATTTTGGGAGTGACTTTGTAAATAAATCTGCCAGATTGTCACTTGAGCAGATCTGTTGCACATCAATTGTCCCTTGATTTTGAAGATCATGAGTGAAGAAGAATTTGGGAGAAATATGTGATGAGCGGATAATTTATACGCTTTTTGGCATTGTTTTTAGGTAGTTTTTAGTAAGTTCAAGCTACTTTTAGGGATGTTTTCATTAGTTTTTATGTTAAATTCACATTTCTGGACTTTACTATGAGTTTGTGTGTTTTTCTGTGATTTCAGGTAATTTCTGGCTGAAATTGAGGGACTTGAGCCAAACTCTGAAAAAGGCTGACAAAAGAACTGCTGATGCTGTTGGAATCTGACCTCCCTGCACTCGAAATGGATTTTATGGCGCTACAGAACTCCAAATGGCGCGCTCTCAATGGCGTTGGAAAGTAGACATCCAGAGCTTTCCAGCAATATATAATAGTCCATACTTTATTCGGAAATTGACGACGTAACTTGGCGTTAAACGCCAAGTACATGCTGCTGTCTGGAGTTAAACGCCAGAAAAACGTCATGATCCGGAGTTGAACGCCCAAAACACGTCATAACTCGGAGTTCAACTCCAAGAGAAGCCTCAGCTCGTGGATTGATCAAGCTCAGCCCAAGCATACACCAAGTGGGCCCCGGAAGTGGATTTATGCATCAATTACTTACTCATGTAAACCCTAGGAGCTAGTTTATTATAAATAGAACATTTAACTATTGTATTAGACATCTTTTGACAGTTTAATCTCTTGACTGTTTAGCCTTTGATTATTCGGTCTCTTGATCACTCAGGGGGCTGGCCATTCGGCCATGCCTGAACCTTTTACTTATGTATTTTCAACGGTGGAGTTTCTGCACACCATAGATTAAGGGTGTGGAGCTCTGCTGTACCTCAAGTTTCAATACAATTACTATTACTTTTCGATCAATTCTCTCTTATTCTTATTCCAAGATATACGTTGCACAACACTTTGATGAATGTGATGATCCGTGACACTCATCATCATTCTCACCTATGAACGCGCGTGATTGACAACCACTTCCGTTCTACCTTAGGCCGGGCGCATATCTCTTAGATTCCCCAACAGAATCTTCGTGGTATAAGCTAGATAGATGGCGGCATTCATGAGGATCCGGAAAGTCTAACCTTGTCTGTGGTATTCCGAGTAGGATCCTGGGAATCCGGAAAGTCTAACCTTGTCTGTGGTATTCCGAGTAGGATTCCGGTATTGAATGACTGTGACGAGCTTCAAACTCCTGAAGGCTGGGCGTTAGTGACAAACGCAAAAGAATCAATGGATTCTATTCCAACCTGATTGAGAACCGACAGATGATTAGCCGTGCTATGATAGAGCATTTGGACCATTTTCACTGAGAGGATGGGATGTAGCTATCAACCAAGGGTGATGCCTCCAGACGATTAGCCGTGTAGTGACAGCGCATAGGACCATTTTCCCGAGAGGATTAAAAGTAGCCATTGATGATAGTGATGCCCTACATACAGCTTGCCATGGACAGGAGTAAGAAGGATTGAAGGAAGAGCGAGTAGTGAAGCAGAGTTTCAAGAGGAACACAGCATCTCCACACACCTATCTGAAATTCCCACTATTGATTTACATAAGTATTTCTATCCTTTTTTATTTTCTATTTTATTATTAATTTTCGAAACCATAAACCAATTTAATCTGCCTAACTGAGATTTACAAGGTGACCATAGCTTGCTTCATACCAACAATCTCTGTGGGATCGACCCTTACTCACGTAAGGTTTATTACTTGGACGACCCAATACACTTGCTGGTTAGTTGAACGGAGTTGTGAATTCAACCGGTGCCATAATAATGATTTCATACAAATACAAAGAATATGGATCACAATTTCGTCCACCAAGTTTTTGGCGCCGTTGCCGGGGATTGTTCGAGTATGGACAACTAACGGTTCATCATGTTGCTCAGATTAGGTAATTTTCTTTTCAAAAATCTTTTTCAAAATTTTTCTTTTATTTTTCGTTTTTCCTAACATTATTTTCGAAAAAATCAATAAAATCAAAAAAATCATAAAATCATAAAAATCAAAAATATTTTGTGTTCTTGTTTGAGTCTTGAGTCAATTTTTAAGTTTGGTGTCAATTGCATGCTTTAAAAATTTTTCTTGCATTTTTCGAAAATTCCATGCATTCATAGTGTTCTTCATGATCTTCAAGTTGTTCTTGATAAGTCTTCTTGTTTGATCTTGATGTTTTCTTGTTTTGTGTCTTTTCTTGTTTTTCATGTGCATCTTTGCATTCATATTTTCCAAGCATTAAAAATTTCTAAGTTTAGTGTCTTGCATGTTTTCTTTGCATCAAAAATTTTTCAAAAATATGTTCTTGATGTTCATCATGATCTTCAAAGTGTTCTTGGTGTTCATCTTGACATTCATATCATTCTTGCATGTATTCATTGTTTTGATCTAAAAATTTCATGCATTAAGTATTTTTGTTGTTTTTCTCTCTCATAATTAAAAATTCAAAAATCAAAAAAAATATCTTTTCCTTATTTCCCTCCAATTTTCGAAATTTTGGGTTCACTTGGTCAAAAAATTTTTAAAATTAGTTGTTTCATACAAGTCAAGTCAAAATTTCAATTTTAAAAATCTTATCTTTTCAAAATCTTTTTCAAAAATCATATCTTTTTCATTTTTTATTATTATTTTCAAAAATTTTAAAAATTATTTTTCAAAAATCTTTTTCTTAGCTTTTATATCTAATTTTCGAAAATTAGCTAACAATTAATGTGATTGGTTCAAAAATTTGAAGTTGTTACTTTCTTGTTAAGAAAGGTTCAATCTTTAAATTCTAAAATCTTATCTTGTAGTTTCTTGTTAGTTAAGTCATTTTAAAAATTAAATCTTTTTCAAAATATCTTTTTCTTAAAACTTTTATCTTATCTTTTTATCTTATCCTTCTCAAAATTTTATCTTTTTCAAAATTTGAATTCAAAATATCTTATCTAACTTCTTATCTTCTTATCTTTTTAAATTTTGATTTCAAATCTTTTTCAATCAACTAACTAACTTTTTTGTTTGTTTCTTATCTTTTTCAAAACCACCTAACCACTTCTCCCCCTCTAATTTTCGAAAATACCTCTTTCTTTTTCAAAAATTCTTTTTAATTAATTAATAATTTCAATTTTAATTACAATTTATCTCTAATTTTCGAAAATCCCTAACCCCTTTTTAAAATTATTTTCGAAATTCTCTTTCTCTTTTCTTCTTCTATTTAATTATTTGTTTACTAACACTTCTCTTCACCTCTCTTCATCTAAAAATCCGAATTCTTCTTCATTCTTCTACTCCCTTCTTTTTCTACTAACATAAAGGAATCTCTATACTGTGACATAGAGGATTCCTCTTTCTTTTCTTGTTTTCTTCTCTTTCATATGAGCAGGAATAGGGATAAAGGCACTCTTGTTGAAATTGATCCAGAACCTGAAAGGACTTTGAAGAAAAAATTAAGAGAAGCTAAATTACAACAATCCAGAAACAACCTTTCAGAAATTTTTGAACAAGAGAAGGAGATGGCAGCCGAAAATAATAATAATGCAAGGAGAATGCTTGGTGACTTCACAAAGCCAACGTCCAAGTTTGATGGAAGAAGCATCTCCATTCCTGCCATTGGAGCCGACAACTTTGAGCTGAAACCTCAGCTAGTTGCCTTAATGCAACAAAACTGCAAGTTTTATGGACTTCCATCTGAAGATCCTTATCAGTTTTTAACTGAGTTCTTGCAGATTTGTGAGACTGTAAAGACGAATGGAGTTGATCCTGAAGTCTACAGACTCATGCTTTTCCCTTTTGCTGTAAGAGACAGAGCTAGAATATGGTTGGATTCACAACCCAAGGATAGCCTGGACTCATGGGATAAGCTGGTCACTGCCTTCTTGGATAAATTCTTTCCTCCTCAAAAGCTGAGCAAGCTGAGAGTGGATGTCCAAACCTTCAAACAAAAAGATGGTGAATCCCTCTATGAAGCTTGGAAAAGATACAAGCAGCTGACCAAAAGATGTCCATCTGACATGTTTTCAGAATGGACCATATTAGATATATTCTATTATGGTCTCTCTGAATTTTCGAAAATGTCATTGGACCATTCTGCAGGTGGATCCATTCACCTAAAGAAAACGCCTGAAGAGGCTCAAGAACTCATTGACATGGTTGCAAATAACCAGTTCATGTACACTTCTGAGAGGAATTCCGTGAACAATGGGATACCTCAAAAGAAAGGAGTTCTTGAAATTGATACTCTGAATGCCATATTGGCTCAGAACAAAGTGTTGACTCAACAGGTCAACATGATCTCTCAAAATCTGAATGGATGGCAACATGCATCCAACAGTACTAGAGAGGCAGCTTCTGAAGAAGCTTATGATCCTGAGAACCCTGCCATGGCAGAGGTTAATTACATGGGTGAACCTTATGGAAACACCTATAACCCATCATGGAGAAATGATCCAAATTTCTCATGGAAGGATCAACAAAAGCCTCAACAAGGCTTTAACAATGGTGGACGTAATAGGCTGGGCAATAGCAAGCCATATCCATCATCTTCTCAGCAACAGACAGAGAATTCTGAACAAAACACTTCTAATTTAGCCAATGTAGTCTCTGATCTGTCAAAGGCCACTTTCAGTTTCATGAGTGAAACAAGATCCTCCATTAGAAATCTAGAGGCACAAGTGGGCCAACTGAGTAAGAAAGTCATTGAAACTCCTCCCAGTATTCTCCCAAGCAATACAGAAGAGAATCCAAAAGGAGAGTACAAAGTCATTGACATAGTCAATATGGCCGAATGCACAAGGGAGGAGGAGGACGAAAATCCTAGTGAGAAAGACCTCCTGGGACGTCCCTCAAGCAAGAAGGAGTTTCCTATTGAGGATCCAAAGGAATCTGAGGCTCATATAGAGACCATAGAGATTCCATTAAATCTCCTTCTGCCATTCATGAGCTCTGAAGACTATTCTTCCTCTGAAGAGGATGAAGATATGACTGGAGAGCAAGTTGCTCAATATTTAGGAGCTATCATGAAGCTAAATGCCAAGTTATTTGGTAATGAGACTTGGGAAAGTGAACCTCCCCTGCTCATTAATGAACTGGATACTTGGATTCAGAAAATTCTACCTCAAAAGAAACAAGATCCTGGCAAATTCTTAATACCTTGTACCATAGGCACCATGATCTTTGAAAAAGCTCTGTGTGATCTGGGGTCAGGGATAAATCTTATGCCACTCTCTGTAATGGAGAAGCTGGGGATCATTGAGGTACAACCTGCCTTGTTCTCATTACAATTGGCAGACAAGTCATTGAGACAAGCTTATGGATTGGTAGAGGACGTGCTAGTAAAGGTTGAAGGCCTTTACATCCCTGCTGATTTCATAATCTTAGACACTAGGAAGGAAGAGGATGATTGCATCATCCTTGGAAGACCCTTCCTAGCCACAGCAGGAGCTGTGATAGATGTCAACAGAGGTGAATTAGTCCTTCAATTGAATGGGGACTACCTTGTGTTTAAGGCACATGGCCATCCCTCTGTGACAAAAGAGAGTAAGCATGAAGAGCTTCTCTCAGTTCAGAGTCAAGAAGAGCCCACACAGTCAAACTCTAAGTTTGGTGTTGTGAGGCCACAACCAAACTCTAAGTTTGGTGTTAAGACCCCATATCCAAACTCTAAGTTTGGTGTTGGCAACTATACAACATTGACCTGATCACCTTGTGGCTCCATGAGAGCCACTGTCAAGCTATTGACATTAAAGAAGCGCTTGTTGGGAGGCAACCCAATTTTATTTATCTAATTTTATTTTTATTTTATTTTATTGTTATTTTGTGTTTTATTAGGTACATGATCATGAGGAGTCACGAAAAAATCATAAAAATTTAAAACAGAATCAAAAACAGCAGAAGAAAAAATTTACACCCTGGAGGACGCACAGGCTGGCGTTCAATGCCAGTAAGATGCATCTGGCCGGCGTTCAACGCCAGAACAGAGCATCATTCTGGCGCTGAACGCCAGAAACAAGCAACATTCTGGCGCTGAACGCCAGGAATGAGCCCAGAGAGGAAAAACTGGCGCTGAACGCCAGTAACAAGCATGAAACTGGCGTTCAACGCCAGAAACATGCTTTACATGGGCGTTGAACGCCCAGAATGTGCACCACACGGCGTTTAAACGCCAGAATGGTGTGCAAAGGCAATTTACATGCCTATTTGGTGCAGGGATGGAATTCCTTGACACCTCAGGACCTGTGGACCCCACAGGATCACCTCAGGATCTGTGGACCCCACAGGATCCCCACCTAACATATTCCCACCTTACCTCCTAATCCTATTTTTGTGATTTCTCTTCCCCATATCACACTTCCCAACACTTTTCACTAATCACCTCAATTCCTCTTCCCAATCAACCCATTCACCACTCACATCCATCCACTCTTCCCCATAAACCCCACCTACCTTAAAAAATTCAAAACCAATTTCCCACCCATTCCCACCCTAAATGGCCGAATACACACTACCCCCTCTCCCTACAAATACCCTTCCATTCTACTTCATTTTCACACAACACAAACCCCTCTTCTCCCACTTAGCCGAACCCACATCTCTCCCTCTCTACCATATTTTCTTCTTCTTCTTCTTCTCTTCTTTCTTCTCTTGCTCGAGGGCGAGCAATATTTTAAGTTTGGTGTGGTAAAAGCATAAAGCTTTTTGTTTTTCCATTACCATCAATGGCACCTAAGGCCAGAGTATCCTCTAGAAAAGGAAAAGGGAAGACAAAAGCTTCCACCTCCGAGTCATGGGAGATGGAAAGATTCATCTCCAAGAGCCATCAAGACCACTTCTATGATGTTGTGGCAAAAAAGAAGGTGATCCCTGAGGTCCCTTTCAAGCTCAAGAAAAATGAGTATCCGGAGATCCGACATGAAGTCCGAAGAAGAGGTTGGGAAGTCCTAACCAACCCCATGCAACAAGTTGGAATCTTAATGGTTCAAGAGTTCTATGCCAATGCATGGATCACTAGGAACCATGATCAAGGTATGAACCCGAGTCCAATGAATTATCTCACAATGGTTCGGGGGAAATACTTGGATTTTAGTCCGGAAAATGTGAGGTTGGCATTCTACTTGCCCATGATGCAAGGAGATGAACGCCCCTACACTAGAAGGGTCAACTTTGACCAAAGGTTGGACCAAGTCCTTATGGACATTTGTGTGGAAGGAGCTCAATGGAAGAGAGACTCCAAAGGCAAGCCAGTCCAACTAAGAAGACTGGATCTCAAGCCTGTGGCTAGAGGATGGTTGGAGTTCATTCAACGCTGCATCATTCCCACTAGCAACCGATCTGAAGTTACTGTGGATCGGGCCATCATGATTCATGGCATCATGATTGGAGAGGAAGTAGAAGTTCATGAGGTCATCTCCAATGAAATCTACAAAATAGCCGACAAGCCTTCACCCATGGCACGGCTAGCTTTTCCTCACCTTATTTGCCATCTATGTTACTCAGCTGGAGTTATCATAGAAGGAGACATCCTCATTGAAGAGGATAAGCCCATCACCAAGAAGAGGATGGAGCAAGCAAGAGAGACCCCTCACGGTTCTCAAGAGATGCATGAGGAAGCTCATCATCAAGAAATCCCTGAGATGCCTCAAGGGATGCACTTTCCTCCCAACAACTATTGGGAACAACTCAACACTTCCTTAGAAGATTTGAGCCACAATGTTGAACAACTAAGGGTGGAACATCATGAGCACTCCATCATTCTCCATGAAATAAGAGAAGATCAAAGAGCAATGAGGGAGGAGCAACAAAGGCAAGGAAGGGACATAGAAGAGCTTAAGAACATCATTGGTCCTTCAAGAAGAAGACGCCACTAAGGTGGATTCATTCCTTGTTCTTTATTTCTTTCTGTTTTCGGTTTTTAATGTTGTGTTTATCTATGTTTTGTGTCTTTATTTCATGATCATTAGTATGTAGTAACCATGTCTTAAAGCTATAAATAAAATCCATTAATCCTTCACCTCTCTTAAATGAAAAATGTTTTAATTCAAAAGAACAAGAAGTACATGAATTTCGAATTTATCCTTGAATTTAATTTAATTATATTGATGTGGTGACAATACTTTTGTTTTCTGAATGAATGCTTGAACAGTGCATATGTCTTTTGATCTTGTTGTTTATGAATGTTAAAATTGTTGGCTCTTGAAAGAATGATGAACAAAGAGAAATGTTATTGATGATCTGAAAAATCATGAAATTGATTCTTGAAGCAAGAAAAAGCAGTGAACAAGAAGAAGCTTGCGAAAAAAAAAAAGAGAAAAAGCAAGCAGAAAAAGCCAATAGCCCTTAAAACCAAAAGGCAAGGGTAAAAAGGATCCAAGGCTTTGAGCATCAATGGATAGGAGGGCCCAAGGAAATAAAATCCAGGCCTAAGCGGCTAAACCAAGCTGTCCCTAACCATGTGCTTGTGTCATGAAGGTCCAAGTGAAAAGCTTGAGACTGAGTGGTTAAAGTCGTGATCCAAAGCAAAAAGAGTGTGCTTAAGAGCTCTGGACACCACTAACTGGGGACTCTAGCAAACCTGAGTCACAATCTGAAAAGGTTCACCCAGTTATGTGTCTGTGGCATTTATGTATCCGGTGGTAATACTGGAAAACAAAGTGCTTAGGGCCACAGCCAAGACTCATAAGTAGCTGTGTTCAAGAATCAACATGCTTAACTAGAAAAATCAATAACACTATCCGAAATTCTAAGTTCCTAAGAGACGCCAATCACTCTAAACTACAAAGGAAAAAGTGAGATGCCAAAACTGTTCAGAAGCAAAAAGCTACAAGTCCCGCTCATCTAATTATAATTAATATTCATTGATATTCTGGAATCTATAGTATATTCTCTTCTTTTTATCCTATTTGATTTTCAGTTGCTTGGGGACAAGCAACAATTTAAGTTTGGTGTTGTGATGAGCGGATAATTTATACACTTTTTGGCATTGTTTTTAGGTAGTTTTTAGTAAGTTCAAGCTACTTTTAGGGATGTTTTCATTAGTTTTTATGTTAAATTCACATTTCTGGACTTTACTATGAGTTTGTGTGTTTTTCTGTGATTTCAGGTAATTTCTGGCTGAAATTGAGGGACTTGAGCAAAACTCTGAAAAAGGCTGACAAAAGGACTGCTGATGCTGTTGGAATCTGACCTTCCTGCACTCGAAATGGATTTTCTGGAGCTACAGAACTCCAAATGGCGCGCTCTCAACGGCGTTAGAAAGTAGACATCCAGAGCTTTCCAGAAATATATAATAGTCCATACTTTATTCGGAGATTGACGACGTAACTTGGCGTTGAACGCCAAGTACATGCTGCTGTCTGGAGTTAAACGCCAGAAAAACGTCATGATCCGGAGTTGAACGCCCAAAACACGTCATAACTCGGAGTTCAACTCCAAGAGAAGCCTCAGCTCGTGGATTGATCAAGCTCAGCCCAAGCATACACCAAGTGGGCCCCGGAAGTGGATTTATGCATCAATTACTTACTCATGTAAACCCTAGGAGCTAGTTTATTATAAATAGAACATTTAACTATTGTATTAGACATTTTTTGACAGTTTAATCTCTTGACTATTTAGCCTTTGATTTTTCAGTCTCTTGATCACTCAGGGGGCTGGCCATTCGGCCATGCCTGAACCTTTTACTTATGTATTTTCAACGGTGGAGTTTCTACACACCATAGATTAAGGGTGTGGAGCTCTGCTGTACCTCAAGTTTCAATACAATTACTATTACTTTTCGATCAATTCTCTCTTATTCTTATTCCAAGATATACGTTGCACAACACTTTGATGAATGTGATGATCTGTGACACTCATCATCATTCTCACCTATGAACGCGCGTGATTGACAACCACTTCCGTTCTACCTTAGGCCGGGCGCATATCTCTTAGATTCCCTAACAGAATCTTCGTGGTATAAGCTAGATAGATGGCGGCATTCATGAGGATCCGGAAAGTCTAACATTGTCTGTGGTATTCCGAGTAGGATCCTGGGAATCCGGAAAGTCTAACCTTGTCTGTGGTATTCCGAGTAGGATTCCGGTATTGAATGACTGTGACGAGCTTCAAACTCCTGAAGGCTGGGCATTAGTGACAAACGCAAAAGAATCAATGGATTCTATTCCAACCTGATTGAGAACCGACAGATGATTAGCCGTGCTGTGACAGAGCATTTGGACCATTTTCACTGAGAGGATGGGATGTAGCTATCAACCAAGGGTGATGCCTCCAGACGATTAGCCGTGTAGTGACAGCGCATAGGACCATTTTCCCGAGAGGATTAAAAGTAGCCATTGATGATAGTGATGCCCTACATACAGCTTGCCATGGACAGGAGTAAGAAGGATTGAAGGAAGAGCGAGTAGTGAAGCAGAGTTTCAAGAGGAACACAGCATCTCCACACACCTATCTGAAATTCCCACTATTGATTTACATAAGTATTTCTATCCTTTTTTATTTTCTATTTTATTATTAATTTTCGAAACCATAAACCAATTTAATCTGCCTAACTGAGATTTACAAGGTGACCATAGCTTGCTTCATACCAACAATCTCTGTAGGATCGACCCTTACTCACGTAAGATTTATTACTTGGACGACCCAGTACACTTGCTGGTTAGTTGAACGGAGTTGTGAATTCAACCGGTGCCATAATAATGATTTCATACAAATACAAAGAATATGGATCACAATTTCGTCCACCAATATGCTTTGTTCTATCGCCTTTGATGTATCCGCTTTTAAGTTGAGCAATACATGCTGCATTATCTTCAAACAGGACAGTTGGAGCTATCTTATGATCAATCAGTCTACATGATGACAGAATATATTGAATCAGACTCCTCAGCCAAAAACACTCGCGACTAGTTTCATGAATCGCCAGTATTTCGGCATGATTAGAGGATGTTACAGCAATTGTCTTTTTTGTGGACCTCCATGATATAGCTGTTCCACCATATGTAAACAGGTATCCTGTTTGAGATCTCCCTTTATGTGGATCAGACAAGTATCCGGCATCTGCATAGCCAACTAGTTGTGACTTGGATCCATAGGGATAAAACAATCCCATATCAACTGTCCCATGAAGATATCGAAAGATTTGTTTGATTCCACTCCAATGTCTTCTGGTTGGAGAGGAACTATATCTTGCTAGTAAATTCACAGCAAATGATATATCAGGTCGCGTATTATTAGTAAGATACATTAGCAAATAAAGATCCCACTTTTTATATGCTCGATCTGCAGGCCGAGACAAAATTTAGTTCTTCCAAGATCTTTCATCTCAAACTCTTCTTTTAGAGTTTTTATAATTGTTGGAATCTCTTCAGAAGTCCCAATGATATTTAAATCATCAACGTACACAGCAATTATAATGAATCCAGAAGCAGTTTTCTTTATGAAAACACACGGGCATATATCATCATTCTTGAAACCGTTTTTAGCCAGATACTCAGTAAGACGATTATACAACATTCGTTCAGATTGCTTTAGACCATATAAAGATCTTTGCAATTTGACTGAGTATAACCCTTGCGAATATTCAT
Organism: Arachis stenosperma; assembly: GCF_014773155.1. Classification (NCBI taxonomy): domain Eukaryota; kingdom Viridiplantae; phylum Streptophyta; class Magnoliopsida; order Fabales; family Fabaceae; genus Arachis; species Arachis stenosperma. The sequence goes on along the minus strand of NC_080380.1, from coordinate 109,361,001 downwards.
TGGATGGTTTAGATATCTTTAGTCCTTCAGGGACTTTTATATAGATATCACGATCTAATGAGCCGTATAAATATGCTGTTACCACATCCATTAAATGCATATGCAGTTTATGATATGCAGATAAACTGACCAAATAACGCAATGCTATCGCATCCACTACAGGGGAATACGTTTCTTCATAATCTATACCGGGCCTTTGTGAAAAACCTTGTGCCACAAGTCGAGCTTTGTAGCGCACAACTTCATTTTTCTCATTTCGTTTTCTCACAAATACCCACTTATATCCAACAGGTTTTACATCTTCAGGTGTACGGACTACAGGTCCAAAGACTTCATGTTTTCCAAGTGAGTCTAATTCAGCCTTCATGGCTTCTTTTCATTTTGGCCAATCATTCCTTTGTCGACATTCTTCGACTGATCTTGGCTCAAGATCCTTACTTTCATGCAGGATATTTAATGCCACATTATATGCAAATATTTCATTGACAATTGTCTTATTTCGGTCCCATCTCTCTCCTGTAAAGACATAATTTATCGAAATCTCGTCATTTTCACAATTTTCAGGTACCTGAACGTCTTCTGGCGTTATATCAGAATTTTGGACAACTGCAGGTGTCTCTACTATGTCTTTTTCAACAGAAATATTATTTACCTCTTTTCTCTTTCGAGGATTTTTGTCTTTGGAACCGACAGGCCTGCCACGCTTCTGGCGTGAATTTGCTTCAATGGCTACTTGTCCTACTGGAACATCAATTCGAATTGGGGCATTTTCTGCTAGTATATAAGATTTAGTTATCCTCTTTGTATCGGAAAATGCATCAGGCAATTCATTTGCTATTCTTTGCAAATCTATAATCTTTTGAACTTCCAGTTCACATTGCCCTGATCGAGGATCTAAATGCATCAACGATGATGCATTCCAGTTAAGTTCCTTTTCAGGAAGCTTATTATCTCCCCCTAATGTTGAAAATTTTGATTCATCAAATGACAATTCGCAAATCGGGCTTTAAATACATCTCCAGTTTGTATCTTAAGATACCTCACTATAGAGGGAGAATCATATCCAACATATATCCCTAATTTTCTTTGGGATCCCATTTTGGTGTGATTAGGTGGTGCAATGGGAACATATATCGCACACCCAAATATTCTTAAATGGGAAACATTTGGCTGCTGGCCAAAAGCTAATTGCATGGGAGAAAACTGATGGTAACTTGTTGGCCTCAAACGAATAAGTGCTGTGGCATGTAAAATAGCATGCCCCCAAACCGAAGTTGGGAGATTTGTTCTCATAAGCAAGGGTCTAGCAATTAATTGGAGGCGTTTAATAAGTGATTCTGCTAACCCATTTTGTGTGTGAACATAAGCTACTGGATGTTCAACACTTACTCCATTAGCCATACAATAAGCATCAAAAGCTTGGGAAGTAAATTCACCAGCATTATCAAGACGAATTGCTTTGATTGGATTTTCTGGAAATTGTGCTTTTAATCGAATAATTTGAGCCAGTAATCTCGCAAATGCTAGGTTGCGAGAAGATAATAAGCACACATGTGACCATCTCGAAGATGCGTCTATTAGGACCATAAAATATCTAAAAGATCCACATGGTAGATGAATAGGTCCACATATATCACCTTGAATCCTTTCTAGGAATTCAGGGGACTCAAACTCAATCTTTACTGGTGATGGCCTTAAAATCAACTTTTCCTGAGAACATGCAGCACAACAAAATTCACTAGCTTTAAGAATCTTCTGGTTCTTTAGTGAATGTCCATGAGAGTTTTCAATAATTCTCCTCATCATGGTTGTTCCCGGATGACCCAATCGGTCGTGCCAAGTTATGAATTCATTTGGGCTAGTAAACTTCTGATTTACAGTAGCATGTGATTCAATTGCACTAATCTTGGTATAATACAACCCAGATGAAAGAGAGGGTAATTTTTCTAATATAACTTTCTTATTAGAATCATGAGTTGTGATACATAAGTACTCATGATTTCCCTCATTCATAGTCTCAATATGATATCCATTTCGGCGAATATCTTTAAAGCTCAACAAGTTTCTTCGAGACTTGGTAGACAACAGTGCATTATTTATTATGAATTTTGTTCCTCCAAGAAACAAAATTATAGCTCTTCTGGGGCCTTCTATCACATTGCCTGAGCCAATAATAGTATTAACACATTCTTCTTTTGGCACCAGATGGGTAAAATATATATCATTTTTGAGAATAGTGTGCGAACTTGCACTATCCGCAAGGTATACATCTTCATTACATATCCTTGCCATTCTCTTCAAAGACAAATAATAATAAAATGAGTAGTATGCACAGTTAAATTGAATACTTGATCGGAATTATTTTTCTAAGAAATACTGTACATAAAAATAATGTCATATACTAAAATTTTATTTTAAAACATGATACATTTAATAATTTCAAAATTCATAAACATTAATATTTTATTATTTATATACATCATATTTGAAACTTAAATACATAGAAAATAAAACTTAACAATAAGTTCTTTACATTATTTATTTACATGAATGCTTAATAATCTCACACATTAAACTATTCCATCATTGATCAAATGACCAATATTTCCTTCAGGATCCTCAAAGAAATCAGATACATCATAATGAGTGGTAGAATTTTTAGTATCATTTGAAACGAAATTTGACTCTTTTTCCTTGTCGTCCTTTTTCAAAGATGCCTGGTAAAGATCAACTAGGTGCCTTGGGGTACGACAGGTACGTGACCAATGGCCCTTTCCACCACAACGGAAACACTTATCCTCTGTTGATTTATTCTGCCCGATATTTCTTTCTCTTATCCCACTTCTGGTGAGATCCTCTCTTTTGAATATAATTCTTTTTCTTTCCATAATTTTTCTTGTTATTAAAACTTTTCCATTTACTTCTTCTGGGGTAATTTGCCGTATTTACTTCGGGAAATGGGGCGGTGCCAGCTGGGCGCGCTTCATGATTTTTCAACAGCAACTCATTGTTGCGTTCAGCAACAAGAAGGTAAGAAATTAACTCAGAATATTTTTTAAACCCTTTTTCTCGATACTGCTGCTGCAGGAGCACATTCGAGGCATGGAATTGAGAAAGTTTTCTCCAACATATCATAATCAGTGATCTTTTCCCCACATAATTTCATTCGTGAGGTGATTCGAAACATTGCAGAATTATATTTATTTATAGATTTAAAATCTTGTAAACGCAAATGCGTCCATTCATATCGGGTTTGAGGAAGTATCACCGTTTTCTGATGATTATACCTTTCTTCAAGGTCTTTCCAAAGATTTGCAGGATCTTTTAATGTGAGATATTCATTTTTCAATCCTTTGTCAAGATGACGACGAAGAAAAATCATGGCTTTGGCTTTATCCTTTTGGGATGCATTATTTTCAGCCTTAATGGTATCTCCAAGATCCATTGAATCAAGATGAATTTCAGCATCTAATATCCATGATAAATAATTGTTTCCAGATATATCAAGAGCATTGAATTCAAGATGAGAGAGTTTCGACATAATGAAAAATTGTTACCTGAGTCTTCTTAAAAATTTGATCAGAGTCTCGTGCTGATAACGTGTTATAAAATAAATAAAAGATATATTAAATATAAAATAAAGATGTATAAATAGAAGACTCTAGCATTAAAATAATTAACTTAATAATATTATATGTTGTAACGTGTATATATATATAAAGATAGAAAGGAGTATAAAAAGTAAAGAAAGAGAGAATTGCATAAATATATATATATATATATATATATATATATATATATATATATATATATATATATATATATATATATATAAAGATAGAAAAGAATATAAAAGTAAAGAGAGAGAATTGCATTTGCTTTTGTTTTTATTATTGCTGTGTGTCTCACATTCGTAAGATGGCTTCTATATATATAGGCAAATGAAGTTTAATTTCCAACTTCATTCAGTATTGTAAATGAAAATCAACCGCCCATATTAATGGGCATTTAATTTAATCTTATCGCAACAAAAATCAAATTTTTTATATTTATTTTTGTTTGAATTAGTATAAAATATAAACGTGTTAATGTATGTTAGTATTAATTTTTAGTTGTTAAGATGATAGGGATCTAAATTTAAAATTTATTTATTTAGATCGGTAGATAGATTTGTTTAAATTAGTATAAATGTAAACTTGTTAATATAAGTATTAATTTTTAATTGTTAATACGATAGATATTTAAATTTGAAATTTATTTTCTTAGATTAGTGGATACATTTGTTTAAATTAATATAAATTAGGGGTGTTTAAATCTAAATCGATCCAAATTAAACTGCTCTTCCAATCTAATCTAAATCGAAAACTGATTAAAACCGCACTAATTTTTAAATTTAATTGGATTCTATTTTTTGTAAACCGCGTGGATCAAATTTAATTTAATCTAAAGCGCAAAATGGGATATACTAATATTGTTTTATTATCATATTTACAATTTTACTTATAATATGTTCAATTTATTATATATTTTTATATTATTTATATATTATTATTATTTAATAAATATTTTATTTTTCAAATAAAAATTATTTATTTATTTTAACTAAGTTATAATTTTATTTCTATTCTTATGTTATTGTTGATTTTTTAAGATATTGTTAAGACTTGTTATGTCATTGTTAATTATTTAAAATTTCATACTGAGACTTGTTATGTATATTTATTTTTTTTATTTTATAAAATCGCAAATCTAATCCAATTCAAACTGCTTAAAATTGGATCGAATTCTTTTTTAAAAATCATCCAATCTAAATTGCATTGTAAGTAAAATTAGTGTTCGGATCAGATGAGTTTTTAACCCAAAATCGATTCAAACTGCACTACAAAAATCCCTAATATAAATATATACTTGTTCATGTATGTTAGTATTAATTTTTAATTGTTAAGACAATAAAGTTTTATTTTTTTAGATTAGTGGATAAATTTGTTTCAATTAGTCTAAATATATACTTATTAAAGTATGTTAGTATTAACTTTTAGTTATTAAGACGATAGACATCTCAATTTGAAATTTATTTTCTTAGATTAGTAGATACTTTGTTTAAATTAGTATAAATATAAATTTCTTAATGTATGTTAGTATTAATTTTTAGTTATTAAGATGATAGAGATTTAAATTTTAAATTTATATTTTTAGGATAGAAAAATAAATTTTAGTATATATTTATTTAATTTTTTTATTAATTTTATTAGAAGTGTGTATATATTATATGAATAACTCTGGAGTAATTTTTAATATCTTTTGTCATCGTTTGACTAGTATAAATATTAAATTGTCTTTAACAAATAAATTTTACTAATTCATCTGTGTAAACTCTTAAAAAATATAGGTGCAAACGGTATTAATTCATGTGTGCAAAGTTTGGTAAATATAGATGCAAACTATATGCTTTTTGTTTGCGAATGGGTACAAATTATTGCTAGTCAAATATTAACAAAAAAAATAATATTTACTGGCTATGTAGAATTGTTCATATTATATTATTATTAATTATTTTAGATTATATTTATTATTAAATTATGAGATTTATTTGCATATGTTTATATAATTTATTTAATTTTTAACAAAGTCGTGGAGTCCTATTTGAGGAATAGGAATTTGGTTGAGGGACCACCAAAGGTACTCTTCCTCCAAAAAATGTTGCACAGATCAGAGACTTCATTTTTGATAACTTGTTGTTATCTGCTTTTGTTGAGAGGTAGCGCTTTGAGACGCATATTTTTCATATGCATAAATAGAGAGCCAGTTAGAAGGTGCGTACGAAATTTTTAGAGACGGTATGTCTATGATATGTGGAAATTGGTGGTTGATGCACTTAAACCCATGCTTCCACGGCAACCGATTCAGAGGGTGAAGCACATTCGGAATCATACAACGGAACGATGATATGACTAAAGACTCAGCTGAGGAACATATCACTAGATGCGCTACTTGATGTTCTTAAACAATATGCACGATTAAATCCTTTGGTTGATTGATAGTCTATTGATAACTGATTAGTCTAGTACCACCATGCATATCAGGTAGATCCTGTTATTCCTTGACTTGGAGAGATGTTAGTGATACTCGTGGAGATCAATAATGCTCATGAACTTACCATTGTTTGTACATGACTATATATGAATCATGAGGTAGGTGATTTGGCAGGTTATATCACCCTTAATCCTTACATATTTTTCATAAAAATGAGTATCATCAATAGATATAAGAGGTGAATACTGCAATACAAGAAAAAAATATTCAGAATACTTTATCGAATTGCATAGAGTCAAAGTTCCAAAGATTGGAGATTATGTACTGTACCAACCAAACGCTCTATTACATTCAACAACTTTGGAAGTTGGTTGTATGACTCTGTTTTATCAATTTTTAGACTAATGGTTTGGGAGCGAAACCTACTCCTCTTTGCGAGTACCAATTTTCTCAAAGTGTGTAACACCCTACCATACCGAGTCTTATGCTTAAGTCATAATTCAGAGATGGCAAGGTATTACGACCTCTAAAATAAAAATTTAGTACGTATAGTAGTATGAATGATTGATTATAACTAGGAGCCTTTGTAGAAAAAGGGGTAAACAAAAACCGCAACTCAAGGGCGCAACACTCCGATCGATAACGTAACGAACAAGGATAAACCAACGCGAGATATATGTATACAAAAGAGTGTCAAAAACAGGAATATCAAGACTCAAAATCTGGCTGCGAAGATAACCGGTCCGAGCATAACAATATATACATATGATAAAATAAGGAAAACCCCAAGGGAAACCCAAAGGGACACAAATACATAAAACCTATTCTCCAAAATCTCCCATAAGAGGAGTCATCACAGTTTGTATTATTTAATGGAGATAAAAGTATCTAAGCAAAACATATAAACCAAAACTTAGTCCCGAGAACAAGGATCTTCGCAAATCTAGAAGTCTCCAGCATGCCTCAGCGGGAAACCTCACGTCCTGCATCTGAAAACCACAAAATCCGCATGGGTGAGAACCAGAGGTCTCCAGCATGGTAACAGCTTCCACATATATAATACATAATAATAGAGGAAAGCCGAAGGCAATCCTAGAACTTCCTCCAGATAATATCAAAGCTTATAAACAAGCTAAACCATATAAGGGCATCTGACTAAAGATTCTTCAGTCTAACTAATACTTCCCTTTCCAATTCCTTCAAACCTCCCAACCACCAGCAGGAGTATAATGTAGCAAACACAGTTATATCAGACAAAGAATATACAAATAGGAGCAGTTAAGACATTTAGACAATTAGCAAGTAATATGCAGTCAAATAGGCAATCTCAAACAATTCACATAGTATGCATATGATGAATGCCTGTCCCTAGTGGCCGATGATATCAGCTTGTCGGTTATAGAGCCAACCCGACAAGTCCTGGTCGCTAACCATTGGACTGTCCCTCTGTCGCGCATCCCCAACTCGAGTTATACTCGTTATAAACTTGATCATAAACATGATCCATATCCATCACCCTCACTGGTGAATATTTCGGGGGCGAGCTCATCCGGGTCTTTCACAGTGCCCGGCCACACTTACGACATAGGGTCAACAGAGTATCAAGTCTCAACCTGGAGCACGTGATGGCTAGCCACTGCTACTACCCAGGGAAACTCGTATCTCAGATAGTGGAAGTGCAATTCACAATTATCAATAATTCAGCATCAACATGCATGAATTCTCATCCATGGATCAACATCCATATCAACCATCCGGCTCACGGTTCAGTCCAGAACCAGCCAATATTCATAGCATACACAGCTATTCCGGCTCACGGTTAAATCCATAACCAGCCAATATTCATAGCATACACAGCTATTCCGGCTCACGGTTAAATCCATAACCAGCCATTTCATTAACAATTACAGCCTTTCGCCCCATGGCATAACAAGCACTTCCACCACCATCCTCCGCATCTCACATAATCATCTTGATCCTTATTGATCATTCATTTTTCCCTTGCTTCACTCGCAAGTTATCTCATTCACTAGCCCCTTTTTAATAGCTAGGCATGTCATAATGATTTAAGACATAAATGGTGAGATCGGAGGCTTAGAAGTATGAGATTTGGCTTTTAAAACTCAAAAATCAACTTTGGGATGAAAATAGGGCCACGCGTACGCGCACTCCACGCGCACGCGTGGATGGCCTCAAAAACTCATTGACGCGTAAGCGTCATGCACGCTAACGCGTGGATTAAAAATTTGCCAATCGACGCGCACGCGTCAACCACGCGTACGCGCGGGTGTTCTCGTGCCCCAGGCACAACACTGGCACAGTTCTGGCATAACTCTCTGGAAAATGGCTGGGCATTGGGTGCAGCACAATCGGCGCGCCCGCACACATCACGCGCACGCGTGGATGGCGCTCTCTGGAAGATCGGCGCGTACGCGCCAGGTGCGCCCACGCGTAAGGGGTCATTCTGCTAAAAATTTTCTAAGTTAAAAAGCTGCAGAATTCACCAATTTAAACCCCAATCTTCCGACGGACATAACTTCCTCATTTTAAATCGTTTTTCACCCGTTCTTCGAACGGCATGGACATCCCGGATCCAATTTCATTTCTAAACAGATTTGGTACAAAACGGAGATCCGTAGTCCAAGTTATGTCCCGTCAAAGTATGCCCAAAAACCTTATTTTCATACAAAACCACAATATGCCATTTTCAAAACAAACCATTTTCAACTCTTTTCAAAATCAATCAAAACATATCAATTTCATCCCTTTTCTTTGAAATCAATCAAAATGTATCAAATTCAACATCAAGCCTCCTCAACTCACACATTGACACATAACCACAATTTATCAAAATCACTATCTCATCATTTTAGCCCACTTCACCCAAGTGGCTCAAACTCAAACATATTGACATATCATATACTATTCCTCATGCCAATTCTCAACAACATCAATTCCAATAAACCATCATTGTACATAATCAATATCATACTCACCATCAACATGGTTCAACCCACAAGTCAACCATAACCAATCATCAAGCATATATCACAACATGCATATTTCTCATACATCATACCACCAAGGAATCAATAATCATCATCACATATATGACCACATCATATATCTCAATCATTCAACAACATCCACAATTCAATGCCTATCTTAGGGCCTCTAGCCTAAGTATTTCCTACCACATTACATATTAGATACGGGAAACCGAAACCATACCTTAGCCGAATTTCCCAAGCTCCACCGGAGCACTTCCAAACCACTTATCCACAAGCTCTCAAGGCCTCAACACCTCCAAGAACAGATTTTTCACCACCAAACCCTTTTTAAGCTTTTCAAAGTCACCAATCAAGCTCCAATATTCACATATATACAACCTAAGCCATAATCATCATATCCATACACAACACCTCAAAACCCAAACATCATAAAATCACAAATTACACTAGGGTTGAGAATCTTACCACACCCAAGGTCCAAGGAGACAAGATTAACCTTCTCCTTCAAGAGAGTTGGGTCCTATAACATCAAAGAACCCAAAATCTCAACATTTTACCCATGAAACTCGAAAATAAGGGCTGGAATTTCGAACAGAAACTTGTGGCTTACCTCAAGATTAGTTGTATGGGTTTTGTAGAGCTCTCCGCGGTGAACGTGTGGCCGCAAACGGAGCGGCAATCGGAGCTCTAGATCAAAAGTTATGGTGGTTTGAAGATCAAGTGAGAGAAAGAACTTGAGAGAGTGTTCTTCTCCCCCCTTCCCTCTAATTCAGCGTGTTTGTGTGTGTAATGAGGAGAGAGAGTGCTGAAAACTAGGGTTTTGGTTAAGTTATGTTGGGCCAAGGGTCCACTTTGGGTCCAATTGGCCCGGTTTGGCCCGTTCGGTCCAATCTTGGTCCGAATTCTATAAAATTGGTACCGAAATTCTCGTCTCAATCTCCTCTATCACATTTAGCCATAAAAATCACATTTTAGGCTTTCTAGAATAAATTCTCATTTATGGGTTAATTAGCCGTTAATTAACCGGGTTTTACATTCTACCCACTTAATTGGGAATTTTGCCCACAAAATTCAAATGCAATTACTTGAGAATAAATGCGGATAATCCGTTCGCATCTCCGACTCAAGTTCCCAAGTGTGTTCCTCAACACTGCCTCGACTGCAAGCCACTTTGACTAATGAAACCTCTTTTCCATGCAACCGTTTGATACTAGTATCATCAATTCTGACTGGGGCCACTGGAAGCGTCAAATCTTCCCTTAACTGAACCGATTCAGGTTCCAACACATGGCTAGCATCAGGAGTGTACTTCCGAAACTGCGACACGTGAAACACGTCGTGCAGGTTCGAAAGATGAGGTGGTAGAGCCATCCGATACGCCACCGGTCCAATCCTCTCTAGTATCTGAAATGGACCAATGTATCGAGGATTCAACTTCTTTGCCTTAATCGCCCTACCTACTCCCGTAGTCGGAGTAACCTTAAGAAAAACATGGTCCCCTTCCTCAAATTCTAAGGGCTTTCGCCTTTGATCGGCGTAACTCTTTTGACGACTCTGTGCCGTAAGCATCCTATCTCGGATTTTCTTGACTTGCTCAGTGGTCTCCTCTCAGATTGACCATCTGTTTGAGGATGGTAAGCCGTGCTCAAGCTTAATCGGGTTCCAAAAGCCTTCTGAAATGCACCCCAAACCTTGAAGTGAAACGAGGATCTCTATCAGAGATTATAGTAGGGTACACCATGAAGTCTTACAATCTCCTTTATGTATAAACCGTGCTAGCTCCTCAAGGGTGTAAGTCATACGAATGGGTAAGAAGTGAGCTGACTTCGTCAGTCGGTCCACAATCACCCAAATAGCATCAAAACCAGCCCTAGTCCTTGGCAATCCTGACACAAAGTCCATTGCAATACTTTCCCACTTCCATTGTGGAATCTCTAAAGGTTGCAAACATACCGGCAGGCTTTTGATGTTCATCTTTACCTTTTGACAAGTTAAGCACTTTGCAAATAGCATCAAACCAGCCTAGTCCTTGGCAATCCTGACACAAAGTCCATTGCAATACTTTCCCACTTCCATTGTGGAATCTCTAAAGGTTGCAACATACCGGCAGGCTTTGATGTTCAATCTTTACCTTTTGACAAGTTAAGCACTTTGATACATATTCCGCCACATCATTCTTATACCCGGCCACCAAAACATCGCCTTTAAATCATGGTACATCTTAGTACTTCCCGGGTGAATGGAGAATCCACTTTTGTGTGCCTCCTTTAAAATATCTTGCCTCAAAATGCCAACATCCGGCACAATGATTCTACCCTTGAATCTCCATAACCATCTTTTTCTTCCGACACTCTCCTGTTTTCCTTGCTCAATGGCCGTAACACCTTCCATAACGCTTCATCATTTTGATGAGCCTTAGGAGTTCGGACTTAAAGTCACTTGAGATTTCTAATCGGCTCAAACACAAGGTTCCGGATACTTCTTGAGCACCAATTTTAAGATTCTCAAATCCCTTGAGCAATTCTCCTCTTGAAAGCTCATCCAAGCCACATAACAACTTCCGACTTAACGCATCCGCCACTACATTCGCCTTCCCGGATGGTAATGCAACTCAAAGTCGTAGTCCTTCACAATTCCATCCACCTCTCTGCCTCATTAAGCTCTTTCTGATAAAAGAGGTACTTCAAGTTCTTATGATCAGAGAAAACTTGGAACTTAATCCCATAGAGATAATGCCTCCACACCTTCAAGGCAAACACAACCGCAGCGAGTTCCATGATCAGAGAAAACTTGGAACTTAATCCCATAGAGATAATGCCTCCACACCTTCAAGGCAAACACAACCGCAGCGAGTTCCAAATCGTGCGTAGGGTAACTAACTTCATGAGGTCTCAACTGTCGTGAGCATACGCCACCACATTACGATGCTGCATCAGCACGCACCCTAGACCCTTCAATGAGGCATCACAATACACCTCAAATGGCTCATTCGGCTCGGGTAACACTTAACACAGGTGCAGTTGTCAACTTTTTCTTCAATGCTGAAAGCTCTCCTCGCATTCAGGAGTCCAAACAAACGGAGTGTCTTTGCGGGTTAACTTTGTCATTGGCAAGCTATCTGTGAAAAGCCCTTGATAAACCTTCGGTAATAGCCAGCTAAACCCAAAAATCCTTATCTCTGTTACGGTGGTGGTTGTTCCAATCCATCACAGCCTCCACCTTAGTTGGGTCTACGGCTATTCCCTTCTTACTCACCACGTGACCCAAAAACTTCACCTCACTCTTCCAAAACTCACACTTAGACAGTTTTGCATAGAGTTTCTTCTCCTTTAGAATCTGCAACACGGTCCTCAAGTGTTCCGCATGCTCTTCTTCAGTCTTGGAATAAATTAGTATGTCATCAATGAAGACAACAACGAATTTATCCAGAAACGGACAGAAAACTCTATTCATGTAATCCATGAATACCGCAGGAGCGTTCGTCAACCCAAAGGACATCACAGGTGTACTCGTAATGACCATAACGAGTCCTGAAAGCGGTCTTAGGGATATCCTCACCCCTCACCCTTATCTGGTGATAACCGGATCGCAAATCGATCTTGGAGAAAACTCCAGCTCCTTGTAACTGATCCATAAGATCATCAATCCTCGGCAATGGGTACTTATTCTTTATTGTAACCTTGTTCAGCTGCCTGTAATCCACACAGAGCCGCATACTCCCATCCTTCTTCTTCACCAGTAACACTGGAGCACCCCACGGAGAGACGCTTGGTCGTATAAAATTCTTTCCCAACAAATCCTCTAACTGAGACTTGAGCTCGTTCATCTCTAACGGTGACATCCTATAAGGAGCACTTGAGATTGGTCCCGCCCCGGGCACCAATTCAATAGCAAACTCAACCTCACGGTTAGGTGGAAACTCATCAATATCATCGGGAAACACTTCTGGAAACTCACACACCACCGGAATCTATTCCCGCTTTTGATCATCACCCGAAACGCCCGCGGTTAACAACATGATACCCTGACATTCGATTCCAGAACAGTTCACCATCATCGAATTCAAGTAGTAATTATTCACCACAACTGGCCCTTCTGTATCTTCTGGCATAAAGTACACCGACTTTGTAGAACAATCAAGCAGAACATGGTTCTTAGATAACCAATCCAATCCCAAGATAAGATCAAGACCGATCATCGGTAAGCAGATTAAATTATGAACAAAATCACGCTGCTTGAACCTAAAGGAAACTTCCGGGCACCCTAGCCTAGTTACCGTTACAATCTTCAATCCTAACTCATGGGCTTTTTCAAATGCAATGAATGAATGCGATGCTCCAGAATCAAATAAAGCATTTAAAGTCTGACCAGCCATTTCACAGTTATCTCGAATAAGTGTCTCGGATCCCTCAACTCCTACAGCTGAAGTGGTGAACACCCGACCAGTCTGTTGTGCCTTTCCAGCACCTTGTTTCTGCCTTTCCGGACAACTTGCGGCTTTATGCCCCGCTTTCCCACAATTGTAGCACAAACCCCATCCGGCCTTGCATGGTGCTCCCGGATGGTGACTCCCACACCTAGCACAAGCTTGATCATTCTGAGGCTGCTTCCCAAACTTCTTTCCTTGGGAGTTGTTGTTGTTGGGCCTCCTGAAAGAGCCTCCCCTCTTGAAAGACGGACCTCTAGGTGCAAAGCTCTTCCCTCGGTTCTGTGGAAATGAACCTTTGTGACTCTCTTTCTCAGCGGTTGCCCTTTTCACACACTCTTCAGCAACCCTACACTTGTTCACTAATTCGGAGAAAGTCCTAATCTCCATTGGTCCCACTGAACTGAAGATATCACTCCGGAGTCCTCTTCATACTTAACACTTCCATTCCTCATATTCCACCGGAGTCCCTTGGCACATACGAGAAACCTGAACAGCTCCTCAAACTTGTCAGTATACTCTGATTAGACATAGTACCCTGCTTCAGCTGTAACAATTCAAGTTTCTTAGCCGTCCTAGCAGAAGTCGGAAAGTACTTCTTATAGAACTCTTCTTGAAAGACATTCCAGGTGATATAGTCATCACCCTGCTGCAGAAGACGTCGGATGCCTTGCACCAATGCGACGCTTCACCGGTGAGCATATAGTGGCAAACTCGACACGCTGTCCTTCAGGTACCACTTGTGCTGTAATGCTCGCTATAGCCTGAAACCATGTATCAGCCTCAGTCGGGCTAGTAGTTCCCTTGAACTTAGGCGGATTAACCTTCAAAAAGTTTGCCAGTGTCATCGGGCCTTGAACTCCACCTCCATCATTACCATGGTTGTTCATCTGTTGACCAAGAGCCTCAGCAGTGGCTTGCATAGCAGCAGCCATGTTCTCCAACGCAGTCATAAAGTTCTCCGGGTCATTAGGGTTATTCTCCGGTGCACGAGCATTCGTACGACCTCTCACACTACCTCTACCGCGTCCACGAGGCGCCATCTGGTTCCTATACACACCAAACAATCGATATTAAGTTGATCAGTCTCAATATCGGAAGTCTAGTGCTTCAAAGTCCCAAATGCATGCTCATGAACGTTTATGCCAATTATATCAAGCAGATATACTAATAGCACATAACACACACATAGAGAATGCACAGAAGCATAGTCAGTCCATTCTTCAGGCTCTACAGGAACGAACTGCTCTGATACCATAATGTAACACCCTACCATACCGAGTCTTATGCTTAAGTCATAATTCAAAGATGGCAAGGAATTACGACCTCTAAAATAAAAATTTAGTACGTATAGTAGTATGAATGATTGATTATAACTAGGAGCCTTTGTAGAAAAAGAGGGGTAAACAAAAACCGCAACTCAAGGGCGCAACACTCCGATCGATAACGTAACGAACAAGGATAAACCAACGCGAGATATATGTATACAAAAGAGTGTCAAAAACAGGAATATCAAGACTCAGAATCCGGCTGCGCAGATAACCGGTCCGAGCATAACAATATATACATATGATAAAATAAGAAAAACCCCAAGGGAAACCTAAAGGGACACAAATACATAAAACCTATTCTCCAAAATCTCCCATAAGAGGAGTCATCACAGTTTGTATTATTTAATGGAGATAAAAGTATCTAAGCAAAACATATAAACCAAAACTTAGTCCCGAGAACAAGGATCTTCGCAAATCTAGAAGTCTCCAGCATGCCTCAGCGGGAAACCTCACGTCTTGCATCTGAAAACCACAAAATCCGCATGGGTGAGAACTAGAGGTCCCCAGCATGGTAACAGCTTCCACATATATATTACATAATAATAGAGGAAAGCCGAAGGCAATCCTAGAACTTCCTCCAGATAATATCAAAGCTTATAAACAAGCTAAATCATATAAGGGCATCTGACTAAAGATTCTTCAGTCTAACTAATACTTCCCTTTCCAATTCCTTCAAACCTCCCAACCACCAGCAGGAGTATAATGTAGCAAACACAGTTATATCAGACAAAGAATATACAAATAGGAGCAGTTAAGACATTTAGACAATTAGCAAGTAATATGCAGTCAAATAGGCAATCTCAAACAATTCACATAGTATGCATATGATGAATGCCTGTCCCTAGTGGCCGATGATATCATCTTGTCGGTTATAGAGCCAACCCGACAAGTCCTGGTCGCTAACCATTGGACTGTCCCTCTGTCGCGCATCCCCAACTCGAGTTATACTCGTTATAAACTTGATCATAAACATGATCCATATCCATCACCCTCACTGGTAAATATTTCGGGGGCGAGCTCATCCGGGTCTTTCACAGTGCCCGGCCACACTTACGATATAGGGTCAACAGAGTATCAAGTCTCAACCTGGAGCACGTGATGGCTAGCCACTGCTACTACCCAGGGAAACTCGTATCTCAGATAGTGGAAGTGCAATTCACATTATCAATATTCAGCATCAACATGCATGAATTCTCATCCATGGATCAACATCCATATCAACCATCCGGCTCACGGTTCAGTCCAGAACCAGCCAATATTCATAGCATACACAGCTATTCCGGCTCACGGTTAAATCCATAACCAGCCAATATTCATAGCATACACAGCTATTCCGGCTCACGGTTAAATCCATAACCAGCCATTTCATTAACAATTACAGCCTTTCGGCCCATGGCATAACAAGCACTTCCACCACCATCCTCCGCATCTCACATAATCATCTTGATCCTTATTGATCATTCATTTTTTCCTTGCTTCACTCGCAAGTTACCTCATTCACTAGCCCCTTTTTAATAGCTAGGCATGTCATAATGATTTAAGACATAAATGGTGAGATCGGAGGCTTAGAAGTATGAGATTTGGCTTTTAAAACTCAAAAATCAACTTTGGGATGAAAACAGGGCCACGCGTACGCGCACTCCACGCGCACGCGTGGATGGCCTCAAAAACTCATCGACGCGTAAGCGTCATGCACGCTAACGCGTGGATTAAAAATTTGCCAATCGACGCGCACGCGTCAACCACGCGTACGCGCGGGTGTTCTCGTGCCCCAGGCACAACACTGGCACAGTTCTGGCATAACTCTCTGGAAAATGGCTGGGCATTGGGTGCAGCACAATTGGCGCGCCCGCACACATCACGCGCACGCGTGGATGGCGCTTTCTGGAAGATCGGCGCGTACGCGCCAGGTGCGCCCACGCGCAAGGGGTCATTCTGCTAAAAATTTTCTAAGTTAAAAAGCTGCAGAATTCACCAATTTAAACCCCAATCTTCCGACGGACATAACTTCCTCATTTTAAATCGTTTTTCACCCGTTCTTCGAACGGCATGGACATCCCGGATCCAATTTCATTTCTAAACAGATTTGGTACAAAACGGAGATCCGTAGTCCAAGTTATGTCCCGTCAAAGTATGCCCAAAAACCATATTTTCATACAAAACCACAATATGCCATTTTCAAAACAAACCATTTTCAACTCTTTTCAAAATCAATCAAAACATACCAATTTCATCCCTTTTCTTTGAAATCAATCAAAATGTATTAAATTCAACATCAAGCCTCCTCAACTCACACATTGACACATAACCACAATTTACCAAAATCACTATCTCATCATTTTAGCCCACTTCACCCAAGTGGCTCAAACTCAATCATATTGACATATCATATACTATTCCTCATGCCAATTCTCAACAACATCAATTCCAATAAACCATCATTGTACATAATCAATATCATACTCACCATCAACATGGTTCAACCCACAAGTCAACCATAACCAATCATCAAGCATATATCACAACATGCATATTTCTCATACATCATACCACCAAGGCATCAATAATCATCATCACATATATGACCACATCATATATCTCAATCATTCAACAACATCCACAATTCAATGCCTATCTTAGGGCCTCTAGCCTAAGTATTTCCTACCACATTATATATTAGATACGGGAAACCGAAACCATACCTTAGCCGAATTTCCCAAGCTCCACCGGAGCACTTCCAAACCACTTATCCACAAGCTCTCAAGGCCTCAACACCTCCAAGAACAGATTTTTCACCACCAAACCCTTTTTAAGCTTTTCAAAGTCACCAATCAAGCTCCAATATTCACATATATACAACCTAAGCCACAATCATCATATCCATACACAACACCTCAAAACCCAAACATCATAAAATCACAAATTACACTAGGGTTAAGAATCTTACCACACCCAAGGTCCAAGGAAACAAGATTAACCTTCTCCTTCAAGAGAGTTGGGTCATATAACATCAAAGAACCCAAAATCTCAACATTTTACCCATGAAACTCGAAAATAAGGGCTGAAATTTCGAACAGAAACTTGTGGCTTACCTCAAGATTAGTTGTATGGATTTTGTAGAGCTCTCCGCAGTGAACGCGTGGCCGCAAACGGAGCGGCAATCGGAGCTCTAGATCAAAAGTTATGGTGGTTTGAAGATCAAGTGAGAGAAAGAACTTGAGAGAGTGTTCTTCTCCCCCCTTCCCTCTAATTCAGCGTGTTTGTGTGTGTAATGAGGAGAGAGAGTACTGAAAACTAGGGTTTTGGTTAAGTTATGTTGGGCCAAGGGCCCACTTTGGGTCCAATTGGCCCGGTTTGGTCCGTTCGGTCCAATCTTGGTCCGAATTCTATAAAATTGGTACCGAAATTCTCGTCTCAATCTCCTCTATCACATTTAGCCATAAAAATCACATTTTAGGCTTTCTAGAATAAATTCTTATTTATGGGTTAATTAGCCGTTAATTAACCGGGTTTTACAAAGTGCATCAAAGACCTTTCAATCGGACAAAAATTTAAGAATATCTGAAAACAATAAATAAAGACCTTGAAAAATATATTGACTAAATTTGAAATGATTTGTATTGAATTTAAATGAAATAGAAAAATTCCTTCGATTCAATCAAAGGACTTTTGAAATGGAAAATAAAGATACTGGAACGTAAAATTGGACAAGGAAATTAAATGTTGCTTAAAAGATAAACTTGCAAGAAAAATAAAGTTTGCAGAAAATGTAAATGGAAAGATAAAAATGGTGGAAGAAACTTTACAGAAAAGAAACTTGAACGCAGACTCAGAAATTCGCTGGGATATAAGTGTTCTTGAATATTTTCTGAAGTAAAATTCTAACCTTTGTGCCTTCGAGTCTTCTCCTATTTATAGAAATTTTCAACGAATCAGATTGAAATGTAACTCTCTACGTACATTAATCCATCAATAACTGCTCCCGCTTCTTTTGTTTGTCCAAAGTAACTGTTAGAAGTAACCTTCGAAATTTGGATCCCTCGACTTAACACATCGAACAGCTTGTTGACCAAACGTGGTAGTTTTGACTCTTGCTCAACATTCCTTTCTAAAGATTCTCTCTCGATGCAAGCTCTTTTTTGAAGACACAAGCTTACTAACTTTTCCAGTACACTCGTTTCTCAAAATAAATTATTTTCGACTAATAAACTCTTTCTAGTCTCTATAAAAATATTCTTATTTCTTAACATATTAGTTTAATTAAGTAACTATAAACGGACTTTTTTTAAAGATAATAAACTAATTTTATTATTGAAAAAATTAAAAGATTATTATAATTTATTATTTTTTACCATTATTCAATTATGCAAGTTTTAAAAATGTGGGTTAAAACTTAAAAGTATGTTATTGAATTATTAGACTAAAGAAATTGAATTAATAGTTAAAAATAAGAGTAAATAACCATTTCTAACCACGAAATATTTAAATGCTGACAAATCTATCGATGAAAAAATAAAACTAACGTTATACCTATAAAATATAGATTTCAGTTGATAAAACTATCCAAATTCAAAAAGCTATTTAAAATTTTCAAATTATTCCTTCTTTACCTAATCCGATCTCACTTTCTATCTTTCTCTTTCCTCTTCCTCTTTCTCTTCCTCTTCTACCACCACACTCACCTTTTTGTTGAATTATTCCCGCAACATTCCACCACCGCAATACATACTCCAACGCCACCTCATGCTTAAAACAAAATTGAGTTACATTCATTCTTTTTGAAAAAGAAAATTGTTTTGCTTCTTTGTAGCAAAAATATACCTATAATCTACTGTCTTCACTTTCACTTTGAAAAAAAAGTGTTTGAAATTTTTTATTTTTGATTGGTCATTAAACCATGAAAATGAGCAGGAATAAGACTACATAATTATAAAAGTAGAGGAGATTTCAGTTAGTAGATGAACTTGGCACACTAGTAACCAAAAAAAAAGGATTCAATAAAATTTATTGAGAGTTAGGGAGTAATGTGGGGCTGAAAAATCAGCTTACCTAGCCATTGCTTAGTATTATTGCTGTCTTGTATTTATTTTTCATAAGCAATTTTTATAGAATCATTTTCTCTTTCTACTCTATTCTTTAATATCATTATTCTATAATGTGTTTATGAGAATGTTTATGAGAATATCATGAGAGAAACTAATTATTTGATCCATGTACTTTAAAAATTCAAGAAATAATTCCATATCTCATAAAAATGTTCAATAAAAAAATATTTTTTGTAGCTAATAAAAAGAAGAGAAAAAAAATAAAGAATAAAAAGAAAAAGAATAGAAAAAAAAATGAAAATGCAGAATAAAGAGAGAAAAATAAAATGGACATTGTAGATAATAAATAAAGAAGATGATATTACATTTATTGGATCAATTCTTGTACACTGACAAGAACAAAAATGGACTCAACGGAGCTCATTGGTGATGATGATGGATGCGGGTGTTGCGGTGGCGGTGAAAGGAAAAAAAAAGGTCGTGGGATTGAATGGGGTGATGGTGAAATGTTAGAAAAGACAATTTAAAAATTTTGAATAAGTTTTGGGATTTGGATAATTTTGTCAACCTGAATTTATTTTTAGTGGTATATTGTTAATTTTGTGTTTTTTATGAATGGATTTATCAATATTTAAATCTTTGGCTTTTTTATTTAAATAAAATAATAGAAGATCAAATTTACGTGAATCTCCTGAATGAAATTTTAAAACATGAATCCTCTAAATTATATAATATATAAATCGTCCCAAGATTATGTGAGTTAGATAATGCATGAAATATGTTACCTTAGGACGATTTATGTATGAAATTTATTGGACAAATACACATAAATCGTCTCAGACCAATGTGTTTTCCAAGTTGTATGTAAATCGTCCTACCTTAGCATGAGTTACGTTTTTTCACCTAAAGTCCATCACCCTAACACAACACAATTTACGTGCAAATACACAACCTGAGCACCCAAGCACGATTTACGTACAAATCCAAAACTAATAGATATATTTAGACATAATTTTAATTTGTACTTAAAAAAATGAATATAAAAAATAATTTTGTTACAACAAAGATTTATCTTCTAATAATTAAAAAAACTTCCTTGAAAAGATTAATTATTGTGTATGAATAATTCTATTTTTATTTCAAAGACAATATCTAAAAAAAATTAAAGAATTTAAATGTTTTAAAATAAAAAAATTATTAAAATGATCAAATAAAAATTAACATCATTAAATTTGTAATTTTTATAAAATATATATTTTATTATTTTATTTTTAAAAATTAATTTTTTATTTTATTATTTATCAATTTATTCAATTTAAAAGATTTTAATCTAAGATTAAATATTAGAATAATTCTAAAATCGAATAATAGATTTTTTATCTAAATGACAGAGAATTGGATAACATATTTTATGTTGAGAGAATAGTACTAATTTAGCCAAATAACAATCAATAATTAGATATTTAGAGAATACAAATAACACCAGCATAAAAATGAAGTGAAAAAATTAAAATACATAGCAAAATTAGAATTTAACAAAAAAAAACAATTGAGTTGAGTACTTCACGTACTAAAATTAATTTTGTAAAAGATTTATTACGTGAATATTTGTAGATATAAATCAAATTCATTTTAATATCTTATTAACATTAAAACTGAGTTTACCTCAATTTTAAAGCCTAATTCAAGGAATAAAAATATTTTTATATTCATAAATTATTTAGACATATAACAAAAGAAAAAATATAACTATCTGAATATAATATAAACAAATTTTGGACTTATACCAAATTTTGGATATAACTATCTAATACTTGATTAAAATTTTTAAATTGAATAAATTTATAAAATAATAAAATAAAAAATTAATTTTTAAAAATAAAATAATAAAACATATATTTTATAAAATTACAAATTTAATAATATTAATTTTTATTTTATTATTTTAATAATTTTTTATTTTAAAACATTTAAATTCTTTAATTTTTTTAGATATTGTCTTTTGAAATAAAAATAAAATTATTCATACATAATAATTAATCTTTTTAATGAAATTTTTTAAATTATTTTGAAAGATAAATCTTTGTTGTAACAAAATCATTTTTTATATTTATTTTTTTAACTGATTAAAATTTTCACTTCCTAAATTTATTGAAAAATTAATATTCAACCCAGAAATATTTAAGTATAAATTAAAATTATGTCTAAATATATCTATTAGTTTTGGATTTGCACGTAAATCGTACTAGAGTTGTGGGCTTTAGGTAAAAAAATGTAATTTATGGGATGAGTTACATACAACTTGAAAAATACATTGACCTGGGACGATTTATGTGTATTTGTCCAATAAATTTCATGCATCAATCGTCCTAGAGTAACATGTTTCATGCATTATCTAAGTCATATCACTCTGAAACCATTTATATATTATATAATTTAAAGAATTTTCGTTTTAAAATTTCATTTGAGATTCACGTCAATTTGATCTTTTATTATTTTATTTAAATAAAAAAAACCATTTATGGTTAAAAATAATTATTTATTCTAAAAATAATAATAAAAAAATAAATTCTAATTACATTTAAATATTTTTTTAATTATTTTTTCATATATATATTTTTAGCATTATTTACATTTTATTTTTTAATAATTTTAAAAATATATATATTAGTTAATCATAACTTTAATTTATTTATTTATTTTAAAATCCAACTATAAACCAGGCTCAACCACACCAATCACCGTTTCACTCCAGAGGACACTTGTTCTAAATCTCCCAAATCTGATTTGAATTCAAAACGATATCATCAGGACAAAATCGATAATTTCATTGGAGTATCCTTCATAGGCCACAGCTGACAGCTCCAACAACTCTTCGCAATGGGAGACCCCAACCACCACGAGAACCACGACGCACCTACTCAAGGGAGCGGGACAACACGCGCCATCATCAGCGTCGTTGACCACAACCTTCCTTATGACGACTACAACCTTTACGACGTCATCTTCCACACCCACACCATCCACACTCTCCTCACCACGTCTCCCTCCCTCGTCGACACCTGGCTCTCCGACACCCTCAACCACCACCACTCCTCCACCACCACCACTGTCCTTGTCGGCCTCGACATCGAGTGGCGTCCCAACACCCACCGCAACTCCGACAACCCAGTCGCCACTCTCCAGCTCTGCATCGGCAACCGCTGCCTTATCTTCCAGATCCTCCACTCTCCCTCGGTTCCGCAGTCTCTCGTTGACTTTCTCGTCAACGAGGGACACACATTCCTCGGCGTGGGGATCGAAGAGGACGTGGAGAAGCTTCTGGAAGACTACAACCTCAACGTGAAGAATTTCGTTGACCTGAGGGGTTTGGCAGAGAGCGTACTGGGTGAGAGTGAGATGAAAAGAGCGGGCCTGAAGAGGCTCGTGGAGAGGGTGCTCGGATTGGAGATCGAGAAGCCTAAGAGGGTCAGTCGGAGCCGCTGGGATAACGCGTGGCTCACGGCGGAACAGGTTCAATACGCTTGCGTTGATGCTTTCGTGTCGTTCGAGGTTGGGAGAATGCTGTATGGTTCTGGAAATTGAAAACGGCTTTTGATTTTTGATTTTTGGAATCTGTTTCTTCTTGGTATTAATTGGTTGTTGTGGTCAGCGCCCAGCTGGTTAATTTCTCTTGCAATTTAGAGATCTATCTACTGTGGTTTGTTCTTTTCTTTTTCAATCTAAGAATTTATGGCTATGATAAATTTCTAGTTGTTGTTTACTTGTTTAAGGTTTTAGTATGAGTGATGTTTGAGGACCAAGAAGGTAAGGCGTATTATGCATAATAGAAAGTGATGACGTTATTCACCACAATGTGCATTTGGTACTCCGCCTCGCTCCTTTCAGCATATCCATTACCCTGACTTCAATTTTGAATTTTTGATGAACTGCGATGGTAATTGGATCTGGCGAAGGTGGTCAAGAGGGAAATTTTTTACTAAGTAAATTAAAAAAAACATTAATTTTAAAGATAAATTAAAATAATATTAAATACTAATTTGTCTTTTTGAAATGGAAAAGATTTAGATGCATTCACCTTAATTATGTTTTTCTTTAACACGTGACGTATTAGTGGTAAACAGTTTCATGGTTAACAAATTATATTTAACCAAATTAGTTTAATTTAATTTTTTAATTGATTAATATTTCAAATCTGTTTCTAAAAAATTTTTAATCGGATAATTAAATTCACAACAAATTTTAATAACTAAATCAATTCTTAATTTTTATTTTATTAAACATATTAATTTTTATGTTAAATTTGGTAAAAAATTAAACAAATTAATGTTTATTGTTATTTAATAAAAGACAATCGTTCTTAATAATTTTTAAAACTTTTATATAAGTCTCTTTATATAAATGAACAATACGATCCAAGGATTGATTTGTCTAATACTATAGAAGTTTAAGAACTTATTTAGTGATTAAAATTTGTTAAGTTTAAAGTATCTCGCAAAAAAATTTAGAAACTAATTTATGTTATTTCTCTTTTTAATTTTGATTTTGATAATTTTTATTAATAATTAATTATTTAAAATTTATAATTTTTAATAAAAAAACCATTTAATTCAAATTCAATATAAATATTAGAACTAAATATGAGATGAAAATATCAACCAAAATTTAAAATGTTATAATTTGAACTTGTAAATTTCTTTTATTCGGAAAAAAATAATTGAGTGTTAAATATAAAATTAATTAAACTTAAAAAAATGCATAACTAAAATAAAATATTGTTTTATATTTAGAAGCTATCTTTAAATTAAATACAGCTTTAATAGGCTGATTTTTTTTATATGCAAAAAAATGTGGTGTTTGATGTTGAAACGAATGTGTGTAAAGTAATTATATTGATACGATGTTGTGATTTTTTTTTTATTCAAAAGCTGCAAAATGTAGCTTACATTTTGTATAGAAAAAAATATTTTAAAGGAGAGCCTTATCTATAAATATTGTTGCCAATTCATCCGTATTTTTTAATTTTATTCTTATTTCTTTTATATTTGTGAGTTTTTTGACAATTTGTAGTGTCAAAAAAGTTGGGTTAAGTGAAGTTGAAGTTTTTAAAAATTATTGTAAATTTGCAAGTATATTATAATGATGAGATTATACCAAACACACATAAATAAGTGACTTTTGTTTGTGAATGTCTATTTTTTTTTTTGCTATTCCATGCACCATGAATTTTGTAAAGTTACAAAATGATCTTTGTGAAAACATACTGTAACACTCCGTATTTTTAAAAATTAAATAATTAATTATTTATGAGTTATTATATTATATTGAGATTTTGTTTTTAAAAAAATTATTTTTAACAAAAATAATTAAATAAAAATTTATAATTATTGAAGTTTAATTTAATTATGACTTATTCTATTAATTTAAATTATTTACCAAAGATTATTTTGATAGACAAAAATTAAATTTATTATTATTATTATTATTATTATTATTATTATTATTATTATTATTATTATTATTATTATTATTATTATTATTATTATTATTATTATTATTATTATTATTATTCGGAAAGATATCTAATGTAGCCTTCAAAAGAATCAAAGAAAAGGAAATGGAACTTGACTTACTATATAGGATAAAGTATTAAATTGGTTCTATCTTTGGGCGTAATCCTGTTTTGATCTTTAAGATTTAAAGTATTCTATTTGAATTAAAAAAATTTCATTTAGTTTTAATATAATCCCACCGTGAGGTCAAAGTTAAATAATTAATGAAATGTCTTACATGGAATAAAATTGATAATTTGGAGAATAAGTACAAACTTTAAAGGCACAAAATTAATCGTGAATGTTTCAATACATTTATTTATCGTTCTTCTTATAATTTAAATAAAATATTTTCTATAAAACTAAAGAGAATGATAAATAAATGTATTGATGTATGTACAGTTGATTTTGTATCTTTGGAACTTGTACTTGTTCTCTATAGTATCGACCTTGTTCTTGTATTGCTGTCACATAGGACATTCCATTAATTATTTAACTTTGACTTCACGGTAGGACTAAATTAAAACTTTTTTAAGTTTAAATAAAATATTTTAAATTTTAAGGACCAAAGTAAAATTACGCCAAAAAATGACCAATTTAATACTTTACCCTTTTATATATATATATATGATCGTGACATATGTTTCATTTCTTTATTAAACTATGACACCTAATATTCCTCAAGCTGAAACACTTTCCTAATCACATATAATCATCGTCAAAATTCATTAGCTTCTTTTCCTTTTTTCATACGGAGAGAGAGACCGAATGCTTGCATGAGAAAATCGTGACCTACACCAAAAACTCCAACTTTGATTTTTTGTGATCCGTAATTCCAATAAAAAATCTAATATGATAAAAGTATTTATATCCTCCTCCATTATACATTTGTATCACTTTTGTTTGGTAGAAGTTGACAGTGATATAATTCCTCTTCCCATTAAATTCGACCAATTGGAGTTCAATGAAGCACAGACGATTCCTAATATTTTCTTCTTCAGCAACTCGATCAAAAAATTTCTCTAAAAGTCTCATTGGTTTGATTTTGTATGGAGGTAGGGTTTGATAACTTTATAATAATTAAATGTGAATTTTATAAGTGAATGTTGATTTGATTGATTACTGGTTGCTGAGTTACGTCGGGAGCGGGTCGAAACTGTCAGATGAGCTTATTACCTGCGATAGGAATAGACAAGCATCATACCTGTTTGCACATATTTATTTGTGAGTGTGTTTCTTGTGATTGTAGGTGTGCTAAATGGCTGTTCGAATTCTGTATTCTATAATTGTTAAATTGGATTGTCGCTTGTTGACTGTTATTGCTGACAAAGTATATATAAAATGAACTAAACTTCTAATCCCGATCTTACGAAGAACTCTCCTGTTCTTACCCCCTATTTCCACCCCCTTTCAGCTACAGGTGTGAAGGTTTAGTGCGAAGCTACAGGAGCATGGAAGATTATATTCACGAGTTCAGTTGTTAGAGTTTATTTTTCCCTCATCGTTTATTGTTTTTAGTTTTTTAGAGGGATAGGATTTATTTTTGAGAATCTTGAAATAAGTCTATGTATATAAAGTTATGTGAATATATACTTTTGTGGTTAAGTGATTTAAAATGAAGACTCCTTTCGATTTCTTAATTAAAGTATCAGTCGTATTCATGAAGGCTCAATATTAAATAAAGATAGTATAGAATAAAAAGGTTTAGAGGTACGTGATGCCTAGACTTTTAGTACGATCATGAGGTGCTAAAAGTTAGAGTGTTACACATACAAAGTCACATTTCAAAGAGGGTGAGCAACATTTTATACAGTAATCCTGTACAAGTATTTGGTGGGCTGATACAGTTTCAAATAATGTCCATCACTGACGATGCATGTATGCAGCGGATGTTCTATATTTATCAACATACCTGATTTCACGTGCCAATAATAGAGTTGTACGTTGAGTTTGAAAAACACTCGGGGCTAGACGCAGTTGGCGAAGAGGTGAATGTTGATGAGTTTGGGGATATAGATTGGGAAAAAGATAACAACAACAATAGAGAGGAGTTCAAAGCCAACTACGATGTCGATGTCAAAAATGAGGACGGAGACGAGGCAGATAATTCAGCAGTGCAAAATGAGGCAGACGCACTTTTAAACCAGCACCCCTTTGGTGTTTTGTCTTTTATGCGAACTCTGGATCTCGCAGCCATGCATACCTCGGATTTTTCTAAGTATGCGAATATGGGTATGTTCTGTTTATTAATTAAAGTTACCATTACCATTTCTTTTATTTTCCTTGACTGACTAATGGTGGTTCGCATGTCGTAGGTGAAGGCAATGTTGCGGCGGAAGATGGTGAGTTTAGTGTCGGAATAGAATTTAGTTCTAGAGAGTCGGTGATATTTGCAATCAAAAGCTACACTATCTCTAGAAGAGTTTATTACACTGTGTATGAGTCTGAGTCGCAGACATTCTATGCAAAATGCAAGGGGTATGGTGCAAGGTGCGATTGGCTTATCCGAGCTAGCTTGATTCGAAAGAAAGGTTGTTGGGTGATGAGTGGATAATTTATACGCTTTTTGGCATTGTTTTTAGGTAGTTTTTAGTAAGTTCAAGCTACTTTTAGGGATGTTTTCATTAGTTTTTATGTTAAATTCACATTTCTGGACTTTACTATGAGTTTGTGTGTTTTTTCTGTGATTTCAGGTAATTTCTGGCTGAAATTGAGGGACTTGAGCAAAACCCTGAAAAAGGCTGACAAAAGGACTGCTGATGTTGTTGGAATCTGACCTCCCTGCACTCGAAATAGATTTTCTGGAGCTACAAAAATCCAAATGGCGCGCTCTCAACGGCGTTGGAAAGTAGACATCCAGAGCTTTCCAGCAACTTGGCGTTGAACGCCAAGTTCATGCTGCTGTCTGGAGTTAAATGCCAGAAACACGTCATAACTCGGAGTTCAACTCCAAGAGAAGCCTCAGCTCGTGGATTGATCAAGCTCAGCCCAAGCATACACCAAGTGGGCCCCGGAAGTGGATTTATGCATCAATTACTTACTCATGTAAACCCTAGGAGCTAGTTTATTATAAATAGAACTTTTTACTATCATATTATCATCCTAGATCCTGGATTGTATTTTGAATCTTGTGATCACATTCAGGGGGCTGGCCATTCGGCCATGCCTGAACCTTTTACTTATGTATTTTCAACGGTGGAGTTTTTGCACACCATAGATTAAGGGTGTGGAGCTCTACTGTACCTCAAGTATTAATGCAATTCTATTTTCTTTTATTCAATTCTCTCTTGTTCTTATTCCAAGATATTCATTCGTACCCAAGAACATGATGAATGTGATGATTATGTGACGCTCATCATTATTCTCACCTATGAACGCGCATGATTGACAACCACCTACGTTCTACACGCAACCGAGCTTGAATGTGTATCTCTTAGATTCCCCAACAGAATCTTCGTGGTATAAGCTAGATAGATGGCGGCATTCATGAGGATCCAGAAAGTCTCACATTGTCTGTGGTATTCCGAGTAGGATCCTGGGAATCCGGAAAGTCTAACCTTGTCCGTGGTATTCCGAGTAGGATTCCGGTAATGAATGACTGTGACGTGCTTCAGACTCGCAAGTGCTGGGCGTTAGTGACAGACGCAAAAGAATCAAGGGATTCTATTCCAGCAGGAGCGGGAACCAACCAGTGATTAGCTGTGCTGTGACAGAGCGCGTGAGCGTAGTTTTCACTGCGAGGATGGGATGTAGCCTTCGGCCAGTGTGATGCCTCCAGACGATTAGCCATGCGAGTGACAGCGCAGAGGACCATTTTCCAGAGAGGATACAAAGTAGCCATCGTCGAACGGTGAACCCCTATACACAGCTTGCTATGGAAAGGAGTAAGAAGGATTGAGTTGAAGCAGTAGGGAAGTAGGCGTTTTTGAGCCATACAGTATCTCCATTCGCTTATCTGAAATTCCTACCAATGAATCTGCATAAGTATTCTATCCCTTTTATTATTTCTATTTTATTATTAATTTTCGAAACCATAAGCAAATTTAATCTGCATAACTGAGATTTATAAGGTGACCATAGCTTGCTTCATACCAACAATCTCTGTGGGATCGACCCTTACTCACGTAAGGTTTATTACTTGGACGACCCAGTACACTTGCTGGCTAGTTGAACGGAGTTGTGAATTCAACCGGTGCCATAATAATGATTTCATACAAATACAAAGAATATGGATCACAATTTCGTCCACCAAGTTTTTGGTGCCGTTGCCGAGGATTGTTCGAGTATGGACAACTGACGATTCATCTTGTTGCTCAGATTAGGTAATTTTCTTTTCAAAAATCTTTTTCAAAATTTTTCTTTTATTTTTCATTTTTCTAAACTTTATTTTCGAAAAAAATTAATAAAAATTCAAAAAAATTCATAAAATCATAAAAATAAAAAAATTATTTTGTGTTTCTTGTTTGAGTCTTGAGTCAATTTTTAAGTTTGGTGTCAATTGCATGCTTTAAAAATTTTTCTTGCATTTTTTTCGAAAATCCCATGCATTCATAGTGTTCTTCATGATCTTCAAGTTGTTCTTGATAAGTCCTCTTGTTTGATCTTGATGATTTCTTGTTTTGTGTTGTTTATTGTTTTTCATATTCATTTTTTGTTTGTTAGAGTCCATGCATTAAAGATTTCTAAGTTTGGTGTCTTGCATGTTTTCTTTGCATCAAAAATTTTTCAAAATTATGTTCTTGATGTTCATCATGATCTTCAAAGTGTTCTTGGTGTTCATCTTGACATTCATAGCATTCTTGCATGCATTCATTGTTTTGATCTAAAAATTTCATGCATTAAGTATTTTTGTTGTTTTTCTCTCTCATAATTAAAAAGTCAAAAAAAATTATATTTTCCTTATTTCCCTCCAAATTTTCAAAATTTTGGGTTGACTTGGTCAAAAATTTTTAAAATTAGTTGTTTCTTACAAGTCAAGTCAAAATTTCAAATTTAAAAATGTTATCTTTTCAAAATCTTTTTCAAAAATCATATCTTTTTCATTTTTTTATTATTTTCAAAAATTTAAAAAAAATTATTATTTTTCAAAAATCTTTTTCTTATCTTTATATCTAATTTCCGAAAATTAGCTAACAATTAATGTGATTGGTTCAAAAATTTGAAGTTTGTCACTTTCTTGTTAAGAAAGGTTCAATCTTTAAATTCTAGAATCTTATCTTGTAGTTTCTTGTTAGTTAAGTTATTTTAAAAATTAAATCTTTTTCAAAATATCTTTTTCTTAAAATTTTTTTTATCTTATCTTTTATCATATCTTTCTCAAAATTTTATCTTTTTCAAAATTTGATTTCAAAATATCTTATCTAAACTTCTTATCTTCTCAATTTTTGATTTCAAATCTTTTTCAATCAACTAACTAACTTTTTGTTTGTTTCTTATCTTTTTCAAAACCACCTAACTACTTTTCTCTCTCTAATTTTCAAAAATACCTCTCTCCTTTTCAAAAATCCTTCTTTTTAATTAATTAATTGTTTCAAATTTTAATTTCAATTACATTTATCTCTAATTTTCGAAAATCACTAACCCCTTTTTAAAATTATTTTCGAAATTCTCTTTCTCTTTTCTTCTTCTATTTAATTATCTGTTTACTAACACTTCTCTCCACCTCTCTTCATCCATAAATCCGAATCCATCCTTCTTCATTCTTCTACCCCCTTCTTCTTCAACTAACATAAAGGAATCTCTATACTGTGACATAGAGATTCCTCTTTCTTTTCTTGTTTTCTTCTCTTTCATATGAGCAGGAACAGGGATAAAGGCACTCTTGTTGAAATTGATCCAGAACCTGAAAGGACTTTGAAGAGAAAATTAAGAGAAGCTAAATTGCAACAATCCAGAAACAACCTTTCAGAAATTTTCGAACAAGAGAAGATGGCAGCCGAAAATAATAATAATGCAAGGAGAATGCTTGGTGACTTCACAAAGCCAACGTCCAAGTTTGATGGAAGAAGCATCTCCATTCCTGCCATTGGAGCCAATAATTTTGAGCTTAAGCCTCAACTAGTTGCTTTAATGCAACAAAACTGCAAGTTTTATGGACTTCCATCTGAGGATCCTTATCAGTTTTTAACTGAGTTCTTGCAGATCTGTGAGACTGTAAAGACGAATGGAGTTGATCCTGAAGTCTACAGACTCATGCTTTTCCCTTTTGCTGTAAGAGACAGAGTTAGAATATGGTTGGATTCACAACCCAAGGATAGCCTGGACTCATGGGATAAGCTGGTCACTGCCTTCTTGGACAAATTTTTTCCTCCTCAAAAGCTGAGCAAGCTGAGAGTGGATGTTCAAACTTTCAAACAAAAAGATGGTGAATCCCTCTATGAAGCTTGGGAAAGATACAAGCAGCTGACCAAAAGATGTCCATCTGACATGTTTTCAGAATGGACCATATTAGACATATTCTATTATGGTCTCTCTGAATTTTCGAAAATGTCATTGGACCATTCTGCAGGTGGATCTATTCACCTGAAGAAAACGCCGGAAGAGGCTCAAGAACTCATCGACATGGTTGCAAATAACCAGTTCATGTACACTTCTGAGAGGAATTCCGTGAACAATGGGATACCTCAGAAGAAAGGAGTTCTTGAAATTGATACTCTGAATGCCATATTGGCTCAGAACAAAGTGTTGACTCAACAGGTCAACATGATCTCTCAAAATCTGAATGGATGGCAACATGCATCCAACAGTACTAGAGAGGTAGCTTCTGAAGAAGCTTATGATCCTGAGAACCCTGCCATGGCAGAGGTTAATTACATGGGTGAACCTTATGGAAACACTTATAACCCATCATGGAGAAATCATCCAAATTTCTCATGGAAGGATCAACAAAAGCCTCAACAAGGCTTTAACAATGGTGGACGTAATAGGCTGGGCAATAGCAAGCCATATCCATCATCTTCTCAGCAACAGATAGAGAGATCTGAACAAAACACTTCTAATTTAGCCAATGTAGTCTCTGATCTGTCAAAGGCCACTTTCAGTTTCATGAGTGAAACAAGATCCTCCATTAGAAATCTGGAGGCACAAGTGGGCCAGTTGAGTAAGAAAGTCATTGAAACTCCTCCCAGTATTCTTCCAAGCAATACAGAAGAGAATCCAAAAGGAGAGTGCAAAGCCATTGACATAGTCAATATGGCCGAATGCACAAGGGAGGAGGAGGACGAAAATCCTAGTGAGGAAGACCTCCTGGGACGTTCCTCAAGCAAGAAGGAGTTTCCTATTAAGGATCCAAAGGAATCTGAGGCTCATACAGAGACCATAGAGATTCCATTGAATCTCATTCTGCCATTCATGAGCTCTGAAGACTATTCATCCTCTGAAGAGGATGAAGATGTGACTGGAGAGCAAGTTGCTCAATATTTAGGAGCTATCATGAAGCTGAATGCCAAGTTGTTTGGTAATGGGACTTGGGAAAGTGAACCTCCCTTGCTCATTAATGAACTGGATACTTGGATTCAGAAAATTCTACCTCAAAAGAAACAAGATCCTGGCAAGTTTTTAATACCTTGTACCATAGGCACCATGACCTTTGCAAAAGCTCTGTGTGATCTGGGGTCAGGGATAAATCTTATGCCACTCTTTGTAATGGAGAAGCTGGGGATCATTGAGGTACAACATGCCTTGTTCTCATTACAACTGGCAGACAAGTCATTGAGACAAGCTTATGGAATAGTAGAGGACGTGCTAGTAAAGGTTGAAGGCCTTTACATCCCTGCTGATTTCATAATCTTAGACACTAGGAAGGAAGAGGATGATTGCATCATCCTTGGAAGACCTTTCCTAGCCACAGCAGGAGCTGTGATAGATGTCAACAGAGGTGAATTAGTCCTTCAATTGAATGGGGACTACCTTGTGTTTAAGGCACATGGCCATCCCTCTGTGACAGAAGAGAGTAAGCATGAAGAGCTTCTCTCAGTTCAGAGTCAAGAAGAGCCCACAGAGTCAAACTCTAAGTTTGGTGTTGTGAGGCCACAACCAAACTCTAAGTTTGGTGTTAAGACCCCATATCCGAACTCTAAGTTTGGTGTTGGCAACTATACAACATTGACTTGATCACCTTGTGGCTCCATGAGAGCCACTGTCAAGCTATTAACATTAAAGAAGCGCTTGTTGGGAGGCAACCCAATTTTATTTATCTAATTTTTATTTTATTCTATATTATTGTTATTTTGTGTTTTATTAGGTACATGATCATAAGGAGTCACGAAAAAATCATAAAAATTAAAAACAGAATCAAAAACAGCAGAAGAAAAAATTCACACCCTGGAGGATGCACAGGCTGGCGTTCAACGCCAGCAAGATGCATCTGGATGGCGTTCAACGCCAGAACAGAGCACCATTCTGGCGCTGAACGCCAGAAACAAGCAACATTCTGGCGCTGAACGCCAGGAATGTGCCCAGAGAGGAAAAACTGGCGCTGAACGCCAGTAACAAGCATGAAACTGGCGTTCAACGCCAGAAACATGCTTTACATGGGCGTTGAACGCCCAGAATGTGCACCAATGGGCGTTTAAACGCCAGAATGATGCACGAAGGCATTTTACATGCCTATTTGGTGCATGGATGGAATTCCTTGACACCTCAGGATCTGTGGACCCCACAGGATCCCCACCTAACATATTCCCACCTTACCTCCTAATCCTAGTTACACTCTCCTAATCCTATTTTTTCTCTTCCCCATGTCACACTTCCCAAAAACTTCAATCTCTGAATTTTTCTCTTCCCAATGAACACTCTTTCCCAAAACCCTTCACCAATCACCTCAATTCCTCTTCCCAATTACTCCCTTCACCATTCACATCCATCCACTCTTCCCCATAAACCCCACCTACCTTCAAAAATTCAAAACCAATTTCCCACCCATTCCCACCCTAAATAGCCGAACACACCATCCCCCCTCTCCCTATAAAATACCCTTCCATTCTACTTCATTTTCACACAACACAACCCCCTCTTCTGACCCTTGGCCGAACCATCACTTCCCCTTCTCTACCATATTTTCTTCTTCTTCTTCTTCTTCTCTTCTTTCTTCTCTTGCTCGAGGGCGAGCAATATTTTAAGTTTGGTGTGGTAAAAGCATAAGCTTTTTGTTTTTTTTCCATTACCATCAATGGCACCTAAGGCCGGAGTATCCTCTAGAAAAGAAAAAGGGAAGACAAAAGCTTCCACCTCCGAGTCATGGGAGATGGAAAGATTCATCTCCAAAAGCCATCAAGACCACTTCTATGATGTTGTGGCAAAGAAGAAGGTGATCCCTGAGGTCCCTTTCAAGCTCAAGAAAAATGAGTATCCGGAGATCCGACATGAAGTCTGAAGAAGAGGTTGGGAAGTCCTAACCAACCCCATGCAACAAGTCGGAATCTTAATGGTTCAAGAGTTCTATGCCAATGCATGGATCACTAGGAACCATGATCAAGGTATGAACCCGAGTCCAAAGAATTATCTCACAATGGTTCGGGGGAAATACTTGGATTTTAGTCCGGAAAATGTGAGGTTGGCATTCCACTTGCCCATGATGCAAGGAGATGAACGCCCCTACACTAGAAGGGTCAACTTTGATCAAAGGTTGGACCAAGTCCTTATGGACATTTGTGTGGAAGGAGCTCAATGGAAGAGAGACTCCAAAGGCAAGCCAGTCCAACTAAGAAGACTGGACCTCAAGCCTATAGCTAGAGGATGGTTAGAGTTCATTCAACGCTCCATCATTCCTACTAGCAACCGATCTAAAGTTACTGTGGATCGGGCCATCATGATTCATGGTATCATGATTGGAGAGGATGTAGAAGTTCATGAGGTCATCTCCAATGAGATCTACAAAATAGCCGACAAGCCTTCACCCATGGCACGACTAGCTTTTCCTCACCTTATTTGCCATCTATGTTACTTAGCTGGAGTTATCATAGAAGGAGACATCCTCATTGAAGAGGATAAGCCCATCACCAAGAAGAGAATGGAGCAAGCAAGAAAGATCCCTCACGGTTTTCAAGAGATGCATGAGGAAGCTCATCATCAAGAAATCCCTGAGATGCCTCAAGGGATGCACTTTCCTCCAAACAACTATTGGGAACAACTCAACACTTCCTTAGAAGGTTTGAGTCACAATGTTGAACAATTAAGGGTGGAACATCAGGAGCACTCCATCATTCTCCAAGAAATAAGAGAAGATCAAAGAGCAATGAGGGAGGAGCAACAAAGGCAAGGAAGGGACATAGAAGAGCTTAAGGACATTGTTGGACCTTCAAGAAGAAGACGCCACTAGAGGTGGATTCATTCCTTGTTCTTTATTTCTTTCTGTTTTTCGGTTTTTGATGCTGTGTTTATCTATGTTTTGTATCTTTATTTCATGATCATTAGTATGTAACCGTGCCTTAAAGCTATGAATAAAATCCATTAATCCTTCACCTCTCTTAAATGAAAAAATGTTTTAATTCAAAAGAACAAGAAGTACATGAATTTCGAATTTATCCTTGAAATTAATTTAATTATATTGATATGGTGACAATACTTTTGTTTTCTGAATGAATGCTTGAACAGTGCATATGTCTTTTGATCTTGTTGTTTATGAATGTTAAAATTGTTGGCTCTTGAAAGAATGATGAACAAAGAGAAATGTTATTGATGATCTGAAAAATCATGAAATTGATTCTTGAAGCAAGAAAAAGCAGTGAAAAAGAGAAAGCTTGCGGAAAAAAAAAAAGAAGGAGCAGTAGAAAAAGCCAATAGCCCTTAAAACCAAAAGGCAAGGGTAAAAAGGATCCAAGGCTTTGAGCATCAATGGATAGGAGGGCCCAAGGAAATAAAATCCCGGCCTAAGCGGCTAAATCAAGCTGTCCCTAACCATGTGCTTGTGTCATGAAGGTCCAAGTGAAAAGCTTGAGACTGAGTGGTTAAAGTCGTGATCCAAAGCAAAAGAGTGTGCTTAAGAGCTCTGGACACCACTAACTGGGGACTCTAGCAAAGCTGAGTCACAATCTGAAAAGGTTCACCCAGTCATGTGTCTGTGGTATTTATGTATCCGGTGGTAATACTGGAAAACAAAATGCTTAGGGCCACGGCCAAGACTCATAAGTAGCTGTGTTCAAGAATCAACATACTTAACTAGGAGAATCAATAACACCATCCGAAATTCTAAGTTCCTAGAGAAGCCAATCATTCTAAACTTCAAAGGAAAAAGTGAGATGCCAAAACTGTTCAGAAGCAAAAAGCTACAAGTCCCGCTCATCTAATTATAATCAATATTCATTGATATTCTGGAATTTATAGTATATTCTCTTTTTTTTATCCTATTTGATTTTCAGTTGCTTGGGGACAAGCAACAATTTAAGTTTGGTGTTGTGATGAGCGGATAATTTATACGCTTTTTGGCATTGTTTTTAGGTAGTTTTTAGTAAGTTCAAGCTACTTTTAGGGATGTTTTCATTAGTTTTTATGTTAAATTCACATTTCTGGACTTTACTATGAGTTTGTGTGTTTTTTCTGTGATTTTAGGTAATTTCTGGCTGAAATTGAGGGACTTGAGCAAAACTCTGAAAAAGGCTGACAAAAGGACTGCTGATGCTGTTGGAATCTGACCTCCCTGCACTCGAAATGGATTTTCTGGAGCTATAGAACTCCAAATGGCGCGCTCTTAACGGCGTTGGAAAGTAGACATCCAGAGCTTTCTCGCAATATATAATAGTCCATACTTTATTCGGAAATTGACGACGTAACTTGGCGTTGAACGCCAAGTTCATGCTGCTGTCTGGAGTTAAACGCCAGAAACACGTCATAACTCGGAGTTCAACTCCAAGAGAAGCCTCAGCTCGTGGATTGATCAAGCTCAGCCCAAGCATACACCAAGTGGGCCCCGGAAGTGGATTTATGCATCAATTACTTACTCATGTAAACCCTAGGAGCTAGTTTATTATAAATAGAACTTTTTACTATCATATTATCATCCTGGATCCTGGATTGTATTTTGAATCTTGTGATCACATTCAGGGGGCTGGCCATTCGGCCATGCCTAAACCTTTTACTTATGTATTTTCAACGGTGGAGTTTCTGCACACCATAGATTAAGGGTGTGGAGCTCTACTGTACCTCAAGTATTAATGCAATTCTATTTTCTTTTATTCAATTCTCTCTTGTTCTTATTCCAAGATATTCATTCGTACCCAAGAACATGATGAATGTGATGATTATGTGACGCTCATTATCATTCTCACCTATGAACGCGCGTGATTGACAACCACCTACGTTCTACACGCAACCGAGCTTGAATGTGTATCTCTTAGATTCCCCAACAGAATCTTCGTGGTATAAGCTAGATAGATGGCGGCATTCATGAGGATCCGGAAAGTCTCACCTTGTCTGTGGTATTCCGAGTAGGATCCTGGGAATCCGGAAAGTCTAACCTTGTCCATGGTATTCCGAGTAGGATTCCGGTAATGAATGACTGTGACGTGCTTCAGACTCGCAAGTGTTGGGCGTTAGTGACAGACGCAAAAGAATCAAGGGATTCTATTCCAGCAGGAGCGGGAACCAACCAGTGATTAGCCGTGCTGTGACAGAGCGCGTGAGCGTAGTTTTCACTGCGAGGATGGGATGTAGCCTTCGGCCAGTGTGATGCCTCCAGACGATTAGCCATGCGAGTGACAGCGTAGAAGACCATTTTCCAGAGAGGATACAAAGTAGCCATCGTCGAACGGTGAACCCCTATACACAGCTTGCTATGGAAAGGAGTAAGAAGGATTGAGTTGAAGCAGTAGGAAAGTAGGCGTTCTTGAGCCATACAGTATCTCCATTTGCTTATCTGAAATTCCCACCAATGAATCTGCATAAGTATTCTATCCCTTTTATTATTTCTATTTTATTATTAATTTTCGAAACCATAAGCAAATTTAATCTGCCTAACTGAGATTTACAAGGTGACCATAGCTTGCTTCATACCAACAATCTCTGTGGGATCGACCCTTACTCACGTAAGGTTTATTACTTGGACGACCCAGTACACTTGCTGGCTAGTTGAACGGAGTTGTGAATTCAACCGGTGCTATAATAATGATTTCATACAAATAAAAAGAATATGGATCACAATTTCGTCCACCATTGGGAGATCAGGGGATACAATGACAAATACACGTGTTCCATGGGGACAATTTCACAAGATCATGGCAAGTTGGACTCATACACGATTGCAGATGCTATTAGGTTGTTGGTTGAAGCAGATCCATCTATAAAGGAGAAGTTTATTATTGTAGAAGTTCAATCCAGGTTCAAATACACTGTAAGTTACCGCAAGGCTTGGTTGGCAAAACAGAAATCTATTGCAAAAATTTTTGGTGATTGGAAAGTTTCTTACCAGACTCTACCAGTATGGTTGAAAGTAATGATTGTGAAGATGCCAAAGTCTTGTGTTCAGATAAAAACACTCCCTGCTTATCATGGAGTGAGGAGGTGAATGGTGTAAGAGTTCTCCATCGCATTTTTTGGAGCTTCTATCAAGGTATTACATCATTTAGACACTGCAAGCCATTGGTGCATGTTGATGGCACACACCTATATGAAAAATATATAGGTACACTTTTAGTTGCGGTGGCACAAGACAGGAATCAAAACATTGTGTCGATTGCTTTTGCCACCGCGGAGGGTAAGACGGCAGATGCGTGGGAGTTTTTCCTTACTAATTTGCACAGTTATATTGTTACTATTGATGGTGTGGGCATTATTTCTGACCGCCATAACTCTATCGATGCAACAATAGCTCATAGTAACGGTGCATGGTCACCACCAAGAGCATGGCATATGTTCTGCATCAGACGCATCAGGTCCAACTTCTTAAGGAGGTTCAGGGCTCTATACTTATATAAACTCGTGGTTAACACATGTATTTGAATTTGTTGTTATGGTCCTATTCATAGTAATTTTTTGTGTCTGCTTATGATTACATGGTTTGTTCTACAGGCTATTCTAGGACGGAACATGAGTACAACCAAAACTAACAAAGACTTATAAAGCAGGGTGAGGCATATACTCGATGGTGCAATGACATCGGTGTTGAGAGATGGGTGTTGGCATTTGACGGGGTTCATCATTCGGGTCATATGATGACAAATTTGGTAAGAGTCCATAAATTCTGTCCTTAAGGGTGCGCGCAACCTTCCTGTAACAGCCATTGTTAGGTCTACTTTCTATCGGCTAAACAAATTATTTACGCAGAAGAGCGTCGAGGTTCATGAGCGCATCCACAACGAATTCACATATTCAGAATTTGCTACCAAAGTTGAAAAAAGTTTTCGACGTGCAGGAAACATTGTTGCCAACCAGTTCGACAGGAACAATGAGGTGTTTGAGGTTCGTGAAATGTGAGATAGTTCTATATACATTGTTAACCTTGCACAACAACACTTTGATTGTGGCCATTTTCAGGTCAAGCGACTTCTATGTCGCCACATTCTTGCATGTTGCGCTAACCAGCATCTTGATTGGCAAGTATATATACATGACATGTACAAGATGTCTGAAATTTGCAAGGTCTACAGAGGTGAGTTTGTTCTGATGGGTGACCCATCTACATGGGCTAGATATAAAGTAGCGAAGATGATCGCCAATTGGACATTGAAGCACATGACTAAAGGACGACTGAAGTCAACTCGCTACTTGAATGAGATGGATTCACGGGATATGCGTGGTCGTTGCAAGTGTACTATATGTAGACGAGAGGGACATAGCCGTAGCCGTTGTCCTCAATGCGCAGGTGCAGGCTCTACCGGAGGTCAATAGTGGTTAAGCTTTCTCTTGTATTTTTCACTTTCTTATGCAACTTTTTTACGTATTTAAGTATTTTAATCTAGCATGTAACTTACTTATGTATGTAAGCATGCGCACTTTCTTATGTAACTTTTTTTACCTATGTATGCGTCAAAATAAAACATAACCAAACTTACAATAATAAAGATGAGAGAAAACAGAAACATCTAAATATACAATCAACCATACACTAAGAAACATAAAAATAAATAGAAACGTCCAAAGATAACATCACACGTACAACAATAAAGACATGAATGGTAAGAATCATCCAAAGATAAAGTCAAACAAACAACAAGTGAAGAAAACTGCAACAGGCCACTTCTTTGGTGCCTTCTTCAATTAATGAGATGGGGTGTATTTATCCAGGGGAGCAATCTGTTTCTATAGATAAACAAACGATCCTCAAAAACACCTGCATCTAGACAGGTCCGCCACCACCACAACCCTCAGAAGCACCGATACTTGGCATGTTGGCTCCGCCAATGTCATAAATACCAGCAGCACTCGATCCCAGAGCACTCGCACCACTATAATAATACTCGTGCTGTAGTTCATCCCCTCCAATTTCCTCTTTCTGCTGCAGATATTCATCCAAATCAAACAACTCCGTACACAGGGGTGAGGAAGGACGAGGAAGATCAACAAAACGCAGCGATCGATTTATCAAAAAGTCACTAGCATGACCTGATTCGGTGCGATGACCAACAGACAACTTAGGAAGCAGCAGGTCTTTGTTGAGATGGCTCAAATAGATCATCTGTGTCTCTCAGTACCTGAGACAAACTGATGTCATCAATTCCAACTAATAGACTGAAGTGGCCATAGGCTGAAATTACCATCAGTGGTATGTACGGCTTTGTTGGCTACTGTGGTTGTGGTTCTGGTATGAACTGTTGCTGCTGATCAGCTGGCAACTATTGTTGTTGCTCATAAACCAAAAATTGATGCTATTGGTCATATGCCAGTACCTGAAACTGCTGCTTATATACCGATATCTAAATATTATTAGAACCATTAAACTAATAATAATAATAATAATAATAATAATACTTGAAACTGTTGCTTATGACCTAATTTCTAATACTGGTGCTCATAATCCGGAATATAATAATAATAACAATGATGATGATGATGATGATGATGATGATGATGATGATGATGATGATGATGATGATAATAAAGCTAGTAGTTAACTTATATATCAAAAATCTATTAATAACTGTAACAACAATACAAACAAATAAATTTAT
The DNA here is from genome assembly GCF_014773155.1 of Arachis stenosperma. Classification (NCBI taxonomy): domain Eukaryota; kingdom Viridiplantae; phylum Streptophyta; class Magnoliopsida; order Fabales; family Fabaceae; genus Arachis; species Arachis stenosperma. The sequence continues at coordinate 109,319,503 of NC_080380.1, read as the reverse complement.
TCATAATTAAAATATAAAAATATACTTACCTATTGAGGATGATCCAAATACTCAGTAATATGTTCTTGAGATAATATAAAATCACAAATAATTTTTTCTCACTAATTTTACTCTATACTCACTCAAGCTTCTTCCTCTTTGTGAGTTTCTTCTTCCTTCCTTCAACTCACTCACTTCAAACTTCTTTTTCTTACACTACGTATGGGATTTTTTTTCCTTCAGCTTTATTCACATTCAAATTCATCCAAACATCTCTCTAAAATACAGATATAAAGACCTCTCTAAGTACACGTATCTAGCATGCAAGAATTTTTGCTTTGACCACCTAAAAAATGCAGGTCACGTTTGTCTCTGACTACTTGCAAAATACAGATTGCGTTTGGAGAGTTTCGATGCGGTCAATGCCAGCTTCGGTGTGTATACAAGAGACAACAGAAACACGTTTCCCCCTCTGATTCCCTTTCTTGCAAAATGTAATTTGCGACCATCTCACTTTTTGCAGGTTACGTTTGGCAGTAACCAGTAATTATTTTGTCTTCTGCAAAATGAAAGTTGCATTTGGCAAACATGTACACTTGTAGATCCACATCTATGCATTACACACTATGCACCATATCTTTGAATTACACCAATTTTTTTCCATTATTAAATTAATTTCTGGCTTTAATATTTTACTTTTTTTTAAATCCAAATAAATGAATCTAATTCGAACAGTAAAAGTTTAAGTTTTAACATTGGATAAAGCTAAACACATACCTAATTCAACTAATGACACATTCTTTGTTTTGTATGGACAAAAATATCTTTCACTTTTTTTTTTATTTTCGCACTATATATTTCTCTTCTCTCGTAAGCTTTTTGGGAAAGAAAATGCAAAGTGGAAATAAACACACACTGTGCAGAATAGAGCAAAACAAAAACATAATGGTGATGGATCATCGATATTGTCGTTGCATCTCCACCCCTATGATTGTCTCTAATGTCGTTGGTCATCCCTACTCGCAGATCCGTCTCCTTCTCAGTTGCCTTCTGTAACATTTTTTTAAATAAATATTTGACATAATATATTTAATTTTATTCTCTTTTTTATACAAAAATAAGACAATAATATAGATGCCAATTTTTACTAATTATAATATACAATTAAAATTATTTTTAGCCAATTATAAAATAATACACCCAATGAGTTTAAGGGAAAAAGAAGAGTAATTACCCAAATCAGTTCTTGAGGATTTTAAAAAGTAGACACTTTAGTTTCTGAAGAAAATTAATACACAAAAACATCTTTAATTTTTTTTCAACAGACAAATCAGTCCCTGGCATGCTCCGTTTGTACTTGGTGGGATATGATGAAGTGACACATTTAGACGCCCACATGGCCCATGACGTATCGGTATGACACAAATGGACAAATAAGTCGTCGTCCTTGTCAGCAATACGACGTCGTTTTGTATTTTTATATATATATATATATATATATATATATATATATATATATAAAGAAAACCCCTAAGGCCTTCGAAGCCCCCTCCCTAACTTTCTCTCTCACACTCACAGCACTCAATAACTCTCAATTCTCAAGCACTCAAAGTCTCAACCCTCTCTGCCACTGCTTCTTGCCAACCTCTGTTTTGGCGCCCTGCCGCTTTTCCCTCCCCATCATAGTCTCTCACACTCACAATGCTTGCCACCAGTTCATGCTACTCTGTCGCTCCCCTACTTCGATCCTCGCTATTGCTACTGGAGACACCGTCCTTGGTTGAAGATGTTGTTATTGCTGCAAAGGTGGTTGTTATTGTCATTCACGACGCTATTGCCAGAACCTGTCATAATCAAGGCAAGAAGAGAATATGGTCATTAACGCTAAGCAAGAAAGGGAGTTGTTGGGGTTTTATTCGTTCTGTCATTGCTGCTACCATGGTTGTCTTCTCCATCATATCTGGAGCTACTACGAGTTTTTGTTGCTGCTACTGACACCGTGTTGTTGTTGCGGTCACTGTTAGGTTTTCAACCATTGTTGGAGCTTCTTAGATCTATCAACAATGTTCCCAATTGCGGCTTAGGTACTGTTGTTTTGCCCTTGCCAGAGCTAATGTTGTTGTTGCAAGGAGCCATTTCTACCACTATTATTTCTGGGTTTGCTTCCAAATTTCTTGTGTTTTGAAAAATTGAGGCGATGAATTTTGTCAGAGTTAGAGAGGGAGTACGACAGGCCCAGTAGCAGGCCCAATTTTGTTAAGAAAGTGTTAATGGACGCGCTATAAAGATTAAAGAATGAGTTCAATCTGTAACGATTGTGGTGTTGGTAATGAGTTGGGAGGTTGTAACGAGGTAGGATTAAAGTAGACACTACTAGAAAATTAGTTATTACAGACGGATATTTCCGACAGATTTTATCCCATGGAAATACAGACGGAATTTCAGAGGGATTTTTTTGTCGGAAAACAAAAAAATGAATTAACATAAATTACAGACGAAAAACAGAATCCGTCAATAATTCTGTCGGTAAAATTAATTTTGTTCGTGGAAAATGGTTACAGACGGATTTTTCGTCTGTAATTAAATAAAAAATGCTGCATTTTATTAAATTATTACAGACGGATTTTCCAATCCGTCCGTAATTTAAACTTTTCTGTCGGAAATATTAGAATAAAGAGTTAGGTATCGAAACTCCCAATGGTTCATTTCACTTTTACACGTTTTCCTTGTACTCCCTGCCTTCTCTCTCCGTTGATGATGTGACATTCTCCACTGTCGCCGCCGCCGTGGCTCTCGTCGCACGAGCTCCCTCCGTCGCCCTCATCGCGTTTGCTCCCTTCGTTGCCATCATCGTACGAGCTCTCTCTGCCGTGCTCTTGTCTTACGAGCTCCTTCAGCGCCGCTCTCGTCGCTGCTTCTTCTCTCCTCGCCGGAGGTTTGTCATCATCTCTTCTTGTCGCCGTTAGTTCTGGTAGGCCTCCGCCTCCTTCTCGTCCATATCCCTAACCCCTTCCATTGTGATTCTATTTTGATTTTATTATCCCTAGCCCTAGCCCTGTCCCTTCCCTGTTGCTGTTGCTAATTTCACAGAAAAATAAAAATAATTTCACAGAAAGTTCGTTAATCCCACTTTCTTTGTCTCACTCACACTTTCCTTCACATTCTTAGTCGCTTCTTTTCCCTAACGAATTGCTGACTTTTCACTTACTCGCAAGCAATTCAGTCAACAAAACCCTAATTGGTTGTTTCTTCTATTTTGTTTGAGGTTCTAGGGAAGAAGAAAGAGCGGAAAAGAATGGGTGAGGAGAATAAGGTAGTTGGAGAAGGTGAGAAGAAGAAAGAGGAAAGTGTTAGTGCCACTGCTGTTGTTGGTGATGGAGAGGAGGAAAATAATAAGAAGAGTAAGAAGCAGGGTTAATTTCTCGAATTTGGAACGGGATATTCAGAAGACGTAGCGATGATTTCGAGAAGAGGCTGCAGTATATTTCCAAAGAGGAAGCTGTGGTTATGGCCAGGGTTAATGGGAGAAACCGGTCATGGCGGAGAACTTCGCGCCAGATCATCATAATTTTGGTTATATTTGAGGTACATTTTCCATTGCTGGATGAATGGGTTTATCTTTGTGTGTTTTTATTTGTCATGAATCATTTCTCACATGAATAGATTTGTGTTTTTGTTTGTCATGAAGCTAATAAGGCCTTCTCATATAATACTAATTAAATTCATTCATTTTTTAATTTGTTGAGATATTGAGATCTGTTCTTAATTAACTTAAAATTACTGTTAAGTTTCTACAAATTTGAGCTACGGATACCTTGAACATGTGTAAAACTCTTTGATTTGTATTGTTTCATTGGGAAATCTGTTGACTAGGAATTTTAATATGATCATATATGCTTTAGCTGTTGTTAAAAGCAATATTTTTGGAATATCTTCTCTTCTGAACTCTTTCTTTAACTAGAAATCTGTTGACCAGAAGGTGTGTTCTTTCTTTTATTTTGGTTATGGTTATTAGTTATTACAAATTAATAATGCTTTTCAATCAATTTTCATTGCATTGGACTTTCTAGAGCTTGTTAAGAGTTTGAGGTTCTGTTGTATTATACTATTTGAGAATGTCCATGTTAATTGACAATAGAATCTTCAGGTGGTGACTATAAAAAAATTGAAGAAAAATATTAGCATTCTCTATTGGTCTTAATTTTAGTAATGACATCAACTTTGATGCTGATAATGCATATACACTATTAGGCAATCAAATCTTGTATGTTATATAATGAGTTTAGTGACTGGAAAAACCCAAGCTTCTAGCTTGCGTCTGTCACAATGATGATGGAATATGCATATATCATAGTTAGTATCAAACTTGGTAACTTGCACCTAACGGCAATGTATTATCAAGACATTTTAGTATAGTAAGTTGGTATTGTTAAAGTTAAATTTCATATATATTACATGGTTGATTTGGCAACTAACTTGCACCTAATGAAGTAGTACTAGACTACGTTCATCCTTGTAACAAAGATAATGTGTTAGATAATCACAAAGTTGAAAAATTTCTTCATGGTAAGGAATCAAGAGCAGTGAACAGTGTAGCAAGTGTAAGCTTTCAAATTTTACTTCAAAATGCAGCAAGCATAATAATTAGAAAGAAAACAGGTAAAAAGGATCAAAATGAAATTTCATTTACAATTGCCTCTTGATCAGTAGAACACATGGTGAATAATGATTGCAAGTTTTGTTTGTTGACTTGATATTTTGGACAGGAAAATGTGCTGGCTGAGTCTAGGATGATGATTCCTGATTGCCACAAGCGCCTTGATATTTTTTATTGCAGGTTCTTCGTGATCTTCTTGAGTTCAAAAGTGATCTTGCTCCAATACCTGTAGGGAAGGTTGAACCTACTTCAGCTATTGTGCATCGGTTCTGCACTGGTGGGATGTCTCTTGGAGCTATTTCAAGAGAAACTCATGAAGCAATTGTAATTGCAATGACAGATTAGGTGGAAAATCAAATTCAGGGGAAGGTGTTGAGGTAATACAATTTGAAGGTCCAAGAGAAAGTATGAGAAAATCTCTGGTTGGCTGCATTGCTTACAAGAGAAGATTCATACGCTACTATTTTTAGTGTAAACAGGGATTCCAAAAATTCTCCTTCGAGTTTTGACCATATATATTCTTTTGTTGTTACTTTTAGGGTATGTCTTCACTAGAGGAAGGTTTGTGGAACTGTCCAAAAAGCTTTCTCTACCTCTAGGTTCCACTCTTGACAGGTACTGGATATCGAATAAATAATTACTTTGTTTTGTATTTCTGAAGATATAAACGTATATCTTAATTTATGTATAATGAGTCAAAATCTGTCATGATGTTAGATATGAGGGTCTGGTTCTTTCTGTTGGTGGAAATGGAAGATCCTATGTATTAATTCACGAGGCTGGTCCATTGGCGGATCCAAGTCAGAGCAAGTTATATTTTGCAAGAATTAGTACAAAAGTGGGATTTTGTAGGGTAACAATCATTGCCTTCTAATAAAGTTATGGTCCACTGATTCTACATTTTTTTTATTAACCTGCTTTGAATTCTAAGTCATAATAGGTAAAGTTATAGCTTTTGTTTACTATATTTATTTATGTGCCAGGTTAGAGTACCATTGCTTCTACCTTTCCCTCCTTTCTTTTTTAATTCTATTTTATTCCGGGTCTGTCTTTTCCCCATGTTAATTTTTGTTGTTTCAAAGTAGGCAATATTTTCAACCATTGCTCATTTTATATTCATTATTGTTTCAGAAGCCTGTCGAAGTAAATGCTGAAACAAAACAGGATTTGAGAAGTTTTAAGCTTATATTGGAATATATAAAAGCCTTGCCTGTAAGTGTTGAACTACAGTTTACTCTTCATTATATAGCATGAACAATAATGCTGATTTGTGTGCATGTCTAATGTTCAATGTATGCTAATTGTAAAGCTTGTTTATTTGTAGATTCCGATGGTAGAGCTTATTCGTATTATTTATTACTTCTTGCTTGAGATGAATGAACAGGATAAATGATGTCCAAATTTCTTAGTCTTAGCATGCATAGCAAGTGTAAGCTTGTTCAATATTCTCATTCTCCCAACATAAGAAAAAGTTTGTTCTGTCCAAATGTTATTCTGACGTCTAGAGAGTTATGTTTTATTTATTTTGCTAGCTTGAGAAGGCGTTACATGAGATGCGTACTGAATGTGCTGAAACCAAGGTTGTAGCTGAGAGTAAAATTGTGGAAGCACACCAATTGATAGATGAAGCTCAGAAAAAATTTACGGAGGCTGAGGCGATGATGCATTCGGCTAAGTCTTTGCAAGCAGAGGCTAACCTATTTACTGGTGTTGCAGAAAGGAAGCTTCGTGATGTTGAAGCACGGGAAGATAACCTAAGGCGGCAAATCATTACTTTCAAGTCAGAGTATGTTATTTTCTATATAATTTGCATTTTTCCTTTTATCCCAGAGTCATTTTAATTATGATATTGATTTGCTAATTCCTTTGTTGTTGGGAGCATGTACAAATAGATTATGCAATATCTACCTGTGTTGTCTAGAATGGCTTGTTTAAGAGGATACCTAACCTTTCTTTTTTAATACACAAATCCTGTAGTTATACAGGAGACTGTGAAAAGCCTTGAAGCAAGAAATTGATTAATGAAATTTGTTATTGCTTTGAGTTGAAATCTTCTTTTACTTAAAAAATTTACTCAATTTTTGGAATTGAAATGCTGACAATAATCAGATCATAAATGGTGCAACTCACAGTCAATGTTAAGTTTCATATGTTGTTAAAATTTGATTGTTTAAAAAGTATGATGATCTCTGTTGTGTGTGTGTAGGTGTGCGTGTGCGTATTTTAGTTGTGATGAAAAGGACAAGGAGATCATACTTGAGAGGCAATTGATGAGCGGATAATTTATACGCTTTTTGGCATTATTTTTAGTATGTTTTTAGTATATTTTAGTTAGTTTTTATTATATTTTTATTAGTTTTTAGTTAAAATTCACTTTTCTGAACTTTACTATGAGTTTGTGTGTTTTTCTGTGATTTCAGGTATTTTCTGGCTGAAATTGAGGGACCTGAGTAAAAATCTGATTCAGAGGCTGAAAAGGACTGCAGATGCTGTTGGATTCTGACCTCCCTGCACTCAAAGTGGATTTTCTGGAGCTACAGAAGCCCAATTGGCGCGCTCTCAATTGCGTTGGAAAGTAGACATCCTGGGCTTTCCAGAAATATATGATAGTTCATACTTTTCCCAAGATTTGATGGCCCAAATCGGCATTCCAAATCAGCTCAAAACTGCCCAGCGTTTAACGCCGGAACTGGCACAAGAATGGGAGTTAAACGCCCAAACTGGCACAAAAGCTGGCGTTTAACACCAAGAAAAGTCTCTACACATGAAAGCTTCAATGCTCAGCCCAAGCACACACCAAGTGGGCCCGGAAGTAGATTTTTATGTCATTTACTCATTTCTGTAAATCCTAGGCTACTAGTTCTCTACAAATAGGACCTTTTACTATTGTATCTTTAAAAAGAATCTTTAGATCTTTGAATCTTTTGATCACGTTTGGGGGCTGGCCTCACGGCCATGCCTAGACCTTGTTCTTATGTATTTTTAACGGTGGAGTTTCTACACACCATAGATTAAGGTGTGGAGCTCTGCTGTACCTCGAGTATTAATGCAATTACTATTGTTCTTCTATTCAATTCAGCCTATTCTTATTCTAAGATATTCATTTGCACCCAAGAACATGATGAATGTGATGATTATGTGATGCTCATCATCATTCTCACTTATGAACGCGTGCCTGACAACCACTCCCGTTCTACAAGCAAACAAGGCTTGAATGTTTATCTCTTGGATCCCTTAATCGGAATCTTCGTGGTATAAGCTAGAATTGATGGCGGCATTCAAGAGAATCCGGAAGGTCTAAACCTTGTCTGTGGTATTCTAAGTAGGATTCAATGATTGAATGACTGTGACGAGCTTCAAACTCCTGAAGGCTGGGCGTTAGTGACAGACGCAAAAGAATCACTGGATTCTATTCCAACCTGATTGAGAACCGACAGATGATTAGCCGTGCTGTGACAGAGCGCGTTGAACATTTTCACTGAGAGGACGAGTGGTGCACGAATTTGTGATTCGCACAACTAACCAGCAAGTGCACTGGGTCGTCCAAGTAATACCTTACGTGAGTAAGGGTCGATCCCACGGAGATTATTGGCTTGAAGCAATCAATGTTTATTTTATTAATCTTAGTCAGGAGGCCAATAGGATTTAAAAAGTGAAATTACCAGATTTGATTATAAAAATAAAAGAGAATAACAGTGTTACTTGTTATGCAGTAATGAGAAACATGTTGGAGTTTTGGAGATGCTTTGTCCTTTGAATTTCTACTTTTCCTTGAAATCCTCTTCCCACACGCAAGATTCCTTCCATGGCAAGCTCTATGTAGGGTGTCACCGTTGTCAGTGGCTACTTCCCATCCTCTCAGTGAAAACGTTCCTATGCTCTGTCACAGCACGGCTAATCATCTGTCGGTTCTCAATCAGGTTGGAATAGAATCCATTGATTCTTTTGCGTCTGTCACTAACGCCCAGCCCTCAGGAGTTTGAAGCACGTCACAGTCATTCAATCCCAGAATCCTACTCGGAATACCACAAGGTTTAGACTTTCCGGATTCTCATGAATGCCGCCATCAATCCGGCCTATACCACGAAGATTCTGATTAAGGAATCTAAGAGATATTCATTCAATCTGATGTAGAACGGAGTGGTTTCAGGCACACGTTCATGGGTTGAAGAAGGTGATGAGTGTCACGGATCATCTCCCTCATCACAATTAAGCGCGAATAAACATCTTAGATAAGAACAAGCGTGTTTGAATGGAAAACAAAGGAATTGTATTAAATCATCGAGACGCTGCAGAGCTCCACACCCCCAACAATGGAGTTTAGAGACTCATGCCGTCAAAAAGTATGTAATTCAGATCTGAAAATGTCATGAGGTACAAGAAATGTCTGTAAAAGTTGTTTAAATAGTAAACTAGTAACCTAGGTTTATAGAAAATGAATAAACTAAGATAATTGGTGCAGAAATCCACTTCTGGGGCCCACTTGGTGTGTGCTGGGGCTGAGATCACAGCTATCCACGAGTAGAGGCCTTTCTTGGCGTTAAACTCCAGGTTATGACGTGTTTTGGGCGTTCAACTCCGGATCATGACGTTTTTCTGGCGTTTAACTCCAGATAGCAGCATGAACTTGGCGTTCAACGCCAAGTTACGTCGTCTATCCTTGCGCAAAGTATGGACTATTATATATTGCTGGAAAGCCCTGGATGTCTACTTTCCAACGCCGTTGAGAGCGCGTCAATTGGACTTCTATAGCTCCAGAAAATCCATTTCGAGTGCAGGGAGGTCAGGATCCAACAGCATCAGCAGTACTTTTTCAGCCTAAGTCAGATTTTTGCTCAGCTCCCTCAATTTCAGCCAGAAAATACCTGAAATTACAGAAAAATACACACACTCGTAGTAAAGTCCAGAAATATGATTTTTGCTTAAAAACTAATAGAATTCTATTAAAAACTAATTAAAACATACTAAAATCTACATGAAATTACCCCCAAAAAGCGTATAAAATATCCGCTCATCACAACACCAAACTTAAACTGTTGCTTGTCCTCAAGCAACTAGATAAATAAAATAGGCTTTAGCAGAAATTAAGAAGTAATAATATTTTAGAGTTTTAAATGAAGCTCATATTCTTATTAGATGAGCGGGGCTTGTAGCTTTTTGTTTCTGAACAGTTTTGGCATCCCCCTGTATCTTTAAATTTTCAGAATAATTGGCATCCTTAGGAACTCAGAATTCAGATAGTATTATTGACTCTCCTAGTGTAGTATGTTGATTCTTGAACACAGTTATTTTGAGTCTTGGCTGTGGCCCTAAGCACTTTGTTTTCCAGTATTACCACCAGATACATAAATGCCACAGACACATAACTGGGTGAACCTTTTCAGATTGTGACTTAGCTTTGCTAAAGTCCCCAGTTAGTGGTGTCCAGAGCTCTTAAGCACACTCTTTTGCTTTGGATCACGACTTTAACCACTCAGTCTCAAGTTTGTAACTTGGACCTGCATGCCACAAGCATATGGTTAGGGACAGCTTGGTTTAGCCGCTTAGGCCTGGATTTTATTTCCTTGGGCCCTCCTATCCATTGATGCTCAAAGCCTTGGATCCCTTTTTTTACTCTTGGCTAGTGCTCATGGCTTGTTTTTTTTTTTTTTTGAACTGCTTTTTCTTGCTTCAAGAATCAATTTCATGATTTTTCAGATCATCAATAATATTTTTCGTGTTCCTCATCCTTTCAGGAGCCAATATTCATCAAATTCAAAGTACAATTTATGCACTGTTCAAGCATTCATTCAGAAAACAAAAAGTATTGCCACCACATGTAATTAATTATAATTTTTATTATTAAGAACTCGAAAAATATAGATTACTTCTTTATTCTAAAAAAAAAAATCTACTACTTTATTCATGCCTGATGATGATGAGAAAAATAAATTATAGCTTAATTGGAAATAAAATCAAAATAGACAAACTAAATATCTCCTAAGGTAAATTTCTATAATTATCCTATCACTAAGTTAAAAGCAGGAAAAGGAAAGGAAAAAAATTGGAACTCAGCAACCTGTTGTTTCGGGGAGTAGGTGTTCCTCTAATATGTGTGGTGCTTTTTCATGGATTAATTTTTGGCGCTTCAGCTCCCTTAGATCACGCCTTTGCTCCTCCTGTTCCTTGAGCAGTTTGCAAATCATGCTACTTTGATTATTCTGTTCTTCCTTTATTTGATCCATAGCTTCTTGCAATCTGGAAATAGAAGCCTCAAGATGTTCCCAGTATTCGAATTGGGGCAGTTCTGGGAGGGCTTCTGGTGCTCTTCTCTTGGTTGCATCATCTTGTTGCTGTTGTCTGACCATTGATATTCCAGTAATGGGTTTTTCAATTAGGATATATTCAGTTATTCCCATCTTTACTCCAGCATCTTTGCAAAGCATAGAAATTAAGCTTGGATAAGCCAATCTGGCGTCTTTAGAATTCCTGTTTGCTATTTTGTATAGCTCACATGAGATCAGCTGATGGACTTCTACTTCCTTTCCCAGCATGATGCAGTGAATCATGACAGCTCTTTTGATGGTAACTTCAGAACGGTTGCTGGTGGGCAATATGGAACCCCAATGAAATCCAGCCAGCCTCTGGCTACTGGTTTCAGATCTTCCCTTTTGAGTTGAACTGGGATGCCAGTCGTGCTGGTAGTCCACTTGGCTCCAGGATGCATATATCTTCCAAGATCTTGTCCAATCCTTTATTGACCCTCATCATTCTCCTATTAAAGGAGTCTGAGTCATCTTTCAGTTGAGGAATCTTGAATATCTCCCTGATCTTGTCAGAATTGGTATGAATGATCTTTCCTCTGACTAAGGTCTTATGGTCGAAGAGAGCAGCTCCAATGATTCTTTGCCTTTCTGTCTGCCATAGATTAGCATAAAATTCTTGAACCATGTTCTTTCCCACTTTCGTTTCAGGATTGGCCAGAATTTCCCAATTCCTGTTTCGAATTTGCTCTTGGATCTCCGGATATTCATCTTCTTCAGATCAAATCTGACTTCCGGGATCACTGATCTGTGACTCATTATCTTGTAGTAATGGTCTGAATGTTCTTTAGTTATGAACTTCCCTTGATTCCAAAGTGGCTTTGGAGTGCTTTCTTTCTTGCCTCTTGGGTTGGGTTGTTTCCTTTAGGAGCCATGATCAAGAGACACAATAGTTTTTGTGATCACGGGTAAAACACACCAAACTTAGAGCTTTGCTTGTCCTCAAGCAAAAGAGAAGAAAGAAGAGGGATAGAAGGAGAACAGTTGTGGAATGGTGGTGATGAGGAGGGCGCCGAATATAATATATAGGGAGGGGGGGTGGGAGTTTTTCGAAAAATAAGAAAGAATTAAGATAGAAGATATGATTTTAAAAGATATTATAAGAAAAAGATATAATTTTAAAAGAGAAAGATATGAATAATAATTTGAAAAGATAAATCTGAAATTTTTAATTTTGAAAAAGATTTTAAAAAGAAAATTGAGTTTTGAAAACAAATTTTTAAAAGAGTTGGATTGGATTGGAAAACCATTTGGTTTTATAAATTAAGATACATTTGATATTTTTGAAAAAGGCATTTTAAAGATTAGGATTTTTAGAACACTAATTTGGATTGAGGGGTGATAATTTAAAATATGTTTATGCAAGAAATCATGAATTGAAACATAAAAAAAAATTAGAAAAATTGTGAAGAAAAACGAATTTTACCTCCTCCCCACCATCCTAGCGTTAAACGCCCAACTGTTGCATGGTTTGGGCGTTTAACGCCCAAATGTTGCTTCTCCTGGGCGTTCAACGCCCAGTTGATGCATCTTTCTGGCGTTGAACGCCAGGAAGTCCTTTATTACTGGGCATTTTTCTAAACGCCCAGGATGCTGCCAAACTGGCGTTAAACGCCCAGAAGGTGCTTCTTTCTAGCGTTTAACGCCCAGAAGATGCTCCTTTCTGGCGTTTAACGCCCAGAAGGCTACCCTTACTGGCGTTGAACGCCCAGTGGGTGCCTCTTTTGGGCGTTCAACGCCCAAAAGGTTTCTTACTGGCTTTTTCATGCCAGTGTTCTTCCAATTTTCCTTATAACTCTGTGAATCCATCCAATTGCTATTTTACCTTGAAGATACCTTGACATATACCTGTAAAAATCAATTAACTAATTACTACGAATAAAATTAAATTTTGTGATTGGCTGGGTTGCCTCCCAGCAAGCGCTTCTTTAATGTCATTAGCTGGACTATTACTGATCTTCAATTAAGTCTCAGTCTTGAGCATTCTTGCTCGAAATTACCTTCAAGATAATGTTTAACTCTTTGTCCATTAACAATGAACTTTTTGTTAGAGTCATTATCCTGAAGCTCTATGTATCCATATGGGGATACACTTGTAATGACATATAGACCTCTCCACCGGGATTTTAATTTTCCGGGGAATAATTTGAGCCTTGAATTAAATAGCAGAACTTTCTGTCCCGGCTCAAAGACTCTGGATGACAATTTCTTATCATGCCATCTTTTTGCTTTCTCTTTGTAAATTTTTGCATTCTCGAAAGCATTGAGTCTAAATTCCTCTAGCTCATTTAACTGGAGCAATCGTTTTTCTCCAGCTAATTTGGCATCAAGGTTTAGGAATCTGGTTGCCCAGTAGGCCTTATGTTCCAGTTCCACTGGCAAGTGACATGCCTTTCCATACACAAGCTGGTATGGAGAGGTCCCTATAGGGGTCTTGAATACTGTTCTGTATGCCCACAGAGCATCGTCCAAGCTCCTTGCCCAATCCTTTCTACGGTTAATTACAGTCCGTTCCAGGATTCTTTTGAGTTTTCTATTTGAGACTTCAGCTTGCCCATTAGTCTATGGGTGATATGGAGTAGCTACCCGGTGACTAACTCCATAACGAACCAGAGCAGCATAAAGCTGTTTATTGCAGAAATGAGTGCCCCCATCACTAATTAACACTCTAGGGATACCAAATCTGCTGAAGATGTGTTTCTGGAGGAATTTTAACACTGTTTTAGTGTCATTTGTGGGTGTTGCAATAGCCTCCACCCATTTGGATACATAATCCACTGCCACCAGAATATAAGTGTTTGAGTATGATGGTGGGAAAGGTCCCATGAAGTCAATGCCCCATACGTCAAACAACTCAATCTCTAAGATTCCTTGTTGAGGCAAGGCATAACTGTGAGGTAAGTTGCCTGATCTTTGGCAACTGTCACAATTAAGCACAAATGCTCGGGAATCTTTATAGAGAGTGGGCCAGTAGAAGCCACTTTGGAGGACCCTTGTGGCTGTTCGCTCACTTCCAAAATGTCCTCCATACTGTGATCCATGGCAGTGCCAAAGGATCTTCTGTGCTTCTTCTTTAGGCACACATCTACGGATTACTCCGTCTGCACATCTCTTGAAGAGATATGGTTCATCCCAAAGATAGTAATTTGCATCTGTGATTAATTTCTTTGATTGCACCCTACTGTACTCTTTGGGTATGAATCTCACTGCCTTGTAGTTTGCAATGTCTGCAAACCATGGCACTTCCTGGATGGCAAACAATTGCTCATCCGGAAAGGTTTCAGAGATCTCAGTGAGAGGGAGGGACGCCCCTTCCACTGGTTCTATTCGGGACAGGTGATCTGCCACTTGATTCTCTGTCCCTTTTCTGTCTCTTATTTCTATATCAAACTCTTGCAGAAGCAACACCCATCTGATGAGTCTGGGTTTTGAATCCTGCTTTGTGAGTAGATATTTAAGAGCAGCATGATCAGTGTACACAATCACTTTTGATCCTACTAAATAGGATCTGAATTTGTCAATGGCGTAAACCACTGCAAGTAGCTCTTTTTCTGTGGTTGTGTAGTTCTTCTGTGCGTCATTTAGAACACGGCTAGCATAATAAATGACGTGCAGAAGCTTGTCATGCCTTTGTCCCAACACTGCACCAATGGCATGGTCACTGGCATCACACATCAACTCAAATGGTAAAGTCCAGTCTGGTGCAGAGATGATTGGTGCTGTAACCAATTTAGCTTTCAGAGTCTCAAATGCCTGCAGACACTCTTATCAAAGATAAATGGCGTGTCAGCAGCTAGCAGGTTGCTCAGAGGTTTGGCGATTTTTGAAAAATCCTTTATAAACCTCCTATAGAATCCTGCATGCCCCAGAAAGCTTCTGATTGCCTTAACATTGGCAGGTGGTGGTAATTTTTCAATTACTTCTACCTTAGCTTGATCCACCTCTATTCCCTTGTTCAAAATTTTGTGCCCAAGGACAATACCTTCAGTCACCATAAAGTGACATTTTTCCCAGTTTAAAACCAGGTTAGTCTCTTGGCATCTTTTTAGAACAAGTGCTAAATGGTTAAGGCAGGAGCTGAATGAGTCTCCAAATACTGAAAAGTCATCCATGAAGACTTCCAGAAATTTTTCCACCATATCAGAGAAAATGGAGAGCATGCACCTCTGAAAGGTTGCAGGTGCATTGCATAGGCCAAATGACATCCTTCTGTATGCAAATACTCCAGATGGGCATGTGAACGCCGTTTTCTCCTGATCCTGGGGATCTACTGCAATTTGATTATAACCTGAATATCCATCCAAGAAGCAGTAGTATTCATGACCTGCTAGTCTTTCTAGCATTTGGTCTATGAATGGTAAAGGAAAATGATCCTTTCTGGTGGCTGTATTGAGTCTTCTATAATCAATACACATACGCCACCCTGTAACTGTTCTTGTAGGAACCAGTTCATTTTTTTCATTATGAACCACTGTCATGCCTCCCTTCTTAGGGACAACTTGGACAGGGCTTACCCAGGGGCTGTCAGAAATAGGATAAATAATCCCAGCCTCTAGTAATTTAGTGACCTCCTTCTGCACCACTTCTTTCATAGCTGGATTCAGCCGCCTTTGTGGTTGGACCACTGGTTTGGCGTCATCCTCCAACAAGATCTTGTGCATGCATCTGGCTGGGCTAATGCCCTTAGATCACTGATGGACCACCCAAGAGCTGTCTTGTGTGTCCTTAGCACTTGAATTAGTGCTTCCTCTTCCTGTGGCTCTAAGGTAGAGCTTATAATTACAGGAAAGGTATCACCTTCTCCCAGAAATGCATATTTCAGGGATGGTGGTAATGGTTTGAGCTCGGGTTTAGGAGGTTTCTCCTCTTCCTGAGGGATTTTCAGAGGTTCTATTGTCTTCTCTGATTCCTCCAAATCAGGCTGAACATCTTTAAAGATGTCCTCTAGCTCTGATTCGAGACTCTCAGCCATATTGACCTCTCTTACCAGAGAATCAATAATGTCAACACTCATGCAGTCATTTGGGGTGTCTGGATGTTGCATGGCTTTGACAACATTCAACTTGAACTCCTCCTCATTGACTCTCAAGGTTACTTCCCCTTTTTGGACGTCAATGAGGGTTCGGCCAGTTGCTAGGAAAGGTCTTCCTAGAATGAGAGTTGCACTCTTGTGCTCCTCCATTTCCAACACCACAAAGTCAGTAGGAAAGGCAAATGGCCCAACCTGACAATCATGTCTTCAATCACGCCTGATGGGTATTTAATGGAGCCATCAGCAAGTTGCAGACATATCCTGGTTGGTTTAATTTCTTCAGTTAAACCAAGCTTTCTGATAGTAGATGCAGGTATTAAGTTGATACTTGCCCCAAGATCACATAAAGCTTGCTTGGTACAAGTATCCTCTAATGTGCATGGTATCATAAAGCTCCCAGGATCTTTAAGCTTCTCAGGTAAGCTTTTCAGAATGACTGCACTGCATTCTTCAGTGAGGTAAACTTTCTCAGTTTCCCTCCAATCCTTCTTATGACTTAAGATCTCTTTCATGAACTTAGCATAAGAAGGTATTTGCTCAAGTGCTTCTGCAAACGGAATCTTTATTTCAAGAGTCCTGAGATAGTCTGCAAAGCGTGCAAATTGCTTATCCTGTTCCGCTTGGCGGAGTTTTTGAGGATAAGGCATTTTGGCTTTGTATTCCTCAACCTTAGTTGCTGCAGGTTTATTACCTACAGAAGTGGGTTGGGAAGCCTTTTTAGAAGGGTTGTTATCAGCACTTGTATGTGACTGATTCCCCACTGGTATTTGAATGCCAGTGGTGGGAGCTGGAGTGGCGTTAGACGCCACTTCCTTGTTTGTTACTGGCGTTTGAACGCCAGAACCATGCTCCCTTTGGGCGTTCAACGCCGGATTCATGCTTGTTTCTGGCGTTGAACGCCAGGAATGAGCATGGTCTGGGCGTTCAGCGCCAGCTTTATTCCTCTCTGGGCTCTGATTGTCCTCAGAGGGATTTTGAGTATCCACCTGTTCATTTCTTGGGTTCCTGCTACTTTGAAGTGAGGTATTTAATGTTTTCCCACTTCTTAATTGAACTGCTTGGCATTCTTCTGTTATTTGTTTTGACAGTTGCTTTTCTGTCTGCTTTAATTGTACTTCCATGTTCCTGTTAGCCATTCTTGTTTCCTGTAATATTTCCTTGAATTCGGCTAGCTGCTGAGTTAGAAAATCTAATTGCTGATTGAATTCATTAGCCTGATCCACTGGATTGAGTTCTGCAGTTACTGTTTTAGCTTCTTCCTTCATAGGGGATTCACTGCTTAGGTACAGATGCTGATTTCTGGCAACTGTATCAATAAGCTCTTGAGCTTCTTCAATTGTTTTTCTCATGTGTATAGATCCACCAGCTGAGTGGTCTAGAGAAATCTGAGCTTTTTCTGTAAGCCCATAGTAGAAGATGTCTAATTGCACCCATTCTGAAAACATTTCAGAGGGGCATTTCCTTAGCATCTCTCTGTATCTCTCCCAAGCATCATAAAGGGATTCATTATCTCCTTGTTTGAAGCCTTGAATGCTTAGCCTTAGCTGTGTCATTCGTTTGGGAGGGAAATAGTGATTCAGGAATTTTTCTGACAACTGTTTCCATGTTTTTATGCTGTTCTTAGGCTGGTTATTTAACCACCTCTTAGCTTGATCTTTTACAGCAAATGGAAACAGTAATAATCTATAGACATCCTGATCTACTTCCTTATCATGTACTGTATCAGCAATTTGCAGAAATTGTGCCAAAAACTCTGTAGGTTCTTCATGTGGAAGACCAGAATACTGGCAGTTTTGCTGCACCATGATAATGAGCTGAGGATTCAGCTCAAAGCTACTAACTCCAATGGAGGGTATACAGATACTACTCCCATATGAAGCAGTAGTGGGATTAGCATATGACCCCAGAGTCCTCTTGTCTTGTCCATTCATACTTACTTCCATAATGGAATACAAGGGATAATTTGTATGTTGATATTATTTATTTTATAGTAGTGGAATAAATAAAATGGAATATATAAAAAGAATATATTGAAAATACTTTGTGAAAATTTTCCGAAAAATTTGAACTTGAAATTTGGATTTTATATTAAAAATTTCGAAAAAGTAGTTTTAAAATTGGTTAGAAAATAAATTTTTTTGAATTTTGAATTTTATGATGAAAGAGAAAAACACACAAAAGATACAAGATTTAAAATTTTTAGATCTAATGTTCCGTATTTTCGAAAATTTTTGGAGGGAAAACACCAAGGAACACCAAACTTAAAAATTTTAAGATCAAGACACAAGAAAAACTCAAGAACACTTTGAAGATTCACAAGACACCAAGAACACAAGAAAGAACACCAAACTTAAAATTTTTGAAAGTTTTAATGGAATTTTCGAAAATTATGAAAGATTAGCAAGAAAACACCAAACTTAAAGTTTGGCCCAAGATTAAATCAAGAAAAATTATTTTTGAAAAAGGTTCCAAAGCGTATACCCAATTATCAAGAATATAAACCAATACTCTAGCCAATTGGGAATAAATATAACACTTGTTTTGAATATGTATAATTTTTATAGATAGATTAAAATTTTTTTTTTTTGAAAACTAATGTTTTGAAAAAGCACAAGAAAAACAAGAAAAGACTCAGAACAAGAAAAATTAAAGATCAAACAAGAAAAATAAACAAGAACAACTTGAAGATCAAGGAAGAACAAAGAACACTAATACGAAAATTTCAAAGAAAAATATGAAATATGCAAGTGACACCAAACTTAGAAAAAGACACTAGACTCACAAAAAATTAACAATTAATAAAGAAAAATAATATTTTTGAAAAGAAATTTTTGAAAATAAACTATCCTATCAAAATTTGATGACTCTATAACAACAAAAAATAAATTATTCCTAATCTAAGAAATAAAATAAGCCTTCAATTGTCCAAACTCAATAATCCCCAGCAACGGCGCCAAAAACTTGGTGCACGAATTTGTGATTCGCACAACTAACCAGCAAGTGCACTGGGTCGTCCAAGTAATACCTTACGTGAGTAAGGGTCGATCCCACGGAGATTATTGGCTTGAAGCAATCAATGTTTATTTTATTAATCTTAGTCAGGAGGCCAATAGGATTTAAAAAGTGAAATTACCAGATTTGATTATAAAAATAAAAGAGAATAACAGTGTTACTTGTTATGCAGTAATGAGAAACATGTTGGAGTTTTGGAGATGCTTTGTCCTTTGAATTTCTACTTTTCCTTGAAATCCTCTTCCCACACGCAAGATTCCTTCCATGGCAAGCTCTATGTAGGGTGTCACCGTTGTCAGTGGCTACTTCCCATCCTCTCAGTGAAAACGTTCCTATGCTCTGTCACAGCACGGCTAATCATCTGTCGGTTCTCAATCAGGTTGGAATAGAATCCATTGATTCTTTTGCGTCTGTCACTAACGCCCAGCCCTCAGGAGTTTGAAGCACGTCACAGTCATTCAATCCCAGAATCCTACTCGGAATACCACAGACAAGGTTTAGACTTTCCGGATTCTCATGAATGCCGCCATCAATCCGGCCTATACCACGAAGATTCTGATTAAGGAATCTAAGAGATATTCATTCAATCTGATGTAGAACGGAGGTGGTTGTCAGGCACACGTTCATGGGTTGAAGAAGGTGATGAGTGTCACGGATCATCTCCCTCATCACAATTAAGCGCGAATAAACATCTTAGATAAGAACAAGCGTGTTTGAATGGAAAACAAAGGAATTGTATTAAATCATCGAGACGCTGCAGAGCTCCTCACCCCCAACAATGGAGTTTAGAGACTCATGCCGTCAAAAAGTATGTAATTCAGATCTGAAAATATCATGAGGTACAAGAAATGTCTGTAAAAGTTGTTTAAATAGTAAACTAGTAACCTAGGTTTACAGAAAATGAATAAACTAAGATAATTGGTGCAGAAATCCACTTCTGGGGCCCACTTGGTGTGTGCTGGGGCTGAGATCACAGCTATCCACGAGTAGAGGCCTTTTTTGGCGTTAAACTCCAGGTTATGACGTGTTTTGGGCGTTCAACTCCGGATCATGACGTTTTTCTGGCGTTTAACTCCAGACAGCAACATGAACTTGGCGTTCAACGCCAAGTTACGTCGTCTATCCTTGCGCAAAGTATGGACTATTATATATTGCTGGAAAGCCCTGGATGTCTACTTTCCAACGCCGTTGAGAGCGCGTCAATTGGACTTCTGTAGCTCCAGAAAATCCATTTCGAGTGCAGGGAGGTCAGGATCCAACAGCATCAGCAGTACTTTTTCAGCCTAAGTCAGATTTTTGCTCAGCTCCCTCAATTTCAGCCAGAAAATACCTGAAATTACAGAAAAATACACACACTCGTAGTAAAGTCCAGAAATATGATTTTTGCTTAAAAACTAATAGAATTCTATTAAAAACTAATTAAAACATACTAAAATCTACATGAAATTACCCCCAAAAAGCGTATAAAATATCCGCTCATCAACGAGACTGTAGCCACTGACAACGGTGATGCCCAACATACAACTTGCCATGGAAAGGAGTAAGAAGGATTGGATGAAGACAGTAGGAAAGCAGAGAGACGGAAGGGACAAAGCATCTCCATACGCTTATCTGAAATTCTCACCAATGAATTACATAAGTATCTCTATCTTTATTCTATGTTTTATTCATATATCCTCCATAACCATTTGAGTCTGCCTGACTGAGATTTACAAGGTGACAATAGCTTGCTTCATACCAACAATCTCCGTGGGATCGACCCTTACTCGCGTAAGGTTTATTACTTGGACGACCCAGTGCACTTGCTGGTTAGTTGTGCGAAGTTGTGATAAAGAGTTGAGATTACAATTGTGCGTACCATGTTGATGGCGCCATTGATGATCACAATTTCGTGCACCAAATTTTTGGCGCCGTTGCCGGGGATTGTTGAGTTTGGACAACTGACGGTTCATCTTGTTGCTTAGATTAGGTATTTTTTTCTTCAGAGTTCTTAAGAATGAATTCTAGTGTTTCAAGGTGATGTTCTTATCATCACCAAAGCTGATTGATTCTTATCAATTTAGCTCTTGAATGTAATGTCCTGCTGAAGCTTGGCTAGCCATGTCTAATTTCTTTAGACTAAAGCTTTAGACTAACATTGTATGATTCCTGGAATTCTCATTAAGACTTTTGATATCTTTATTTTCTTTCCCACTTAATTTTCGAAAAATCCAAAAAAAATTACAAAATCATAAAAACCAAAAATATTTCTTGTTTGAGTCTAGTGTCTCATTTTAAGTTTGGTGTCAATTGCATGTTTCTTTTCTTCTTGCATGTGTCTTCATTGATCTTCAAGTTGTTCTTGAGGATCTCCTTACTCTGATCTTTAAATTCTCTTGTCTTGAGTGTTTTGTTGTGTCTCATATGTATTTTCAATTTGTTAGTGTCAATAGTATACAAACTTCTAAGTTTGGTGTCTTGCATGCATTGTTTATTTGATTTTAGTTGCATTTTGATTATTCCTCATTATTGAAAATCCAAAAATTTTTTAATTTGTGTCTTTTCAAGTCAATAATACAGAGAATTGAAGATTCAGAACATACAGCAGAGGAATTACACAGAAAAAGCTGGGCATTCAAAACGCCCAGTGAGGAAGGAAAACTGGCGTTTAAACGCCAGCCAGGGTGCCTGGTTGGGCGTTTAACGCCCAAAAGGGGTGAGTTTTGGGCGTTAAACGCCAGGATGGCACAAGAGGGAAGATTTTGTTTTTAATGCAAATTTTTTTCAAGTTTTCAAATTTTTTTTAAATCAAATCTTTTTCAAATCATATCTTTTCAATCATATGTTTTCAAAATCAATTTCTTTCCAATTTCAAAAATACTTGCTAACAATTAATGATTTGATTCAACATTTCAAGTATGTTGCCTTTTCTGTTGAGAAAGGTTTAATGTCTGAATCATATCTTTTCTTGTTAGCCAAGTCATTAGTTTTCAAAATCAAATCTTTTTTAAACTATTTTTCAATCATATCTTTTCAATCATATCTTTTTAAAACCATAACTTTTCAATCATATCTTTTTAATCACATCTTTTTCAAAATAGTTTTCAATCATATCTTTTTAATTTCTAATTTCAAAATCTTTTTCAAAAATCACTTAATTTCTTTCCAACTCTTAGTTTTCGAAAATCATCAATCATTTTTCAAAATGTTTTTAAAATCTTTTTACTTTAATTTCGAAAATTTCTTCCCCTCTTCTCACATCTTTCTATTTATGGACTAATACTCCTCCTCTGCACAATTCGAACTATATCTTTCTTGATAAGTTCGAATTCTTCTACCTCTTCCTTCTATTTTTCTTTTCCTCTGACACTTCAAGGAATCTCTATACTGTGACATAGAGGATTCCATATTTTCTTGTTCTTTTCTCTTTCATATGAGCAGGAGCAAAGACAAAAGCATTCTTGTTGAGGCTGACCCTGAACCTGAAAGGACCTTGAAGCGAAAGCTAAGAGAAGCTAAAGCACAACTCTCTGTAGAGGACCTAACAGAAATCTTCAAACAAGAAGAAGACATAACAGCCGAAAACAACAACAATGCAAACAATGCAAGGAAGGTGCTGGGTGACTTTACTGCACCTACTCCCAACTTCTATGGGAGAAGCATCTCTATCCCTGCCATTGGAGCAAACAACTTTGAGCTTAAGCCTCAATTAGTTTCTCTAATGCAACAGAATTGCAAGTTCCATGGACTTCCATTGAAAGATCCTCATCAGTTTTTAGCTGAATTTTTGCAAATCTGTGACACTGTCAAGACCAATGGGGTTGACCCTGAGGTCTACAGACTTATGCTATTCCCCTTTGCTGTAAGAGACAGAGCTAGAATATGGTTGGACTCACAACCTAAAGAAAGCCTGAACTCTTGGGAAAAGCTAGTCAATGCCTTCTTGGTAAAGTTCTTTCCACCTCAAAAATTGAGCAAGCTTAGAGTGGAAGTCCAAACCTTTAGACAGAAAGAAGGTGAATCCCTCTATGAAGCTTGGGAAAGATACAAAAAATTGATCAGAAAGTGTCCTTCTGACATGCTTTCTGAATGGAGCATCATAGGTATTTTCTATGATGGTCTGTCTAAACTGTCCAAGATGTCATTGGACAGCTCTACTGGAGGATCTCTTCATCTGAAGAAGACGCCTGCAGAAGCTCAAGAACTAATTGAAATGGTTGTAAATAACCAATTCATGTACACTTCTGAAAGGAATCCTGTGAACAATGGGACGAATCAGAAGAAAGGAGTTCTTGAGATTGATACTCTGAATGCCATATTGGCTCAGAACAAAATATTGACTCAGCAAGTCAATATGATTTCTCAAAGTCTGTCTGGAATGCAAGCTACACCAGGCAGTACTAAGGATACTTCACCTGAAGAAGAAGCTTATGATCCTGAGAACCCTTCAATAGAAAAGGTGAATTACATGGGAAAACCCTATGGAAACACCTATAATCCTTCATGGAGAAATCACCCAAATCTCTCATGGAAGAATCCACAGAGACCTCAACAAGGTTTCAATAATAATAATGCTGGAAGAAACAGGTTTAGCACTGGCAAACCTTTTCCATCATCTTCTCAGCAACAGACAGAGAATTCTAAGCAGAACCACTCTGACTTAGAAACCATGGTCTCTGATCTAATCAAAACCACTCAAAGTTTCATGACTGAAACAAGGTCCTCTATTAGAAACTTGGAGGCACAAGTGGGTCAGCTGAGTAAGAAAATTACTGAACTCCCTCCTAGTACTCTTCCAAGCAATACAGAAGAGAATCCAAAAGGAGAGTGCAAGGCCATCAACATGGCCGAAATTGGAGAGGAAGAAGAGGCAGTGAACGCCACTGAGGAAGACCTCAATGGACGTCCACTGGCCTCCAATGAGTTCCCTAAAGAGGAACCATGGGAATCCGAGGCTCACACTGAGACCATAGAGATTCCATTATATTTACTTCTGCCATTCATGAGCTCTGATGAGTATTCTTCCTCTGAAGAGGATGAATATGTCACTGAAGAGCAAGTTACTAAGTACCTTGGAGCAATCATGAAGCTAAATGACAAGTTATTTGGTAATGAGACTTGGGAGGATGAACCCCCTTTGCTCACCAAAGAACTGGATGACTTGACTAGGTAGAGATTACCTCAAAAGAGACAGGATCCTGGGAAGTTTTCAATACCTTGTACCATAGGCACTATGACCTTTAAGAGGGCTCTGTGTGACTTAGGGTCAAGTATAAACCTCATGCCTCTCTCTGTAATGGAGAAGCTAGGGATCTTTGAGGTACAAGCTGCAAGAATCTCACTAGAGATGGCAGACAATTCAAGAAAATAAGCTTATGGACTTGTAGAGGATGTTCTGGTAAAGGTTGAAGACCATTACATCCTTGCTGATTTCATAGTCCTAGAGACTGGGAAGTGCATGGATGAATCCATCATCCTTGGCAGACCCTTCCTAGCCACAGCAAGGGCTGTGATTGATGTGGACAGAGGAGAATTGATCATTCAAGTGAATGAAGAATCCTTTGTGTTTAAGGCTCAAAGATATCCCTCTGTTACCATGGAGAGGAAGCATGAAGAGCTTCTCTCAAAATAGAGTCAAACAGAGCCCCCACAGTCAAACTCTAAGTTTGGTGTTGGGAGGCCACAACCAACTTCTAAGTTTGGTGTTGAACCCCCACATTCAAACTCTAAGTTTGGTGTTGGGAGGTTTCAACATTGCTCTAAATATCTGTGAGGCTCCATGAAAGCCAACTGTCAAGCTACTGACATTAAAGAAGCGCTTGTTGGGAGGCAACCCAATGTTATATTTATTGTTTTCCTTTGTTATTTTATGTTTTCTGTAGGTTGATGATCATGGGAAGTCATAAAATCAATTGAAAAAGCAAAAATAGAATGAAAAATAGAAAAAAAAAACAACACACCCTGGAGAAAAACCTTGCTGGCGTTTAAACACCAGTAAGGGTAGCAAATGGGCGTTTAACGCCCAGTCTGGCACCATTCTGGGCGTTTAACACCAGAAAGGGGCACCAGACTGGCGTTAAACGCCAGGAAAGGGCAAGAAGCTGGCGTTAAACGCCAGAAATAGGCACCAGCCCAGCGTTTAACGCCAGAATTGGCATAAAGAGCATTCTTGCTCGCCACTTGGTGCAGGGATGAATTTTCCTTGACACCTCAGGATCTGTGGACCCCATAGGATCCCCACCTACCCTACCACTCTCTCTCTTCTTCACCCATTCACCAATCACCTCAACACCTCTTCCCCAAAAACCCTTCACCTATCAAATCCCACTATTCTCTTCACCACTCACATCCATCCTTCATAAAGCCCCACCTACCTCACCATTCAAATTCAAACCACTTTCCCTCTCAAACCCACCCATATATGACCGAACCCTACCCCTCTCTCCACCCCTATATAAACCCATCTTCACTCCTTCATTTTCACAAAACCTACACACTACTTCTCCCCCTTGGCCAAACCACAAAGCCACCCCCATCTCCTCTATTTCTTCTTCTTCTACTCTCTTCTTTCTTCTTTTGCTCGAGGACGAGCAAACCTTCTAAGTTTGGTGTGGTAAAAACATTGCTTTTTGTTTTTCTATAACCATTTATGGCACCTAAGGCCGGAGAAACCTCTAGAAAGAGGAAAGGGAAAGCAAAAGCTTCCACCTCTGAGTCATGGGAGATGGAGAGATTCATCTCAAGGGTGCATCAAGATCACTTCTATGATGTTGTGGCCATGAAAAAGGTGATCCCCGAGGTCCCTTTCAAACTCAAAAAGAGTGAATATTCGGAGACCCGACATGAGATCCGAAGAAGAGGTTGGGAAGTTCTTACCAACCCCATTCAACAAGTCAGAATCTTAATGGTTCAAGAGTTCTATGCCAATGCATGGATCACCAAGAACCATGATCAAAGTGTGAACCCGAACCCAAAGAATTGGCTTACAATGGTTCGGGAGAAATACTTAGATTTTGGTCCGGAAAATGTAAGGTTGGCATTCAACTTGCCCATGATGCAAGGAGATGAACACCCTTACACTAGAAGGGTCAACTTTGATCAAAGGTTGGACCAAGTCCTCATAGACATTTGTGAAGAGGGCGCTCAATGAAAGAGAGATTCAAGAGGGAAGCCGTTTCAACTGAGAAGGCATGACCTCAAGCCCGTAGCTAGGGGATGGTTGGAGTTTATCCAACGCTCAATCATTCCCACTAGCAACCGGTCCGAAGTTACTATAGACCGGGCCATCATGATTCATAGCATCATGATTAGAGAGGAAGTAGAAGTTCATGAGGTTATAGCCCAAGAACTTTATAAGGTGGCAGACAAGTCCTCTACCTTGGCAAGGTTAGCCTTTCCTCATCTCATTTGTTACCTCTATTATTCAGTTGGAGTTAACATAGAGGGAGACATCCTCATTGATGAGGACAAGCCCATCACTAAGAAAAGGATGGAGCAAACAAGAGACCCCACTCATCATGAAATCCCTGAGATGCCTCAAGGGATGCACTTTCCTCCTCAAAACTATTGGGAGCAAATCAACACCTCCCTATGAGAATTGAGTTCCAACATGGGACAACTAAGGGTGGAGCACCAAGAGCATTCCATCGTCCTCCATGAAATTAGAGAAGATCAAAGAATCATGAGAGAGGAGCAACAAAGGCAAGGAAGAGACATTGAGGAGCTCAAGCACTCCATAAGATCTTCAAGAGGAAGAACAAGCTGCCATCACTAAGGTGGACCCGTTCTTTAATTTCCTTGTTCCTTATTTTCCTATTTTTCGAATTTTATGCTTATGTTTATCCATGTTTGTGTCTTATTACATGATCATTAGTGTCTTAGTGTCTATGTCTTAAAGTTATGAATGTCCTATGAATCCATCACCTTTCTTGAATGAAAAATGTTCTTAATTGAAAAAGAGAAGAATTGCATGAATTTTAAATTTTATAACAGATTAATTATTTTGATGTCGTGACAATACTTTGACTTCTGAATGTATGCTTGAACAGTGCATATGTCTTTTGAATTTGTTGTTCATGAATGTTGGCTCTTGAAAGAATGATGAAAAAGGAGACATGTTATTGATGATCTGAAAAATCATAAAAATGATTCTTGAAGCAAGAAAAAGCAGTGAATAAAAAAAAGAGAGAAAGAAGAAAAAAAGGAGAAAAACGAAAAAGAAAGAAAGAAAGAAAAAAATTAAAGTTGTGATCCAAGGCAAAAAGAGTGTGCTTAAGAACCCTGGACACCTCTAATTGGGGACTCTAGCAAAGCTGAGTCACAATCTGAAAAGGTTCACCCAGTTATGTGTCTGTGGCATGTATGTATCCGGTGGTAATACTGGAAGACAGTGTGCTTTGGGCCACGGCCAAGACTCATAAAGTAGCTGTGTTCAAGAATCATCATATTTAACTAGGAGAATCAATAACACTATCTGGATTCTGAGTTCCTATAGAAGCCAATCATTCTGAATTTCAAAGAATAGAGTGAGATGCCAAAACTGTTCAGAGGCAAAAAGCTAAAAGCCCCACTCATCTAATTAATGCTGATCTTCATAGATGTTTTTAGAATTTATTGCATATTCTCTTTTTTTATCTTATTTGATTTTCAGTTGCTTGGGGACAAGCAACAATTTAAGTTGGTGTTGTGATGAGCTGATGATTTATACGCTTTTTGGCATTGTTTTTAGTATGTTTTTAGTATATTTTAGTTAGTTTTTATTATATTTTTATTAGTTTTTAGTTAAAATTTACTTTTCTGGACTTTACTATGAGTTTGTGTGTTTTTCTGTGATTTTTTTTAGGTATTTTCTGGCTGAAATTAAGGGACCTGAGCAAAAATCTGATTCAGAGGTTGAAAAGGACTGCAGATGCTGTTGGATTCTGACCTCCCTGCACTCGAAGTGAATTTTCTGGAGCTATGGAGGTCCAATTGGCGCGCTCTCAATTGTGTTGGAAAGTAGACATTCTGGGCTTTCCAGCAATATATGATAGTCCATACTTTGCCCAAGATTTGATGGCCCAAACCGGCGTTCCAAATCAGCTCAAAACTGGCCGGCGTTTAACGCCGGAACTGGCACAAGAATGGGAGTTAAACGCCCAAACTGGCACAAAAGCTGGCGTTTAACTCCAAGAAAAGTCTCTACACATGAAAGCTTCAATGCTCAGCCCAAGCACACACCAAGTGGGCCCGAAAGTGGACTTTTATGTCATTTACTCATTTCTGTAAACCCTAGGCTACTAGTTCTCTACAAATAGGACCTTTTACTATTGTATCTTTAAAAAGAATCTTTAGATCTTTGAATCTTTTGATCACGTTTGGGGGCTGGCCTCACGGCCATGCCTAGATCTTGTTCTTATGTATTTTCAACGGTGGAGTTTCTACACACCATAGATTAAGGTGTGGAGCTCTGCTGTACCTCGAGTATTAATGCAATTACTATTGTTCTTCTATTCAATTCAGCCTATTCTTGTTCTAAGATATTCATTTGCACCCAAGAACATGATGAATGTGATGATTATGTGACGCTCATCATCATTCTCACTTATAAACGCGTGCCTGACAACCACTCCCGTTCTACAAGCAAACAAGGCTTGAATGTTTATCTCTTGGATCCCTTAATCGGAATCTTCGTGGTATAAGCTAGAATTGATGGCGGCATTCAAGAGAATCCGGAAGGTCTAAACCTTGTCTGTGGTATTCTGAGTAGGATTCAATGATTGAATGACTGTGACGAGCTTCAAACTCCTGAAGGCTGGGCGTTAGTGACAGACGCAAAAGAATCACTGGATTCTATTCCAACCTGATTGAGAACCGACAGATGATTAGCCGTGCTGTGACAGAGCGCGTTGAACATTTTCACTGAGAGGACGGGACTGTAGCCACTGACAACGGTGATGCCCAACATACAGCTTGCCATGGAAAGGAGTAAGAAGGATTGGATGAAGACAGTAGGAAAGCAGAGAGACGGAAGGGACAAAGCATCTCCATACGCTTATCTGAAATTCTCACCAATGAATTACATTAAGTATATCTATCTTTATTCTATGTTTTATTCATATATCCTCCATAACCATTT
The DNA here is from genome assembly GCF_014773155.1 of Arachis stenosperma. Lineage (NCBI taxonomy): Eukaryota > Viridiplantae > Streptophyta > Magnoliopsida > Fabales > Fabaceae > Arachis > Arachis stenosperma. Next base: position 109,290,425 of record NC_080380.1, on the reverse strand, counting down.
GAGTCTGCCTGACTAAGATTTACAAGGTGACCATAGCTTGCTTCATACCAACAATCTCCGTGGGATCGACCCTTACTTGCGTAAGGTTTATTACTTGGACGACCTAGTGCACTTGCTGGTTAGTTGTGCGAAGTTGTGATAAAGAGTTGAGATTACAATTGTGCGTACCATGTTGATGGCGCCATTGATGATCACAATTTCGTGCACCAACAATCCCTTTCTAAAAGGCAGAAGGTTTTACAGCAAGAACAGGAAATGATACTTCAATCACAAATGTTGCTCAATGAGAGAGAGGATTACCTTTTTAGTAGATCTCAGGAACTAGACCGTCTTCAAAGAGAATTAGAGGATACAAAAAAGGAGTTTGAGAAGGAACGTGAAGCCCTTCATGATGAGAAAACCAATCTAAAACTGATGGATGCCACTCTAAGACAAAGAGAAGAGGTTCGTCTCTGAAAATTCTTGGTCTAGATGAAATTAATATGAAATATATACTGTCTTTCTGTTATTCATGTTTGGATTTGCATTCTGTAAATATAGGTACTAGCTAAACAGGAAACCGAGTTGAACAAGAAAGAGCAAGAGTTGGTTGAATTTCAAGGAAAACTTGCTAGTAGAGAATGTGTATGTTCTCTCACATTTATTTTACTTTAAAATTCTAAGTTTCTTCTGTACATTAATTTAGCTTGATTGAAAATGTAGGATGAAATTCAGAAAGCAATAGCTGGTCAGGAAGCTGCATTGAAAACAAGAAAACATGAGTTAGAAACGGAGCTACAAATCCACCGGAAATTGGTTCAAAATGAAATCGAGACGAAGAGAAGAGCTTGGGAATTGAAGGAGGTTGATCTTAAACAAAGGGAGGACCAAATATTGGAAAGAGAGCATGATTTGGATGTTCGGTCAAGGTCACTGAGTGATAAGGAGAAGGAACTGGAAGATCTGTCAAGTACTCTTGAAGAAAAAGATAAAAGCTTGAGAGCTGCTGAGAAGGAATTTGAATTAAATAAAACCCTTTTGCAAAAGGAGAAACATGAAATTGAAAAAATAAAACAAGATCTGCAGAAATCTTTGGCATCTTTGGAGGATAAAGGAAGAATTATAGTTGATGATCAATATATTTTGTTTATGTTTTGAATTATATTGACTTGCTTGTGTATAGTACTTTTTTTAGTTTGATAATACGATGAATTTGTTTATTCTTTGAAATATTATAAATATTCGAATACAAATTAGATAAAAATTTGTATTAAATTTATATTTATTTTGTATGAAAATAAGTTTATTTTGTAATTAGAAAAATAAAAAAAATTATTTTACCTTACAGATGGATTTACAGACGGATTTTCTGTCTGTAATTAGAGTGTGAGATGATTTTTCAAAGTTCAAATTACAGACGGAAAATTTGTCAGAAAATTCGTCTGTAATTACAAACGAAAAATCCGTCGGAAAATCTGTCTGTAATTACAGACGGAAAATCTGTCTGAAAATTCGTCTGTAATTACAGACAGAAAATCTGTCGAAAAATTTGTCTGTAATTATAGACGAAAAATCCGTCGGAAAGTTCGTCGCCTTCGAAAAATGGATGGAGAATTTACAGAGGGAAAATCCGTCGGTAACAGGTAAAAATACGTCGATAAATTTCCGACCGAAAAAAATCCGTCGGTAAATAATTTCCGACGGGACTTTTACAGAGAGACAAAATCCGTCGGTAATTTCGTCGGTAACAAAAAATCCGTCTATAATAAAGACTAAATCTGTCTGTAAATCTGTCTTTATTATTCCATTTTCTAGTTGTGAGAGGAGAAGAGACCGGAACGCTGTGTTTCGCGCTCACCCCAAAATGACGTCATCTTGCTGACAAGGATGGGGACCAATTTGTCTATGAAAAATACCTGTACACCTTACCGGACACATTAGATACTAAACGTGCCACTTTAAAATTTTTTTGGGGACTAAAATGCCCACTAGGAATTAATGTGTGTATTAATTTCTCCTGTGTCTTTTTCTTTCTTTTATTCATTGTGTGTGTGTATGTTAGGAAGGGGAATGAAGGTATAAAAATGTGTGTGCGTGTGTGTTGAGGGAGGAGAGAATGAGAGTGTCGAGAGATTTTTGCATGGATGTGTGTGTTAGGAAGAGAATGAGAGTGTCGAGAGATTTAGAAATAGGAGAGAGAAAGAGAGTTTTGGGGGAGAGGAATGAAGATGCCAAGAGATTTAAAAGAGAGAGAGGGGGAGGGGAATGAGGGTGCCGAAAGATTCAGAAGAGAGAGAGAGAGAGAGAGAGGGAGAGAGTGTGTGTGTGTGTGTGTGTGTGTTAGGGGAGGAAAATGAGGGTACCAAAAATATGTATGCATGCATGCGTACATGCGTGTGTGTTGGGGGAGGAGAGAATGAGGGTGTCGAAAAATTTTTGGGTCTATGGCCACGGTTTTTTTGGTCACGGTAAAAAACTGTGACCATAGACCCTCTATGGTCATGGTTTTTTAGGGTGACCAAAAAAAAAAGCTATGGTCACGGTTTTTTTGAAAAGGGTGACCATAGAGTACCTATGGTCACGGTTTTTTAAAAAAGGGTGGCCTAAAAGGATCTATGGTCACGGTTTTGAGGGGTGACCTAAAGGGGTCTATGGTCACGGTTTTTTACAGTGACAAAAAAGGGTCTATGGTCACGGTTTTTCAAAGAAGGGTGACCTAAAAGGGTCTATGGTCACGGTTTTGGGGGATGGCCTAAAGGGGTCTATGGTCACGGTTTTGGGGGGTGGCCTAAAAGGGTCTATGGTCACGGTTTTGGGGGTGACCTAAAGGGGTCTATGATCACGGTTTTTTACAGTGACCAAAAAGAGGCTATGGTCACGGTTTTTCAAAAAATGATGACCTAAAAGTGTCTATGGTCACGGTTTTGGGGGGTGACCTAAAGGGGTCTATAGTCACGGTTTTGGGGGGTGGCCTAAAGGTGTCTATGGTCACGGTTTTTTACAGTGACCAAAAATGGGCTATGGTCACGGTTTTTCAAAAAGGGTGACATAAAGGGTCTATGGTCACGGTTTTGGGGGGTGATCTAAAGGGGTCTATGGTCACAGTTTTGAGGGTGGTCTAAAAGGGTTTATGGTCACGGTTTTGGGGGGTGGCCTAAAGGGGTCTATGGTCACGGTTTTGGGGGTGACCTAAAGGGGTCTATGGTCACGGTTTTTTACAGTGACAAAAAATGGGCTATGGTCACGGTTTTTCAAAAAAGGGTGACCTAAAAAGGTCTATGGTCACGGTTTTAGGGGTGACCTAAAGGAGTCTATGGTCACGGTTTTGGGAGTGACCTAAAAGAGTCTATGGTCACGGTTTTTGGGAGTGGCCTAAAAATGTCTATAGTCACGGTTTTTAATAATTGAAAAATAAAAAAGAATTGTACAATCTAATTTAAGTAACTTTTATTCATTATGAATAAAAGTTATGACTTATTTTATTAATGGGTAATTCTTCGCATACAAGCGATTAAGGCTTGTAAGCCTTACAAGTTCAATTAAAACTAACGCTCAAAACACGCTTCCAACCATTATTCTTCCTCTTCATCTTCTCCTTCTTCTTTTCTTTCGTTTCTTGCCTTCTCTTTCTCCTTCTTCTTCTTCTTCTTGCTGCACGTTCTTCTTCCTCTTACTCTTCTTCTTCTCCTTTTCTTTCGTTTCTGCACGTTCTTCTTTATCGTCTTCCTCTTCTTCTTCATTTACGTTCTTTTTTCTCTGTTTTATTTTTTTTTCGATTTTTCATGGTGAAATCGTTTTTGAATAAGAAGAAGCAGTAGAAGATGAGGAGGAGAAAGAGAAAGAGTTCTGAATTATGCATAAGATGTATTTTAACGAATTTTGGGTGTATTTCTTTAAATCCTTTGGGTGTATTTTCTGTAATCCTTTGGGTGTATTTTCTATAATCGTTTGGGTGAATTCCTGTAACCGTTTGGGTGTATTTCTGTAATCCTTTGGGTGTATTTCTGTAATCATTTTGGGTGTACTTCTGTAATCGTTTGGGTGTATTTCTGAAGTTCCATTATCTTCAAAAGGATTACAGAAATACACCCAAAGGATTACGAAAAATACACCCAAAGTATTTAAGAAATACACCCAAAATTTGTTGCATAATTCAGAACTCTTTCTCTTTCTCCTCATCTTCTACTGCTTCTTCTTCTTCAAAACGATTTCAAAGCTTGATTTCAGAAACCATGAAAATCGAAAAAAAAAACGAAGAAGAGGAAGAAGAAGAAGAAGAAGAAGAAGAAGAAGAAGAAGAAGAGGAGAAGAAGAAGAAGAGGAGAAGAAGACGAAGAGGAAGAGGAAGAGGAAGAAGAAGAAGAAGAACCGTTATGAGTGTAGCGCTTTGAAAACAGGAAACGTTGAATAACGCATTAAAAGGCCTAGTAACTTGTAAGACTTGTAAGTCAAAAAGATTTGTATGTGTAGCACTCCTCTTTATTAATATGAACTTCTTATTTTTAAAAATTAATCAATTAAAAATAATTAAATTAATTTTATTAATATTTAGAGTTAAGTTAATTATAATTCTTATGTAATTTCTATAATTTAATTTAGGTAATCGATATTTTAGATTTAAAATCGTATTTTATAAAATGTGATTACTAGATTTATTTTATGATTTAAATTAAAAATAATTCTTTAAAATCAATGATATGTTAATAAATGAAATTTTATGTATTCTAAAAATATTCTTCACTTTATTATATCGTAACTCAAAATTTTCAAATAAAACCCTAATTTTATAAATCCCTAACCCTAACATAATAAAAAAACAGACGCACACAGAGCAGAAGAGAAAGGGGAACAGAGAGGGGGGAAAATGGAGAAGAGGAAGGAGAAGGGAGGGAGGAGGAAGGAACGGCGCTGGCTGGGGGCCTCGCCGCCGTCGCCATAGCCATCGAGCACGAGGGGAAGAGAGAGATTCGCAGTGGAGTGAGAGAGAGAAGCGCGACTGAGAGGAAAGCTCGCGATAGAGATGGGAGGGACCGTCGCCATCGCTGCTGGTGTGGTTGGAGCCGCCGTCGTCGATTGAAGATGCCACCGTCATAGTGGAAGAAGCCCAGAGGGGGAGATGAACGAGGGAGAAGAGAGGGAGAAGAGAACGCAGGCCAGTGGCCCAGGGAGAGGAGTTGCCGCCGTTCGTGCCTCCTGTCGCCGTTGCGGTCTCGCCGTCGCCGCTGCTTGGGTAGTCACCAGAGGGAGCCGTGGCTGTTCGCGCCGCCGTCGGAGCTGCTGCTCCATTCCGTCGATGTCTGCGTGCTCAGGTATGTTTGTTCCCTTATCCTCTGACCCCTTCACCCAACAATGTACCAAATTCCTAAGCTAAAAACCAAATTGAGCTTTAGGGTTTTATTAAGTTGTAATCTGATAACTTTAAATCTGATAGCTTTAATGTTTTAATGTACCCGTTCACTTTTTGCTTGCTGTGTTAGTTGTTTCTCGCTGGATTTATTTAACTTTTTTCTTTGCTGCTGGTTGCTATGTATTTCAAATCTTGCTGCTATGTTGCTAGTTTATCGTTTCTATCTTTGATGATTATTCTTTCGGTGGATAGGACATTAACTGGCATGATTTGATTGTTAACATTAATATTTACAGCAAAATATATAATATTGCTTAGCATGTTTAGTGATAAATATCCAACTATCTATATATTAAGCATAAGCCTAATCTAATTAATTAATTTCCAGCAAAATAAGGTTCAAGAGATATGGATGCATTGAATCCTTCTTGGAGAAAGAAACATCGATTCCTTCTTGGAAGCTCTCCTTACCGCATGTACTTGTGGAGACCCTTTCATCATTTCTATTTGGATACCATCTTGGGTTTGTGCTTTATAGTTTCTCCTTTGCATTCTTCCTTGACTTTGATTGGTAGTCCAGTTAACTTTTTAATATTGATCCTCTGTTTTTTGTTTTATCCAAAGTAGTTAATGAACCACTTGAAAGCATATCTGTGGATCTTGGCTTTAGGGGAAATACCTTGGCAGAAGGTGAAACTAAAAATTCCAATACCATGCTTAATTTGATGCATTCTTAAAAGTTTCAAATAATTTGATCTGGTTTGATTTGTTTATTTATTGTTGTGTGGTTTTGAATGAAGGTTTGGTGGTGAGCATATGTCTTGCTGGTGGGTTAATTGGAAGTCTATTCAGTGGCTGGATTGCTGATGCAGTTGAGCATTGTAGGGCTTTTCGGTTGTGTTCGTTGCCAATGATAATTGGCGCTTCGATGAGGTTATATTTCTAAAGCCAGTATATTCTCTTCATCTTTAATATCTAGGTTTCAATGCATCTTTTTAGGCTATTTTTATTTTCTCTTTTCTGTTTTCCAGAGTTGCTTTTTCTGAAACATCTGACCTCACTCTAATTTAAATTTAGTCAAGTAGCAGATTCCCTTGTTCTCAAATGTGAATCCTTATGGCTAGTTCTCAGTGAAAATTTCTGTGTTTTCAATTTTTATTAATCTTTGTACAGTCCTGACATGTGGATCCTCTTTGAAATATAATTATAGCTTCTAGATGAAAGGCAAAGCTTGAATGTTATGCGTTTTCTTCAAGCAATTAATGTGTACTAACAAGTGATATTTTTTCTTTGCTTTTTGTTGTTGCCTCCAATGTAATACATTTATAATGTAGCATGTGTAGTAAAAGATATCAAAAGATTTTCCATATATAATGTTAGCATCGTATTTCATCGAATCGTCGATTGGGCTTCTTCTTTGGTGACAAAAATTTCAACATGATATTTAAAAGAATAATTTTAAGAATAATTTGAAAGAATAATTTGAAAAGAATAATTTAATATCCAAGAACATGCTTTATTATGTCTCATTTTAAGACTGATTATTTTCAAGAAGTTTAAAATAAAAATTATTTTGTATTTTATATTAATTCAGGATTAATATTTGTTAATTGATTATTTTGTTTACCTACTCTTGAATGTTCCTTACCTTCTCTTGAATTTTTTGTTTTGTTTTGTATACAGGATAATTTTTCTGGATTGGTAAAGACAAAAGGAGTTGACTAGTTGTTGTGGCACCGTGTATAAGATGGGATGGGTCTTATAATGAGTTTGATTATCTAAATGTATTATTTTGATGTGTTCTTTACTTTTTGATAAGAGATTTTATCCGATATTACATGTAATGGATAAATTACACTCTATTTTGATTAGTGTTGTAATGGATATCTAGTTTTTAATAAAATTTTTATGATTTGGATTTATCAAATTTTTCATTCTTAGATTTATTTTGTGATTATCATTTTGGGATGTGATTATGCTTTTAAAAAAATAAATCTCAACATAAAACAGGCTATGGTCACAATAAAAACCGTGACCATAGATAAGGCTATGGTCACGGTTAAGGTGGGGTGACCATAGAGGCTATGGTCACGATGAAAAACCTTGACCATAGAAAAAGCTATGGTCACGGTTTAAAGAGGGGTGACCATAGTGGCTATGGTCACGGTTTTAGGTGGGGTGACCATAGGGGCTATGGTCACGGCCAAAACCGTGACCATAGATAAGGCTATGGTCACGGTTTAATAAAGGGTGACCATAGGGGCTATGGTCACGGCCAAAACCGTGACCATAGTTAAGGCTATGGTCACGGTTTTGGGTGGGGTGACCATAGTGGCTATGGTCACGGCCAAAACCGTGACCATAGATAAGGCTATGGTCACGGTTTTGGGGAGGGGTGACCATAGGGGCTATGGTCATGGCCAAAACCGTGACCATAGATAAGGCTATGGTCATGGTTTAATGAGGGGTGACCATAGGGGCTATGGTCACGGTTTGACCATAGAGGCTTTGGTCACGGCCAAAACCGTGACCATAGATAAGGCTATGGTCACGGTTTTGGGAAGGGGTGACCATAGAGGCTATGTTCACGGTGAAAACCATGACCATAGATAAGGCTATGGTCACGGTTTTATCACGTGACCATAGATTAACTTATGGTCACGGTAAAAAAACGTGGCCTAAAGTGCCAGAATTTGAACATTACAACCGTGACCATAGAAACCGTGATCATAGATAAAAAAACCGTGACCATAGGTCTATGACCACGAGAGAATAGGCCACGGCAGAAAAATCGTGACCATAGGTCAAAAATCGTGACCATAGACTTTTTTTTTTGTAGTGTGGAGAGACAATGAGGATGCCAAAAGATTTAGAAATGAAAGAGTGTGTGTGTGGGTGTGTGTTTTGGGAGAGGAGAATGAGGATGTCGAAAGATTTAGAAAAGAGAAGAAGGAGAATGAGGGTGCCAAGAGATTCAGAAGAGAGAGAAAGAGAAAGAGAAAGAGAGAGGGGAGAGAAATGAGGGTGCTCTCTAGATTCAGGAGAGAGAAAAAGAAAAAAAAATTAGTAGTAGTAAAGTTTTAAGACAGATATACTTTTTCTGTTAAATAAATTTTTTGGCTATTGTATACATTATTATAATTATTTATATATCATTAATGTTTTATCTATGTTTTATTTTTTCGGTCCAGTAAAGATTTTTGCCAATTTATTTATTTATTTTTATGTTATTTATTATTTATCTACTTTATTAATGCTTTATAATTATTTATTAATATTAATATTGCTAAGCTATTATTATTATATTTTTATTAATTAACTTTTAGTATTATAATTATTCATTAATTATTATTACTATCGTTGTTATTATTATTATTTATTATTATTGTTATTATTATTTGATTTATTTCTGTTTATTATTATTATTATTATTAGTCTTTTATCACTGTTACGTTAATTATTATTATTATTATTATTATTATTATTATTATTATTAACGATGTTATTATGATTTTTAATATTATTATTATATCTATTTAAATCTTCTATGATATTATTATTATTACATGTAGTGTTATTTTATTATTGGTTGTGATTATTATTATTTGTTTATTATATTATTTAATTTGTCATAATGTAATATTATTTTTTAATTAATTATGATAAAAAAAATATGCAAGACAGACGTCAACCATTAAGAAAATAAGTTGTTTTAGTTGGTACTTCGTAATTCCTATTTTGTTATCACAATGCTGTGAGACACGTTAGGAGATGAAAATTTTTTAAAAATGTCTTTTATGTGTAAGACAAACAAATGAAGAAAAGTGGAAAGAAAAATAAAAATATCATATAAGACATATTTGCATTACATTAAAAGAATTATTTTTATAGGAATGTGATAGTTATGATATTTTTCGTGACTAACACCTAAATCAACATAAATTAAAAAATTTATAGAATTTTAAATTCTCACGGTATCTATGTATATGTATGTGGTTTAAGGGATTTTTTTAAATAAATAAAATAAATATTTTATTTATCAAAATAAATAATTTATAGTTTTTTTTTATGAAAATTTATCACATCTTTTATATCATTTACAGTGTAAAGAAAATAATAATGTACGTATTTTGTTTATATGATAAACGAAATAAGACAGTAAACAAGTGACATGTATATTTTGTTTACAGTGTGAACGAAATACGTACGTACATTATTATTTTATTTACACTGTAATTATTATAAAAAAGTTTACGATTAAAACAATATCAATTTAATTTTTATTAATCTAATTTTTAAAAGTTATATCTTAAAATTGCTACCCTACATATTTAAAACTAGTGATTTAAAATTCTTCATTTCAAATCAATACATTATTTGAAGAGTATTTACAAATTAATATATTAATATTAAATATAAACGGTTAAATAATTACTGTTTACGGTTTAAATTCTTTCTCTATCGGTTGTGTACCTACATATATATTATGAATGATTGTTAGTGTATGTTAACGGTACTTTGTACCTATTCAAAGAATAATCAAAAGTCACATCTTTACATTATGTAACTATTCAATAACCAAAAGTTACATTTGTTCATAAGCTACGTGACTTTTTGATTCTAATACATGCAACATATATATATGAATTACCCACTATTCAAAGTGTGTGTATGATGAGCGGATAATTTATACGCTTTTTGACATTGTTTTTATATAGTTTTTAGTAAGTTTGAGCTACTTTTAGGGATGTTTTCCTTAGTTTTTATGTTAAATTCACATTTCTGGACTTTACTATGAGTTTGTGTATTTTTCTGTGATTTCAGGTAAATTCTGACTGAAATTGAGGGATTTGAGCAAAACTCTGAAGAAGGCTGACAAAAGGACTGCTGATGCTGTTGGAATCTGACCTCCCTGCACTCGAAATGGATTTTCTGGAGCTACAGACCTCCAATTGGCACGCTCTCAACGGCGTTGGAAAGTAGACATCCAGGACTTTCCAGCAATATATAATAGTCCATACTTTATTCGAAGATTGATGACGTAACTTGGCGTTAAACGCCAAGTTCATGCTGCTGTCTGGAGTAAAACGCCAGAAAAACGTCATGATCCGGAGTCAAACGCCCAAAACACGTCATAACCTGAAGTTTGACGCCAAGAAATGCCTCTACACGTGGATTGATCAAGCTCAGCCCAAACACACACCAAGTGGGCCCCGGAAGTGGATTTATGCATCAATTACTTACTCATGTAAACCCTAGTAGCTAGTCTAGTATATATAGGACATCTATCTATTGTATTAGACATCTTTTGACCACTTTAAGTCTCTAATCATTCGGTCACTTGATCGTGGAGAGGGCTGGCCATTCGGCCATGCCTGAACCTTCTTTTACTTACGTATTTTCAACGGTGGAGTTTCTGCACACCATAGATTAAGGGTGTGGAGCTCTGCTGTACCTCAAAGATTAATGAAGTTCTATTTTCTTTTATTCAATTCTCTATCTTATTCTTATTCCAAGATATTCATTCGTACTCAAGAACATGATGAATGATGATGAGTTAGATAACCCTCATTATTATTCTCACTGATGAACGCGCGTGATTGACAACCACTTCCGTTCTACATGCAACAAAGCTTGAATGTGTATCTCTTAGATTCCCCAACAGAATCTTCGTGGTATAAGCTAGATAGATGGCGGCATTCATCTGGATCCGGAAAGTCCAACCTTGTCTGTGGTGTTCCGAGTAGGGTCCTGGGAATCCGGAAAGTCTCACCTTGTCTGTGGTATTCCGAGTAGGATTCCGTTCATGAATGACTGTGACGTGCTTCAAACTTTAACCTGCTGGGCGTTAGTGACAAACGCAAAAGAGGGATTCTATTCCAGTAGGAGCGGGAACCAACCGGTGATTGGCCGTACTGTGACAGAGTGCGTGCATTAGCTTTCACTGCGAGGATGGGATGTAGCTATCAACCATGGGTGATGCCTCCAGACTGGTTAGCTGTGCGAGTGACAGCCGCACAGGTTATTTCCCCGAGAGGAATGAAAGTAGCCACAGCTGATAGTGAACCCCTATATAAAGCTTGCCATGGAAAGGAGTAAGAAGGATTGAGTAGAAGCAATGGGATAGCAGGCGTCCGAGAGCTCTACAGCATCTCCATTCCGCTTATCTGAAATTCCCACCAATGAATCTACATAAGTATCTCTATCCCTTTTTATTATTCCTTTTTATTAAAACAATCCAATTATCACTATTACCCTTTTATCTGCCTAACTGAGATTTACAAGGTGACCATAGCTTGCTTCATACCAACAATCTCTGTGGATTCGACCCTTACTCACGTAAGGTTATTACTTGGACGACCCAGTACACTTGCTGGTTAGTTGAACGGAGTTGTGAATTCCAAGTGCCCTAAGAGTAAAATCATACAAGACCAAAAAGTCAAATCAAATAATAATGATCACAATTTCGTCCACCAAGTTTTTGGCGCCGTTGCCGGGGATTGTTCGAGTATGGACAACTGACGGTTCATCTTGTTCCTCAGATTAGGTAATTTTCTTTTCAAAAATCTTTTTCAAAAAAAATTTTTCTTTTATTTTTCGTTTTTCAAACTTTATTTTCGAAAAAATTAATAAAAATTCAAAAAATTCATAAAATCATAAAATCCAAAAATATTTTGTGTTTCTTGTTTGAGTCTTGAGTTAATTTTTAAGTTTGGTGTCAATTGCATGCTTTAAAAATTTTTCTTGCATTTTTTCGAAAATCCATGCATTCATAGTGTTCTTCATGATCTTCAAGTTGTTCTTGATAAGTCTTCTTGTTTGATCTTGATGATTTCTTGTTTTGTGTCTTTTCTTGTTTTTCATGTGCATTTTTGCATTCATATTTTCCATGCATTAAAGATTTCTAAGTTTGGTGTCTTGCATGTTTTCTTTGCATCAAAAATTTTTCAAAATTATGTTCTTGATGTTCATCATGATCTTCAAAGTGTTCTTGGTGTTCATCTTGACATTCATAGCATTCTTGCATGCATTCATTGTTTTGATCTAAAAATTTCATGCATTGAGTATTTTTGTTGTTTTTCTCTCTCATAATTAAAAATTCAAAAATCAAAAAATATCTTTTCCTTATTTCTCTCCAAAATTTCGAAATTTTGGGTTGACTTGGTCAAAAATTTTCAAAATTAGTTGTTTCTTACAAGTCAAGTCAAAATTTCAAATTTTAAAAATCTTATCTTTTCAAAATCTTTTTCAAAAATCATATCTTTTTTATTTTTTTATAATTTTCGAAAATTTCAAAAATATTTTTTCAAAATATTTTCAAAATCTTTTTCTTATCTTTATATGTAATTTTCGAAAATTCACTAATAATTAATGTGATTGGTTCAAAAATTTGAAGTTTGTTACTTTCTTGTTAAGAAAGGTTCAATCTTTAAATTCTAGAAGCTTATCTTGTAGTTTCTTGTTAGTTAAGTAATTTTTAAAATTAAATCTTTTTCAAATATCTTTTTCAAATTTATCTTATCTTTTATCTTATCTTTTTCAGAAATTTATCTTTTTCAAAATTTGATTTCAAAATATCTTATCTAACTTACTATCTTCTTATCTTTTTCAAATTTGATTTCAAATCTTTTTCAATTAACTAACTAACTTTTTGTTGTTTCTTATCTTTTTCAAAACCACCTAACTACTTTTCTCTTTCCTATTTTCGAAAATAACTCTCTCTTTTTCAAAAATTCTTTTTAACTAATTAATTGTTTCATGTTTTAATTTTAATTACATTTTATCTCTAATTTTCGAAAATCACTAACCCCTTTTCAAAAATTATTTTCGAATTTTCTTTTCTCTTTTCTTATCCTATTTAATTATTTAATTACTAACACTTCTCTTCACCTCTCTTCATCCAAAATCCGATTCCATCCCTCTTCTTCTACCCCTTTCTTTTTCTACTAACATAAAGGAATCTCTATACTGTGACATAGAGGATTCCTCTTCTTTTCTTGTTTTCTTCTCTTTCATATGAGCAGGAACAGGGATAAAGGCACTCTTGTTGAAATTGATCCAGAACCTGAAAGGACTCTGAAGAGAAAATTAAGAGAAGCTAAAATACAACAATCCAGAAACAACCTTTCAGAAACACTAGCACAAGAGGTGATGGCCGAAAATAATAATAATGATGCAAGGAGAATGCTTGGTGACTTCACTAAGCCAACATCCAAGTTTGATGGAAGAAGCATCTCCATTCCTGCCATTGGAGCCAATAACTTTGAGCTTAAGCCTCAACTAGTTGCTTTAATGCAACAAAACTGCAAGTTTTATGGACTTCCATCTGAAGATCCTTACCAGTTTTTAACTGAGTTCTTGCAGATCTGTGACACTGTAAAGACAAATGGAGTTAATCCTGAAGTCTACAGACTCTTGCTTTTCCCTTTTGCTGTAAGAGACAGAGCTAGAGTATGGTTGGATTCACAACCTAAGGATAGCCTGGACTCATGGGATAAGCTTGTCACTGCATTCTTGGACAAATTCTTTCCTCCTCAAAAGCTGAGCAAGCTGAGAGTGGATGTTCAAACCTTCAAACAAAAAGATGGTGAATCCCTCTATGAAGCTTGGGAAAGATACAAGCAGCTGACTAAAAGATGTCCATCTGACATGTTTTCAGAATGGACCATATTAGATATATTCTATTATGGTCTCTCTGAATTTTCGAAAATGTCATTGGACCATTCTGCAGGTGGATCTATTCACCTGAAGAAAACGCCTGAAGAGGCTCAAGAACTCATTGACATGGTTGCAAACAACCAGTTTATGTACACTTCTGAGAGGAATTCGGTCAACAATGGGGTGCCTCAGAAGAAAGGAGTTCTTGAAATTGATGCTCTGAATGCCATATTGGCTCAGAACAAAGTGTTGACTCAACAGGTCAACATGATCTCTCAAAATCTGAATGGATTGCAACATGCATCCAACAGTACCAGAGAGGCAGCTTCTGAAGAAGCTTATGATCCTGAGAACCCTGCCATGGCAGAGGTTAATTACATGGGTGAACCTTATGGAAACACCTATAACCCAACATGGAGAAATCATCCAAATTTCTCATGGAAGGATCAACAAAAACCTCAACAAGGTTTTAACAATGGTGGACGTGCAAGGCTGAATAATAGTAAGCCATATCCATCATCTTCTCAGCAACAGACAGAGAACTCTGAACAAAATAATTCTAATTTAGCCAATATAGTCTCTGATCTGTCAAAGGCCACTTTCAGTTTCATGAATGAAACCAGATCTTCCATCAGAAATCTGGAAGCACAAGTGGGCCAGCTGAGTAAGAAAGTCATTGACACTCCTCCCAGTACTCTCCCAAGCAATACTGAAGAAAATCCAAAAGGAGAGTGCAAGGCCATTGATTTAATCAAAGAGGCCGAATGCACTAGGGAGGAGGAGGACGAAAATCCCAGTGAGGAAGACCTCCTGGGACGTTCCTCAAGCAAGAAGGAGTTTCCTATTAAGGATCCTGAGGAATCTGAGGCTCATCTAGAGACCATAGAGATTCCTTTAATTCTCCTTCTGCCATTCATGAGCTCTGAAGAATATTCATCCTCTGAAGAGAATGAAGATGTGACTGGAGAACAAGTTGCTCAATACTTAGGAGCTATCATAAAGCTGAATGCCAAGCTGTTTGGTAATGAGACTTGGGAAAGTGAACCTCCCTTGCTCATTAGTGAACTAGATACTTGGATTCAGAAAACTCTACCTCAAAAGAAACAAGATCCTGGCAAGTTCCTAATACCTTGCACCATAGGCACCATGAGCTTTGAAAAAGCTCTATGTGACCTGGGGTCAGGGATAAATCTTATGCCACTCTCTGTAATGGAGGAGATGGGGATCATTGAGGTACAACCTGCCTTGTTCTCATTACAATTGGCAGATAAGTCCATAAGACAAGCTTATGGGTTAGTAGAGGACGTGCTAGTAAAGGTTGAAGGCCTTTACATCCCTACTGATTTCATAATCCTAGACACTAGGAAGGAAGATGATGAATGCATCATCCTAGGAAGACCTTTCCTAGCCACAGCAGGAGCTGTGATAGATGTCAACAGAGGTGAATTAGTCCTTCAATTGAATGGAGAATATCTTGTGTTTCAAGCACATGGCTATCCCTCTGTGACAAAAGAGAGCAAGCATGAAGAGCTTCTCTCAGTTCAGAGTCAAGAAGAGCCCACACAGTCAAACTCTAAGTTTGGTGTTGTGAGGCCACAACCAAACTCTAAGTTTGGTGTCCAAACCCCATATCCAAACTCTAAGTTTGGTGTTGGGAATACCACACTTAAATTGACCTGATCACCTTGTGGCTCCATGAGAGCCACTGTCAAGCTATTGACATTAAAGAAGCGCTTGTTGGGAGGCAACCCAATTTTATTTATCTAATTTTATTTTATTTTGTTTATTTGTTATTTTTGTGTTTCATTAGGTACATGATCATGAGGAGTCACGAAAAAATCAAAAAAATTAAAAACAGAGTCAAAAACAGAAGAAAAAATTTTTTCACCCTGGGGACGCACGGGCTGGCGTTCAACGCCCAGAAGGAGCATCTTTCTGGCGTTCAACGCCAGAACAGAGCATCTTTCTGGCGTTCAACGCCCAAAACAAGCAACAACCTGGCGTTAAACGCCAGGATGCGCACACAGAGGACAATCTGGCGCTGAACGCCAGAAACAAGCATGAAACTGGCGTTCAACGCCAGAAACATGCATAACATGGGCGTTTAACGCCTAGAACGTGCATCAATGGGCGTTTAAACGCCAGAATGATGCATGAAGGCATGTTACATGCCTATATGGTGAAGGAATGGTATTTGTTTTCACCTCAGGATCTGTGGACCCCACAGGATCCCCACTACAGGATCTGTGGACCCCACAGGATCCTCACCTCAGGATCTGTGGACCCCACAGGATCCCCACCTACCACATCTCTTTTAATCCTATTCACACTCTCCTAATCCAAATCTCATTCTCAATGTCACACTTCCCAACACCCTTCACCAATCACCTCAATTCCTCTTCCCAATTTCCCCATTCACCATTCACATCAACCCCTCTTCCCCATACACCCCACCTACCCCCACTACTTTCAAATTCAATTTCCCACCCTTTCCCACCCAATATGGCCGAACCTATACCCTCCCCTCTCCCTATAAATACCCTTCTTTTCTTTTACATTTCCACACAACTCAAACCCACATTCTCCCACATAGCCGAACCCTCTCTTCTCCCTCTCTACCATATTTTCTTCTTCTTCTTCTACTCTTCTTTTCTTTTTGCTTGGGGACAAGCAAATTTTTAAGTTTGGTGTGGTAAAAAAGCCTAAGCTTTTTGTTTTTCATTCACCATCAATGGCACCCAAGACCGGAGTCTCCTCAAGAAAAGGAAAAGGGAAGGCAAAAGCTTCCACTTCCGAGTCATGGGAGAAGGAGAGATTCATCTCCAAGAGCCACCAAGACCACTTCTATGATGTTGTGGCAAAGAAGAAAGTGATCCATGAGGTCCCTTTCAAACTCAAGAAGAATGAGTATCTGGAAATCCGACTTGAAATTCAAAGAAGAGGTTGGGAAGTCATAGCCAACTCCATACAACAAGTTGGAATTTTAATGGTTCAAGAGTTCTATGCCAATGCATGGATCACTAGAAACCATGACCAAGGTATGAACCCAAGTCCGAAAAACTATATCACCATGGTTAGGGGGAAATACTTGGATTTTAGTCCGGAGAATGTGAGGTTGGCGTTTCATTTGCCTATGATGCAAGGTGATGAACACCCCTACACAAGAAGGGTCAACTTTAACCAAAGGTTGGACCAAGTCCTTACGGACATATGTGTGGAAGGCGCCCAATGGAGAGTAGACTCCAAAGGCAAGCCAGTCCAACTAAGAAGACTGGACCTCAAGCCTGTAGCTAGAGGATGGTTGGAGTTCATTCAAAGATCCATCATCCCTACAAGCAACCGATCTGAAGTTACTGTGGATCGGGCCATCATGGTTCATAGCATCATGATTGGTGAAGAAGTAGAGGTTCATGAAGTCATCTCCAATGAACTCTACAAAATAGCTGACAAGCCTTCATACATGGCACGGTTAGCCTTCCCCCACCTTATATGCCATCTATGTTACTCAGCTGAAGTTATCATAGAAGGAGATGTCTCCATTGAAGAAGACAAGCCCATTACCAAGAAAAAGATGGAGCAAACAAGGGAAGCTCCTCACGGCCTCCAAGAAGAACATGAGGAAGTGCATCATCAACAAATGCCTCAAGGAACGCACTTTCCTCCCAACAACTATTGGGAGCAACTCAACACCTCCTTAGAGGATTTGAGTCATAATGTTGAACAACTAAGGGTGGAACATCATAAGCACTCCATCATTCTCCAAGAAATAAGAGAAGATCAAAGAGCAATGAGGGAGGAGCAACAAAGGCAAGGAAGGGACATAGAAGAGTTGAAGAACATCATTGGTCCTTCAAGAAGAAGACGCCACTAAGGTGGATTCATTCCTTGTTCTTTATCTCTTTCTGTTTTCGGTTTTTAATACTATGTTTATCTATGTTTTTGTGTCTCTATTTCATGATCATTAGTGTGTAACCATGCCTTAAAGCTATGAATAAAATCCATTAGTCCTTCACCTCTCTTAAAAGAAAAATGTTTTAATTCAAAAGAACAAGAAGTACATGAATTTCGAATTTATCCTTGAATTTAGTTTAATTATATTGATGTGGTGACAATACTCTTTGTTCTCTAAATGAATGCTTGAACAGTGCATATGTCTTTGGATCTTGTTGTTTATGAATGTTAAAATTGTTGGCTCTTAAAAGAATGATGAACAAAGAGAAATGTTATTGAGGATCTGAAAAATCATGAAATTGATTCTTGAAGCAAGAAAAAGCAGTGAAAAAGAAAGCTGGCGAAAAAAAAAAAAAAAAAAAGAGGAGCAGTAGAAAAAGCCAATAGCCCTTAAAACCAAAAGGCAAGGGTAAAAAGGATCCAAGGCTTTGAGCATCAATGGATAGGAGGGCCCAAGGAAATTAAATCCAGGCCTAAGCGGCTAAACCAAGCTGTCCCTAACCATGTGCTTGTGTCATGAAGGTCCAAGTGAAAAGCTTGAGACTGAGTGGTTAAAGTCGTGATCCAAAGCAAAAGAGTGTGCTTAAGAGCTCTGGACACCACTAACTGGGGACTTTAGCAAAGCTAAGTCACAATCTGAAAAGGTTCACCCAGTTATGTGTCTGTGGCATTTGTGTATCCGGTGGTAATACTGGAAGACAAAGTGCTTAGGGCCACAGCCAAGACTCATAAGTAGCTGTGTTCAAGAATCAACATGCTTAACTAGGAAAGTCAATAACACTATCCGAAATTCTAAGTTCCTAGAGAAGCCAATCATTCATAAACTTCAAAGGAAAAAGTGAAATGCCAAAACTGTTCAGAAGCAAAAAGCTACAAGTCCCGCTCATGCAATTAAATTAATATTCATTGATATTTTGGACTTTATAGTATATTCTCTTCTTTTATCCTATTTGATTTTCAGTTGCTTGGGGACAAGCAACAATTTAAGTTTGGTGTTGTGATGAGCGGATAATTTATACGCTTTTTGGCATTGTTTTTATATAGTTTTTAGTAAGTTTGAGCTACTTTTAGGGATGTTTTCCTTAGTTTTTATGTTAAATTCACATTTCTGGACTTTACTATGAGTTTGTGTGTTTTTCTGTGATTTCAGGTAAATTCTGACTGAAATTGAGGGATTTGAGCAAAACTCTGAAGAAGGCTGACAAAAGGACTGCTGATGCTGTTGGAATCTGACCTCCCTGCACTCGAAATGGATTTTCTGGAGCTACAGACCTCCAATTGGCACGCTCTCAACGGCGTTGGAAAGTAGACATCCAGGGCTTTCCAGCAATATATAATAGTCCATACTTTATTCGAAGATTGATGACGTAACTTGGCGTTAAACGCCAAGTTCATGCTGCTGTCTGGAGTAAAACGCCAGAAAAACGTCATGATCCGGAGTCAAACGCCCAAAACACGTCATAACCTGAAGTTTGACGCCAAGAAATGCCTCTACACGTGGATTGATCAAGCTCAGCCCAAACACACACCAAGTGGGCCCCGGAAGTGGATTTATGCATCAATTACTTACTCATGTAAACCCTAGTAGCTAGTCTAGTATATATAGGACATCTATCTATTGTATTAGACATCTTTTGACCACTTTAAGTCTCTAATCATTCGGTCACTTGATCGTGGAGAGGGCTGGCCATTCGGCCATGCCTGAACCTTCTTTTACTTACGTATTTTCAACGGTGGAGTTTTTGCACACCATAGATTAAGGGTGTGGAGCTCTGCTGTACCTCAAAGATTAATGAAGTTCTATTTTCTTTTATTCAATTCTCTATCTTATTCTTATTCCAAGATATTCATTCGTACTCAAGAACATGATGAATGATGATGAGTTAGATAACCCTCATTATTATTCTCACTGATGAACGCGCGTGATTGACAACCACTTCCGTTCTACATGCAACAAAGCTTGAATGTGTATCTCTTAGATTCCCCAACAGAATCTTCGTGGTATAAGCTAGATAGATGGCGGCATTCATCTGGATCCGGAAAGTCCAACCTTGTCTGTGGTGTTCCGAGTAGGGTCCTGGGAATCCGGAAAGTCTCACCTTGTCTGTGGTATTCCGAGTAGGATTCCGTTCATGAATGACTGTGACGTGCTTCAAACTTTAACCTGCTGGGCGTTAGTGACAAACGCAAAAGAGGGATTCTATTCCAGTAGGAGCGGGAACCAACCGGTGATTGGCCGTACTGTGACAGAGTGCGTGCATTAGCTTTCACTGCGAGGATGGGATGTAGCTATCAACCATGGGTGATGCCTCCAGACTGGTTAGCTGTGCGAGTGACAGCCGCACAGGTTATTTCCCCGAGAGGAATGAAAGTAGCCACAGCTGATAGTGAACCCCTATACAAAGCTTGCCATGGAAAGGAGTAAGAAGGATTGAGTAGAAGCAATGGGATAGCAGGCGTCCGAGAGCTCTACAGCATCTCCATTCCGCTTATCTGAAATTCCCACCAATGAATCTACATAAGTATCTCTATCCCTTTTTATTATTCCTTTTTATTAAAACAATCCAATTATCACTATTACCCTTTTATCTGCCTAACTGAGATTTACAAGGTGACCATAGCTTGCTTCATACCAACAATCTCTGTGGATTCGACCCTTACTCACGTAAGGTTATTACTTGGATGACCCAGTACACTTGCTGGTTAGTTGAACGGAGTTGTGAATTCCAAGTGCCCTAAGAGTAAAATCATACAAGACCAAAAAGTCAAATCAAATAATAATGATCACAATTTCGTCCACCAGTGTAACAAAAGGATAATAACAAGTACTAAGTGTACATGTGATTTTATCTATTGAGAGTTTTCTTTGTTCAAGAGAGTTAAGAATTTCTTATTATTGCTAACTAAGAAATTCATTGGTTTCATTGTATCCTGGGAGAGTATTGTTATCAACCCTATAGCAACTAAGTGTGGGGACAAATATCTCTCTAAAGAAAGCGATCTAATCGTGCCTTGAAACCACTACACACATATAAGATTTTGTCATCTTCTCATACCATATACACAACAATTTTAGAGAGATATTTCTTGAAGATGGCACAAGATCAAAACACTACGTTCAAGGTCATGAATCAAGAGTTTGTCAAATTAGATCGCTTTGATGGAACGAACTTCAACCGTTGGAAAGACAAGATGATGTTTCTTCTTTCAGTTCTCAATCTTGCATATGTGATTGACCCAAAGACTACACCAATTGCCGATGCCGCTGAAAATTCCACACCGGAAGAGAAAGAAAAGATTGTTCAATTGAAAAAGAAACGTGATGAAGATACTTTTGCATGTCGAAGTCATATTCTCAATACTTTATCCGACCGACTCTATGATCTCTACATGTCAATTCAATCACCATTAGAGATTTGGAAATCTTTGGAAGAAAAGTACAATACCGAACGACAAGGAACATATAAGTTTATTATGATAAAATATTTTGAATTTATTATGAATGATACTATGCCTGTCATGGATCAAATTCATGAATTACAAATCCTTGTAAGTAGACTTCGTGATCTACAAGTGGTGATCCCTGAATCATTACAAGTTGGAGCAATTATTTCAAAGTTGCCTTCATCTTGGAATGGTTATAGGAAGAAACTTTTACATCTTGGTGAGGACTTCACAATTGAGAAATTACTAAGGCATATACGTATTGAGGAGGAAACTCGAAAACGTGATGCTGTGTATCTTTCTCAAAGTTCTAAAGTGAATCATATTGGTGAAAACAACACCAATAAGAAGAAAAGAAAGTTCTCTAAAGATTCAAAGCAAGATAAGAAGAGACAAAGAGAGTGTTATCATTGTCACAAGAAAGGACACTATATCAAAGAATGTAGACTTCTAAAAAGGGAAGCACCAAAGACCAACTTAGTGGAAGAGAATGATCTAATTGCTATGGTTGTAGAAAAAGTACAAAACATGCATATTGGCATGGTTACAGAAGTCAACATAGCAACACAAGGAAAATCACTTGAGTGGTGGTTAGATTCTGGGGCTACTGTTCACGTTTGCAATGATCGCAACCAATTCAAAACATATGAAGAAGTGAATAATAGAGAAGTCTTGATGGGCAATGACAACTCAGCCAAAGTTTGTGGTCAAGGAAGTGTGGAATTAAATTTTACATCTGGAAAGAAATTAAGTTTAATAAATGTACTTCATGTTCCAGATTTGAGAAAAAATTTAGTTTCTGTTAGTCTCTTGTGTAAGAAAGGATTCAAAATTGTAATGGAATCCGATAAAGTGATCTTGCTTAAGAATGATGTATTCATAGGAAAAGGATATTGTACTGAAGGCATGTTTAAACTTAGTATTAATAAAGTGAATGTTTCTTTGTATGTTGTTGATTCTTGTGATTTATGGCATAGTAGATTAGCACACTTAAATTACAAATCAATTGAATATATGCAAAAGAATAACTATATTGATCTTAGTAACAAGGATTTTAATAAGAAATGTGATATTTGCATACAATCTAAAATTACTAAGAAACCTTTTCCTAAGGTTGAAAGAAATACACATTTATTAGAATTGATTCATAGTGATATTTGTGAGCTAAATGGCAATATTACTAGAGGAGGAAAAAGATACTTTATAACCTTCATTGATGATTGTTCCAGATTTACTTATGTATATTTGCTTAGAAATAAAGATGAAGCTTTTGAAATGTTTAAGAAATATAAAATGAAAGTAGAAAATATGCATGATAAGAAAATAAAAGTTCTTCGTAGTGATCGAGGTGGAGAATATTTTTCTAATGAATTTGATCACTTTTGTGAATTACATGGTATTGTGCATGAATCTTCCGCTCCATATACTCCGCAACAAAATGGTTTGGCGGAAAGGAAAAATAGTACCTTAGTGGATATGGTTAATTCAATGTTACTAAATACAAAATTGCCCTACAATTTGTGGGGTGAAGCATTATTAACATCATGTCATATCCATAATAGGATACCATCAAGACATAGAAAGGTTTCTCCTTATGAAATTTGGAAAGGAAGGAAACCTAATTTAAATTATCTTAAAGTGTGGGGGTGTTTAGCCTTTTATCGAGTTCCTGATCAAAAGAGAACCAAATTGGGGCCAAGAGCCATAAAAGGCACTTTTATAGGATATGCTCAAAATTATAAAGCATATAGAATATTAGACTTAGTGTCTAATGTAGTTGTTGAATCAAGAGAAGTAGAATTTATTGAAAATAAATTTATCAATGATTCAACTTCTAATTCAGAGTATCCCCAAAATGATACTAATATTTCACAAGAAATAAATAATCAAAATAATAAACGTCTAAGAGACAGAGTTTATTGAACCAAGGAAGAGCTTGAGAGTAAGAAAAGAAAAGGACTTGGGTCCAGATTTTATTTCTTCTCAAGCTATCACCTTTTTGGTAGAAGGAACTAGGAATTCTGTAACAAACAAGATTCCTATTGTGATGAACATAGAGGGTGATCCTCAAACGTTCAAGGAGGCTATGGCTTCAAGGGATTCTGTTTTTTGGAAAGAAGCAATAAATGATGAAATGGACTCAATATTATCTAACAATACTTGGATCTTGGTTGATTTACCTCCAGGATCAAAGCCTATAGGATGTAAATGGGTATTTAGAAAAAAGTATAATACTAATGGTTCATTACAAACCTTTAAAGCAAGGTTAGTGGTCAAGGGGTTTAGACAACAAGAAGGTCTAGACTATTTTGATACCTACGCACCTGTGGCAAGAATGACTTCTATTAGGGCTCTTATAGCATTGGCATCCATACATAAGCTTCATATACATCAAATGGATGTTAAAACGGCTTTTTTAAATGGAGATCTTAATGAAGAAATTTATATGGAGCAACCGGAAGGCTATGTGCTAATGAAAAGAAAGTTTGTAAATTAATTAAGTCTTTGTATGGGCTAAAACAAGCGCCTAAACAATGGCATGAGAAGTTTGATTCAGTGGTGTTATCAAATGGCTTCTCACATAATAGTGCGGATAAATGTATTTACTCAAAATTTACTAAAGATTATGGAGTAATCATTTGTTTATATGTTGATGATATGTTAATCATCGGAACAAATTTAGAAGGAATTCGTATAACGAAGGAGTATCTAACTTCTAAATTCAAGATGAAGGATTTGAATGAAGTTGATACAATATTAGGCATAAAGGTGCATAAGAATGAAGTTGGCTTTACTTTAAGTCAATCTCATTATATTAAAAAGGTATTGGAAAAGTTTGATCATCTCACAATTAAAGAATCCAATACGCCGTATGATCCTAATCTTAAATTAGAAGGAAACATGGGAAGACCTATAGAACAATTAGAATATGCTAGTGCTATAGGAAGTTTAATGTATGCAATGCATTGTACTAGACCTGATATAGCATTTGTTGTGTGCAAACTATCAAGGTTTACAGGAAAGCCTAGCAATCAACATTGGAAAGCTATAACAAGAGTTCTTGGTTATCTCAAGAAAACCATAAACTTGGGATTACATTATAGTGATTATCCCACAGTTTTAGAAGGTTATTCTGACGCAAGTTGGATTACAAATCTTAGTGATAACAAATCCACTTCAGGATGGATTTTCACCATAGGTGGTGGAGCAATAAGTTGGGCCTCAAAGAAACAAACATGTATTACACATTCTACTATGGAGGCTGAGTTTGTAGCTTTATCAGCCGCAGGTAAAGAAACGGAATGGTTAAGAAATTTGTTATATGATATAAAGCTGTGGCCACAGCAGACGACAGCCATTTCAATCTTCTGTGATAGTGAATCAACCATGTCTCGAGCATATAATAAGGTTTATAATGGAAAGTCTAGACATATAAGTTTGAGACATGAATTTGTGAGGCAACTAATAGATGATGGTGTAATTACCATCACTTATGTAAGATCTCAAGAAAATTTAGCAGACCCTTTGACTAAAGGTTTGTCAAGGGATAAAATCAACGAAACTACTGCTAAAATGGGATTAAAACCTATTATTGCTAAATGATGGGAACCCAACCTTATTCTAGTAGACCACTAGTTTCAAGGTTTAATGGGTAATAACAAGTTATTTAGCAATTGGAGCACTAAGGTATAGGATTTAGTGCTATTTACAATAAATTAGGAGGGTGAGTTTAAACTCTTAATGGAATGATAATATTATCTATCAAAAGATTCCACCTATATGAATATAAGAGTGGTGCCGCTCTAATCGAGAATTTTAGAGGTTTTATTCTTGTAAATATTCATGAATCCAGGATGAGCACAAGGCCATATAAGTGTTTAAAATTGTAAACTCTTGAACTTGGAGGATATAAGTAATGTGTGTGATTTTTGGTCCTAGCATATGGAGTATAGGTTTAATCGATTAGACACCTATTACTTCGTTAGAACTTTAAAATTTACATTAAAAGAATGTTTAATCTTAGTGACACATTCTTTATGCATATACTTGTATAATATTTAAATTTTGTAAATAGTGGGGGATTGAAGAGTATTTACAAATTAATATATTAATATTAAATATAAACGGTTAAATAATTACTGTTTACGGTTTAAATTCTTTCTCTATCGGTTGTGTACCTACATATATATTATGAATGATTGTTAGTGTATGTTAACGGTACTTTGTACCTATTCAAAGAATAATCAAAAGTCACATCTTTACATTATGTAACTATTCAATAACCAAAAGTTACATTTGTTCATAAGCTACCTGACTTTTTGATTCTAATACATGCAGCATATATATATATATATATATATATATATATATATATATATATATATATATATATGAATTACCCACTATTCAAAGTGTGTGTAACAAAAGGATAATAACAAGTACTAAGTGTACATGTGATTTTATCTATTGAGAGTTTTCTTTGTTCAAGAGAGTTAAGAATTTCTTATTATTGCTAACTAAGAAATTCATTGGTTTCATTGTATCCTGGGAGAGTATTGTTATCAACCCTATAGCAACTAAGTGTGGGGACAAATATCTCTCTAAAGAAAGCGATCTAATCGTGCCTTGAAACCACTACACAAATATAAGATTTTGTCATCTTCTCATACCATATACACAACATTATTTTTTTAAAACCGATCTATTTGAATTAGTACTCAAAAAGAGTATATAAAAACAGACTGAATTGCATTGATTTAAATTTAAAATAAGGTTGTATGAAGGATGAAAAGTTACGTCGTAAAAATTAAAACATTGAGTACGTGAGAGAATATCAAGGACAATAAATTATGTGTTCAAATTCCATAATGAGAGAATATCAGGGATGGAAAGTTAAATGTTTTGGTTCATGATAAGAAGAAACGTGTTATTTCTTCCGCTCTTTTTTTCTGTTTTATCTATTCTATCAACTTGAGTATTCTTTTAATATAATAATTGTCTATCTTTAAGATTCTCTCACTTACTCAACGATTTAATTACTGATTTCTTTTCATCATGGAACTGTACAATTTTATTTTTTATTTTTTAATCTAAATCAATCCAATTTGATTTTTTGTTATGTATTCTTTGTGAATATTAATTCAAATGGGTTAGTTTTTAAGAAAATAATGCACTAATTTTAAATGAATAATTTTAAATCACTAATTTTAAATAGGTAGGGTAACAGTTTTAATATATAACTTTTAAAAATTAGATTAATTTAAAAATAAAAATTATATTGATATTATTTTAATCATAATTTTTTTATAATACACTTATTTCATTTACAGTGTAAATGAAATAATAATGCACGTATTTTGTTCACACTGTAAACGAAATATACACGTTAACTATTTACTATCTTATTTCGTTTACAGTATTAACAAAATACGTACATTATTAAAAATGTGATGGATTTCCATAAAAATACTACAAATTATTTATTTTGGTAAATAAAATATTTATTTAAAAAAAATTTGTGGTTTCAGATCAAACTCACTAAGAACTCGTGAAAGGCAAATTATTTCAAGTATGTGTATTCTACAAGATTGTGTATAAATAACTCGTAGATTTTTATAATTATTTTTGCAAAGTATATTATATTTGTGCTCAAAAGCTAGATGTGTTGTACTTGATTTAATACTCGTATTTATATAATTATAATCAAATATTATATCTCATTATAAGCTTATACAATAAATTTTTATTCAAAAAGAGTGTTACATCTATAGCATCAGATCTTTGATTTTGGAATATATATTGATGCAGGAGCATGTATCTTTATGTTTGTGTCGTTAATTAAAGTAGTCTAGTTTAGCATATATTATTATATTATGTTATGAGTTAGTCCCACATCGCCCGAGTCATGAAAGTTCTTCCTTTCCTACTAGTATAAATATGCGTATGTACCCCTCTTGTTTATGAGTTGAATTGATTGAGTTATATATTGAAATAAGCTGTGTGCTTATTTTCCTCTAGGCTCTTTGAGAGTAAGAGGTGCATCTTTGGTTTAGCCAACTGTTCTGAAGGTTACCTGAAACTGTAGGTCGATCTTGGACGAGATCTTCTATACTGGTCGGAGCTGATGTGTCTGACTTGATGATGGTGGCTGGAGCCGCCGCGTCCGACTTGTTGGACTTGGTAGTGGTGCTGATCCTTCGTCACCGGAGGGTGGTGGTACCTGCAAGGGACTCTGATGCTTAAGTTAGCAAGGGTATTAAGTTGGTTTTTAGTAGAATCAGAGTATGAGTTATACTTGGGTGCTACAGTGTATTTATAATGGTATGAAATGACCTTCCTGGAGATAAGATAATTATCTTATCTTATCTTATCTTTGAGTGTGGTTATCTTATCTTCAAGGAAACCGCCCATCTCCCTAGGCTTGGGCTGCCTTTGGGTTTGGGTCGTGCTCCTCTGTTTGAGCCCTTTTTTGGGATTTCCTAGTGATTTAGCTGAGCTCTTTGAGAAGAGGTCGGATGGTCCTGTCTTGAAGAGGTCGGTCGATTTGTCGTAAACATCCCGGGTCGAACAACTCGGCCTAGGGTATGAACAGTGCCCCTGCCCGAGCTCGGTCTTTCTTTTGAAGTCGAGTTTTTCGATTTCTTTTGGGGAAGCCGGACTCGAGCATTTTTTGTTGGGTCTATTTGTGGAACTTTGATGAGCGGATAATTTATACGCTTTTTGGCATTATTTTTAGGTAGTTTTTAGTATGATCTAGTTACTTTTAGGGATGTTTTCATTAGTTTTTATACTAAATTCACATTTCTGGACTTTACTATGAGTTTGTGTGTTTTTCTGTGATTTTAGATATTTTTCTGGCTGAAATTGAGGGACCTGAGCAAAGCTCTGATAGGAGGCTGACAAAGGACTGCTGATGCTGTTGGAATCTGACCTCCCTACATTCGAAATGAATTTTCTGGAGCTACAAAACTCCAAATGGCGCGCTCTCAATGGCTTTAGAAAGTAGACATCCAGAGCTTTCCAGCAATATATAATAGTTTATACTTTATTCGTGATTAGACAACGTAAACTGGCACTCAACGCCAGTTCCATGCTGCATTCTGGAGTCAAACGCCAGAAACACGTCACGAACCAGAGTTGAACGCCCAAAACACGATACAACTTGGTGTTCAACTCCAAGAGAAGCCTCAGCTCTTGGATAGATTAAGCTCAGCCCAAGCACACACCAAGTGGGCCCCGGAAGTGGATTTATGCATCAATTACTTACTTCTGTAAACCCTAGTAGCTAGTCTAGTATAAATAGAACTTTTTACCTTTGTATTATTCATCCTGGATGCTGGATTGTATTATTCGGTCTGGTGACCACGTTTGGGGGCTGGCCATTCGGCCATGCCTGAACCTCTATCACATATGTATTTTCAACGGTGGAGTTTCTACATACCATAGATTAAGGGTGTGGAGCTCTACTGTACCTCAAGTTTCAATGCAATTACTACTATTTTCTATTCAATTCAACTTATTCTTATTCTAAGATATTCGTTGCACTTCAACATGATGAATGTGATGATCCGTGACACTCATCATCATTCTCACCTATGAACGCGTGATTGACAACCACTTCCGTTCTACCTTAGACCGGGCGCATATCTCTTGGATTCCTTAATCAGAATCTTCGTGGTATAAGCTAGAATTGATGGCGGCATTCATGGGAATCCGGAAAGTCTAACCTTGTCTGTGGTATTCCGAGTAGGATTCTGGGATTGAATGACTGTGACGAGCTTCAAACTCGCGATTGCTGGGCGTGATGACAAACACAAAAGAATCAAGGGATTCTATTCCAACATGATCGAGAACCGACAGATGATTAGCTGTGCTGTGACAGAGCATTTGGACCATTTTCACTGAGAGGATGGGATGTAGCCATTGACAACGGTGATGTCCTACATACAGCTTGCCATAGAAAGGAGTGACAAAGATTGGATAAAGGCAGTAGGAAAGCAGAGATTCAGAAGGAACACAGCACCTCCATACACCTATCTGAAAGTCCCACCATTGAATTACATGAGTAACTCTATCTTTATTTTCTGTTTAATTTATTATTATTATTATTATTATTCAAAATTCCAATAATCTCTTAACATAGTTGAATCCGCCTGACTGGGATTTACAAGATGACCATAGCTTACTTCATACAAACAATCTCTGTGAGATCGACCCTTACTCACGTAAGGTATTACTTGGACGACCCAGTGCACTTGCTGGTTAGTTGTGCGGAGTTATGACTAAGTGTGATTCACGTTTGAGAGCGCTACCAAGTTTTTTGCGCCATTGTTGATGATCACAATTTCGTGCACCAAGTTTTTGGCGCCGTTGCCGGGGATTGTTCGAGTATGGACAACTGACGGTTCATCTTTTTGCTCAGATTAGGTAATTTTCTTTTTATTTTCTTTTCAAAAAAGTTTTCAAAAATCTTTCAAAATTTTTTCTTTATTTTCGTTTTTCTAAAGAATATTGTTCGAAAAAAATAATAAAAATACAAAAAAATAATAAAATCATAAAAATAAAAAATGTTTTGTGATTCTTGTTTGAGTCTAGTGTCAATTTTTAAGTTTGGTGTCAATTGCATGTTTTAAAAATTTCTTGCATTTTTCGAAAATTCATGCATTCATAGTGTTCTTCATGATCTTCAAGTTGTTCTTGGTAAGTCTTCTTGTTTGATCTTGATGTTTTCTTGTTTTGTGTCTTTTGTTGTTTTTCATGTGAATTTTTGCATTCATAGTGTCTAAGCATTAAAGATTTCTAAGTTTGATGTCTTGAATGTTTTCTTTGCATAAAAATTTTTTCAAAAATATGTTCTTGATGTTCATCATAATCTTCAAAGTGTTCTTGGTGTTCATCTTGACATTCATAGTGTTCTTGCATGCAGCATGTGTTTTGATTCATAATTTTCATGTTGTGAGTCATTTTTATGTTTTTCTCTCTCATAATTAAAAATTCAAAAATAAAAAATATCTTATCCTTATTTTTCTCATAAAATTTTGAAAATTTGAGTTGACTTAGTCAAAAATTTTTAAAATTAGTTGTTTCTTATGAGTCAAGTCAAAATTTTCAATTTTAAAAATCCTATCTTTCAAAACTTTTTCAAAAATCAAATCTTTTTCATTTTTATCTTATTAATTTCGAAAATTTTAAAACAATTTTTCAAAAATCCTTTTCTTAATATTATTTCATGATTTTCGAAAATTACACTAACAATTAATATGATTGATTCAAAAATTTGAAGTTTGTTACTTTCTTGTTAAGAAAGGTTCAATCTTTAAATTCTAGAATCATATCTTTTAGTTTCTTGTTAGTCAAGTAATCAATTTTAATTTTAAAAATTAATTCTTTTTCAAAATATCTTTTTCTTAAAAATCTTATCTTTTTATCTTATCTTTTTATCATATCTTTTTCAAAATTTTATCTTTTTCAAAAAAATTTTAATTTAAAATATCTTATCTTCTTATCTTCTTATCTTTTCAAATTTGATTTCAATATCTTTTTCAACTAACTATTTGACTTTTTGTTTGTTTCTTATCTTTTTCAAAACCACCTAACTACTTCTCCCTCTCTAATTTTCGAAAATATCTCACCTCTTTTTCAAAATTCTTTTTAATTAATTAACTAATTGTTTTAAATTTTAATTTAATTCTATCTCATCTTTAATTTTCGAAAATCATTAACTCATTTTCAAAATTAATTTTCGAATTCTCTCTCTCATCTTCTTCTATTTATTTATCTATTTACTAACACTTCTCTTCACCTCTTCTCATCTCAAATCACTGCCCCTATCCTTACCCGTGTGTTTGGATTATTCCTTCTTCTTAATCCTTATCTCCTTTCTTCTTCTACTAATAATAAGGAACCTCTTTACTGTGACATAGAGGATTCCTCTTCCTTTTCTTTTTCTCTTCTCTTTCATATGAGCAGGAACAAGGAAAAAGGCACTCTTGTTGAAACTGATCCTGAACCTGAAAGGACTCTGAAGAGAAAACTAAGAGAAGCTAAATTACAACAATCCAGAGACAACCTTTCTGAAATTTTCGAACAAGAGAAGGAGATGGCAGCCGAACCCAACAACAATTATGCAAGGAGGATGCTTGGTGATTTTACTAAACCCACGTCCAAGTTTGATGGAAGAAGCATCTCAATTCCTGCCATTGGAGCAAACAATTTTGAGCTGAAACCTCAATTAGTTGCTCTAATGCAACAGAACTGCAAGTTTCATGGACTTCCATCTGAAGATCCTTACCAGTTTTTAACTGAGTTCTTGCAGATTTGTGAGACTGTTAAGACGAATGGAGTAGATCCTGAAGTCTACAGGCTCATGCTTTTCCTTTTTGCTATAAGAGACAGAGCTAGAACATGGTTGGACTCACAACCTAAAGATAGCCTGGACTCTTGGGATAAGCTGGTCACGGCCTTCTTGGATAAATTCTTTCCTCCTCAAAAGCTGAGCAAGTTTAGAGTGGATGTTCAGACCTTCAAGCAAAAAGATGGTGAATCCCTTTATGAAGCTTGGGAAAGATACAAGCAGATGACAAAAAAGTGTCCTTCTGACATATTTTCAGAGTGGACCATATTAGATATATTCTATTATGGTCTATCTGAGTTTTCCAAGATGTCACTGGACCACTCTGCAGGTGGATCCATTCACCTAAAGAAAACGCCTGCAGAAGCTCAGGAACTTATTGACATGGTTGCAAATAACCAATTCATATACACTTCTGAGAGGAATTCCGTGAATAACGGGACGCCTCAGAGGAAGGGAGTTCTTGAAATTGATGCTCTAAATGCCATATTGGCTCAGAATAAAGTGTTGACCCAGCAAGTCAACATGATCTCTCAAAGTCTGAATGGATGGGAAAATGCATCCAACAGTACTAAAGAGATAGCTTCTGAAGAAGCTTATGATCCTGAGAACCCTGCAATGGCAGAGGTTAATTACATGGGTGAACCTTATGGAAACTCCTATAATTCATCATGGAGAAATCATCTAAATTTCTCATGGAAGGATCAAAAAAAGCCTCAACAAGGCTTTAAAAATGGTGGAAGAAACAGGCTCAGCAATAACAAGCCTTTTCCATCATCTTCTCAGCAACAGACAGAGAATTCGGAGTAGAGCCCCTCTAATTTAGCAAACTTAGTCTCTGATCTGTCAAAGGCCACTTTAAGTTTCATGAGTGAGACAAGATCCTCCATTAGAAATTTAGAGGCACAAGGTAGCCAGCTGAGTAAGAAAGTAACTGAAACTCCTCCTAGTACTCTCCCAAGCAATACTGAAGAAAATCCAAAGAGAGAGTGCAAGGCCATTGACATAGTCAATATGGCCGAATGCAAGGAGGAGGAGGAGGACGTGAATCCCAATGAGGAAGACCTCATGGGACGTCTCTCAAGCAAGAAGGAGTTCCCTATTGAGGACCTAAAGGAATCTGAGGCTCATATAGAGACCATAGAGATCCCACTAAATCTCCTTCTGCCATTCATGAGCTCTGAAGACTATTCTTCCTCAGAAGAGGATGAAGATGTAACTGGAGAGCAAGTTGCTCAATATCTAGGAGCCATCATGAAGCTGAATGCCAAGTTGTTTGGTAATGAGACTTGGAAAGATGAACCTCCCTTGCTCATTAGTGAACTAGATACATGGATTCAGAAAACTTTACCTCAAAAGAGACA
The DNA here is from genome assembly GCF_014773155.1 of Arachis stenosperma. Taxonomy (NCBI): domain Eukaryota; kingdom Viridiplantae; phylum Streptophyta; class Magnoliopsida; order Fabales; family Fabaceae; genus Arachis; species Arachis stenosperma. Next base: position 109,257,331 of record NC_080380.1, on the reverse strand, counting down.
AGATCCAGGCAAATTCTTAATACCATGTACCATAGGCACTATGACCTTTAACAAGGCTCTGTGTGACCTGGGGTCAGGCATAAATCTTATGCCACTCTCTGTAATGGAGAAACTAGGGATCATTGAAGTACAACCTGCTGTATTCTCATTACAAATGACAGACAAATCAGTAAGACAAGCTTATGGATTGGTAGAGGACGTGCTAGTGAAGGTTGAAGGCCTTTACATCCCTGCTGATTTCATAATCTTAGATACTAGGAAGAATGAGGATGAATGCATCATCCTTGGGAGACCTTTCCTGGCCACAGCAGGAGCTGTGATAGATGTTAACAGAGGAGAATTAGTCCTTCAATTGAATGGAGACCACCTTGTGTTTAAAACCCAAGGGTGCTCTTCTATAAACATGGAAAAGAGGCATAGTAAGCTTCTCTCAGTACAGAGTTAAACAGAGCCCCCACAATCAAACTCTAAGTTTGGTGTTGGGAGGCCACAACCAAACTCTAAGTTTGGTGTTGAACCCCTATATCCAAACTCTAAGTTTGGTGTTGGGAGTCCACAACATTGACCTGATCACCTTTGTGGCTCCAAGAGAGCCCACTATTAAGCTAGTGACATTAAAAGAGCGCTTATTGGGAGGCAACTCAATTTTTATTTATCTAATTTTATTTTTTATTTTACTGTTATTTTGTGTTTTATTAGGTTCATGATCATGTGGAGTCACGAAAAAAATACAAAAATTAAAATCAGAATAAAGAAAACAGCAGAAGAAAAATCACATCCTGGAGGAAGGACTTACTGGCATTTAAATGCCAGTAAGGAGCATCTGGCTGGCGTTCAATACCAGAACAGAGCATGGATCTGGTGTTGAACGCCAGAAACAAGCAACATCCTGACATTTGAACGCCAGGAATATGCCATGAGGAAAGCTGGCGCTGAACGCCAGTAACAAGCATGGAACTGGAGTTCAACGCCAGAAACATGCTGCACATGGGCGTTGAACGCCCAGAACATGCATCACTTCGGCGTTTAAATGCCAGAACTGCATGGAAAGGCATTCTACATGCCTAATTGGTGCAGGAATGTAAATCCTTGACACCTCAGGATCTGTGGACCCCACAAGATCATCTCAGGATCTGTGGACCCCACAGGATCCCCACCTACCATATTCTCCCCTCTTCTCAACATTCATCCTTATTTCTAATAAACACTCTTCCCCATAAACCCCACCTACCCTCAAAATTCAAATTTCTTTCCCACCCAAACCCACCCTAAATGGCCGAACCTACTCCCTCTCCCCTCACTATATAAACCCCTCCATTCTTCTTCATTTTCACACAACACAACCCTCTATTTTCCTTCTTGGCCGAATATACCTCTTCCCCTCTCCTCCATATTTTCTTCTTTTTCTTCTTCTCTTCTTTCATCTCATGCTTAAGGGTGAGCAATATTCTAAGTTTGGTGTGGTAAAAGCAAAGCTTTTTTGTTTTTCCATAACCATTGATGGCACCTAAGGCCGGAGAATCCTCTAGAAAAGGGAAAGGGAAGACAAAAGCTTCCACCTCTGAGTCATGGGAGATGGAAAGATTCATCTCCAAAGCCCATCAAGACCACTTCTATGATGTTGTGGCCAAGAAGAAGGTGATCCCTGAGGTCCCTTTCAAGCTCAAGAAAATTGAGTATCCGGAGATCCGACATGAAATCTAAAGAAAAAGTTGGGAAGTTCTGACCAATCCCATTCAACAAGTCAGAATCTTAATGGTTCAAGAGTTCTATGCTAATGAATGGATCACTAGGAACCATGATCAAAGTGTGAACCCGAATCCAAAGAATTATCTTACAATGGTTTAGGGGAAATACTTAGATTTTAGTCCGAAAAATGTGAGGTTGGCATTTAACTTGCCCATAATGCAAGGAGATGAACACCCCTATACTAGAAGGGTCAATTTTGATCAAAGGTTGGACCAAGTCCTCATGGACATATGTGTGGAAGGAGCTCAATGGAAAAGAGACTCCAAAGGCAAGCCAGTTCAACTGAGAAGACTGGACCTTAAGCCTGTGGCTAGAGGATGGTTGGAGTTCATCCAACGCTCTATCATCCCCACTAGCAACCGATTTGAAGTTACTGTGGATCGGGCCATCATGATTCATAGCATCATGAATGGAGAGGAAGTAGAAGTTCATGAAGTCATCCCCCTTGAACTCTACAAGATAGCCAAAAAGCCCTCTACCATGGCAAGGCTAGCTTTTCCTCATCTTATTTGCCATCTATGTTACTCAGCTGGAGTTATCATAGAAGGAGACATCTCCATTGAGGAGGATAAGCCCATCACCAAGAAGAGGATGGAGCAAACAAGAGAGACCATCCACGGATCTCAAGAGATACATGAGGAAGCTCATCATCAAGAAATCCCTGAGATGCCTCAAGGGATGCACTTTCCTCCCAACAACTATTGGAAACAACTCAACACTTCCCTATAAGATTTGAGTTACAATGTGGATCAATTAAGGGTGGAACATCAAGAACACTCCATCATTCTCCATGAAATTAGAGAAGATCAAAGAGCAATGAGGGAGGAGCAACAAAAGCAAGGAAGGGACATAGAAGAGCTTAAGGACATTATTGGTCCTTCAAGAAGAAGACGCCACTAAGGTGGACTCATTCCTTGTTCTTATTTTCTGTTATTCGGTTTTTATGTTATATGTTCATCTATGTTTTGTGTCTCTACTTCATGATCATTAGTAGTTAGTAACTATGTCTTAAAGTTATGAATAATTCCATGAATCCTTCACCTCTCTTAGATAAAAAATATTTCTAATTCAAAAGAACAAGAAGTACATGAATTTCAAAATTATCCTTGAAATTAGTTTAATTATATTGATGTGGTGACAATACTTTTTGTTTTCTGAATGAATGCTTGAACAGTGCATAATTTTGATCTTGTTGTTTATGAATGTTAAAATTGTTGGCTCTTGAAAGAATGATGAACAAAGAGAAATGTTATTGATAATATGAAAAATCATAAAATTGAATCTTGAAGCAAGAAAAAGAAGTGAAAAAGCAAAAGCTTGCGGAAAAAAATATTTGGCGAAAAAAAAATCAGAAAGAAAAAGAAAAAGCAAGCAGAAAAAGCCAATAGCCCTTAAAACAAAAAGGAAAGGGTAAAAAGGATCCAAGGCTTTGAGCATCAATGGATAGGAGGGCCCAAGGAAATAAAATCCAGGCCTAAGCGGCTAAATCAAGCTGTCCCTAACCATGTGCTTGTGGCATGCAGGTCCAAGTGAAAAGCTTGAGACTGAGTGGTTAAAGTCGTGATCCAAAGCAAAAAGAGTGTGCTTAAGAGCTCTGGACACCTCTAACTGGGGACTCTAGCAAAGCTGAGTCACAATCTGAAAAGGTTTACCCAGTCATGTGTCTGTGGCATTTATGTATCCGGTGGTAATACTGGAAAACAAAGTGCTTAGGGCCACGACCAAGACTCATAAAAGTAGCTGTGTTCAAGAATCAACATACTTAACTAGGAGAATCAATAACACTATCCGAAATTCTAAGTTCCTAGAGAAGCCAATCATTCTAAACTTCAAAGAAAAAAGTGAGATGCCAAAACTGTTCAGAAGCAAAAAGCTACAAGTCCCGCTCATCTAATTAGAATTAATATTCATTGATATTTTGGAATTTATAGTATATTCTCTCCTTTTTATCCTAATTGATTTTCAGTTGCTTGGTGACAAGCAACAATTTAAGTTTGGTGTTGTGATGAGCGGATAATTTATACGCTTTTTGGCATTATTTTTAGGTAGTTTTTAGTATGATCTAGTTACTTTTAGGGATGTTTTCATTAGTTTTTATGCTAAATTCATATTTTTGGACTTTACTATGAGTTTGTGTATTTTTCTGTGATTTCAGGTATTTTTCTGGCTGAAATTGAGGGACCTGAGCAAAACTCTGATAGGAGGCTGACAAAGGACTGCTGATGCTGTTGGAATCTGACCTCCTTGCATTCAAAATGGATTTTCTAGAGCTACAGAACTCCAAATGACGCGCTCTCAACAACGTTGGAAAGTAAACATCCAGAGATTTACATCAATATATAATAGTCTATACTTTATTCGTGATTAGATGACGTAAACTGGCGCTCAACGCCAGTTCCATGCTGCATTCTAGAGTCAAACGCCAGAAACACGTCACGAACCAGAGTTGAACGCCCAAAACACGTTACAACTTGGCGTTCAACTCCAAGAGAAGCCTTAGCTCGTAGATAGATCAAGCTCAGCCCAAGCACACACCAAGTGGGCCTCGGAAGTGGATTTATGCATCAATTACTTACTTCTGTAAACCCTAGTAGCTAGTCTAGTATAAATAGAACTTTTTACCTTTGTATTATTCATCCTGGATCCTGGATTGTATTATTCGGTCTGGTGACCACGTTTGGGGGCTGGCCATTCGGCCATGCCTGAACCTCTATCACTTATGTATTTTCAACGGTGGAGTTTCTACACACCATAGATTAAGGGTGTGGAGCTCTACTGTACCTCAAGTTTCAATGCAATTACTACTATTTTCTATTCAATTCAACTTATTCTTATTCTAAGATATTCGTTGCACTTCAACACGATGAATGTGATGATCCGTAACACTCATCATCATTCTCACCTATGAACGCGTGATTGACAACCACTTCCGTTCTACCTTAGACCGGGTGCATATCTCTTGGATTCCTTAATCAGAATCTTCGTGGTATAAACTAGAATTGATGGCGGCATTCATGGGAATCCGGAAAGTCTAACCTTGTCTGTGGTATTCCGAGTAGGATTCCGGGATTGAATGACTGTGACGAGCTTCAAACTCGCGATTGCTGGGCGTGATGACAAACGCAAAAGAACCAAGGGATTCTATTCCAACATGATCAAGAACCGACAGATGATTAGCCGTGCTGTGACAGAGCATTTGGACCATTTTCACTGAGAGGATGGGATGTAGCCATTGACAACGGTGATGCCCTACATACAGCTTGCCATAGAAAGGAGTGACAAAGATTGGATAAAGGCAGTAGGAAAGCAGAGATTCAGAAGGAACACAGCACCTCCATACACCTATCTGAAAGTTCCACCATTGAATTACATGAGTAACTCTATCTTTATTTTCTGTTTAATTTATTATTATTATTCGAAAATCTAATAATCTCTTAATATAGTTGAATCCGCCTGACTGGAATTTACAAGATGACCATAGCTTGCTTCATACCAACAATCTCTGTGGGATCGACCCTTACTCATGTAAGGTATTACTTGGACGATCCAGTGCACTTGCTGGTTAGTTGTGCGGAGTTGTGACTAAGTGTGATTCACGTTTGAGAGCGCTACCAAGTTTTTGGCGCCATTGTTGATGATCACAATTTCGTGCACCAAACTTCCTTTAAGTAGCTTTAAATGCGTGACGTTTCTTCTTGTAGCGCGCGTTTTACATTTTCTTGGGAACGTGCGAGGGTTTTAAAAACCCGTTAATTCCTCCCTTCGCTGTTTCCTTTTCTCACTTTGAAATCTTTTTAAAAAACCTTTCGCTTCCATTTCCTTCCTCTTTGCTTATTGCAATTTCTCTTCTGCTCGCCGTAACTCCACATTTCTTCGTTTTTCTGTCTTTCCCTGAGCCTTTTTTGCGCTTCTCTTCGTGGCGTCATTGGTGGTTACTGGAGCTTCCTCCGTTTGCAAGGCAACTGCTGGATTTTCGCCCCTCTCTCGTCGCTTCCTCTTTCAGGTTGGTTCTTTCTTTCTGCTTATTTATTTTGTTCTATCCTTGGCAAAGTTCCGGTTTTGCTTGAGTTTGTGTTTGGAAGGCTAGAGCCTTTTTGTATTACCATGCTTGATTGTTACTGTGATGTGTGTTTTCTGGTTTTCTCTTGACCTTATGTATACTCTTTGGTGGATGACAGTTTTGGCGTTCCTAGGGTTTTTGCATGTTGTCACTGTTTTTTCTTGATCGTACTTCTGATGAACTACTGTTTGCTTTTCAAAAAAGATTGTTCTTTTGACGATTTTTGCTTATGTTTATGATTTTCCTTTTTTGTGTTGTTTTTTGTTTGGAATGGGATCATCTTTCTTTGCGGAGAATTTGTTGGGGTGTAGACTAGTAGACTTTTCCTGGGTCCTTACTCTTGTCCCTACCTCCAAAGGATGCCCCTGGACCTTGGTGTGTGTCTTGGGGCTTTTCTTTTACTGTTTGTGTTGCTCGAAGTCATATTTGTCTGAGATGTTTTCATGTCGCCGAGCTGTTTTGGTTAGTAATCCATTTTCTTTTTTTTGCTATAGGACTAGTTGGCCATGTCTTCTCACAAAAATATTGTTGAGACGTCTTCCAAGATTCTTGAGGGTATGTCCGACTGGCTGGACTCCCTCGTGTAGATGTGTGTCTCCGTGGTAAATGCTGAGTTCTGTGCAGAGCTGAGAAAACGTCATAGGATTTGTAGTAGTCGTGCCCAGGAGAAAGATTATGAGCTTGTAGCACCTGATTCTGATGAGAGGGTTTGTTTCCCGACCTTGGTTCAGGGGGAGCGTCCCTTCTTTTATGCCTATGACTATTTTTTCAGCCAGCTGAACATTACTTTCCCTTTTACTTCCTTTGAGACTAACTTGTTATGGTCGTGTAATGTTGCTCCATCCCAGCTCCATCCAAACTCTTGGGGTTTTATCAAGATTTTTCAGTTGCTTTGCCAAGAGTTGGATGTCAAACCTTCCTAAACTCTCTTTCTCTACCTCTTTGTTTTGACTAAGCCCGGAATTTTCTCCAAAAAGAAAGCTTCTTGGATTTCCTTTCAATCTGCCCAGGGATATAAGGTGTTTGCTATGTATGACGAGTCCTTTAGGGACTTTAAGAATTACTTCTTTAAGGTCCGAGCTGTTGAGGGAGCTCGACCATTTTTCTTAGAGTCAAATGGTGAGCCTACCTTCCCCTTGTATTGGCAAAAGAATTTCGTGGTGTCTCGGTACTCGCGGGAGATGCTTGATGAGGTTGGGCAGGCCTTTGTAAATGTGTTGGAAGACATTTGGGGGGAGCCTTCTCATCTCGATACAAAGAGATCTTTAGGGGACCCTTCTCTTGTCCGAGCTGAGTTGGGTAGTGACCGACTTCCTTTTGTCTTGTTTTACTTTGTTTTTTGCTTTTATTTCCAGCTTGTAACCTGTTTCTATGGTTTGATTTTGTTTTTCAGAGCTGGCCAAGAATAATGACTCCATGAAAGCTTTAAAGAAAGCGAGGAAGGCTACCGCTGCGCAGAATATTTCGGCCAAGGTTGCAGGGGAGGGATCTCAAGTTCCTCCTAAGAGACCGATCTCGAGTTCTACTGGGCCGAGGAGGGTAATCCCAACACCTCAGGTCCATTTAGTTGATCCTCCCCAGACCTTTGCTGCTACTTCTTCTCCTATTGCCGTTCCTCCTCAAAAAAAGACCCCGGACTGTCGAGCCTTTTAATCTAGATGCTTCCGACTTTGATGCTGTCGGGTTTGTTGATCAACAAATTGCTCCTTATGGTGTCTTGCCTACTAATGATGTATCCATTCTTCATCATTTGGATTTTATCACTCGGAGTGGCGTTAAATTGGCACACATGGGAGCAGCTTTATATCAGACTACTCAAGATCTTCCTATCCATGCTATAAAGGCCTTTATGGAGGAGGCCAAGTCAGAATTTGATCGGATTAAGGGCTTGAAGGAGGAACTCGAGGTGAAAGTGGCCAAGTTGGAGAAAGAGTTGGAGGAGGGAGAAGACTCGGGCTGTTGCCTTGGCGGCTTCTGCCAAGTTGTCCGAAGATATGGCTTTGAAGCATAATGAGAGCTATGTTACGACTTACAGGGAGATGATGGGTCTTAGGGAGGTGTTGGAGTCTGACCAAGCTGATTATGCCGACCTCCAGGGTCATCTTGTGGGCAGCGTAAATGCTGCTTATGAGAATATAAGGGATCAAGTTTGAGTTCTTGCACCCGATCTTGACCTTACTTTTTTCAGCTTGGACAACATCGTAAAAGATGGTAAGATTGTCCTAGATGACCCTGATGATGATGAAGTCGACCCTCCTCCTGTTCCTGCTACCAAAGCCTCCGTTGCGCCACCCTCTTCAACTCAGGCAGCTGAGGTCGCTCTGCCTGAGTCTGATCCCGATGTTCAGATCCTGAACCGGGATGACGGGACGGTAGATGCGGTGCCTCTTCAGATCCATCCTCCTTCACCCCGGGATGTTGCTACTGGAAAATCTCTAGATCCTCTTTGATTATTTCTGATGTATTTGTGTATAGCCCGGCCTGTGGGCTTTTGAATTCTCTTATTTTGTAGTTTTTTGTCTTAACTTATGGATACTTTAGTTGCATTTTTAGCAACTTTACTTTGAAAAAATAAAGGTAGTTTTTCAAGCCTCTTGGGGTCGACTTCGGGTGGCCTCTTGAGCTTGATTATGATGGTGACTTTGTTTCTTTTTGTGATATGCTAGTCTGCATCTTTCTTGAAAGCTTAGGGGATCTTGAGAGTGTTGGGGCTTTGTTGTCCAATCTCTTTTGATCCTCTTAGTGTTTTTGTTTTCTGTCTAGCTTTGTGTAGCTAATCTTTTTTGCATTTGCTGATGTGATGTTGGTAGTTTGATAATCTTGAGGTCATAGCTTTCTTGGTCCGACTTGGGTTCCGTGTAGCGCCTGCCTTCTGTTGTCCGACTTCTTTTTTGAAGTTATTCTTAGTTTGGGCCGACTTCATCATGTTGGTCCCTCTTAAGTTATTTCTAGTAATCCATTTTCTTTGGACCTGGGTCAGGTGGTGCACGAAATTGCAATCACACTTTTGTAATCCGTACAACTAACCAGCAAGTGCACTGGGTCGTCCAAGTAATACCTTACGTGAGTAAGGGTCGATCCCACGGAGATTATTTTTGTTGAAACGAGCTATGTTTATTTTAATATTCTTAGTCAGGATATTAATTAAAATTATCAGTTGGAATTATTAGATTGGAAAAAGAAGAGGGAATAAAATCGTTACTTGTTGTGCAGTAATGAGAAATATGTTGCAGTTTTGGAGATGCCTTGTCCTCTGAATTTCTGCAATGTAATATTCAACTCAATTGTTTGTAAAGCACGTCTACGGCAAGCTGTATGTAGGGTGTCACCATTGTCAGTGGCTACCTCCCATCCTCTCAGTGAAAACGGTCCAGATGCTCTGTCACAACACGGCTAATCAGCTGTTGGTTCTCGATCATGTTGGAATAGGATCCATTGATCCTTTTGCGTTTGTCATCACGCCCAGCAATCGTGAGTTTGAAGCGCGTCACAGCCATTCAATCCTTGAATCCTACTCGGAATACCACAGACAAGGTTTAGACCTTCCGGATTCTCAAGAGTGGCCGCCATCAATTCTAGCTTATACCGCGGAGATTCGGATTAAGGAATCTAAGAGAAGCTCATTCAGTCTGATGTAGAACGGAGGTGTTTCTCAGGCACACGTTCATGGATTGAGGGAGGTGATGAGTGTCACGGATCATCACCTCCTTCATAATTAAGCGCGAATAAACATCTTAGATCGGACCATACACACGTTTGAGTGAAATAGAAACAATTGCATTAATTCATCGAGACGCTGCAGAGCTCCTCACCCCCAACAATAGAGTTTAGAGACTCATGCCGTCAAAAAGTATGTAATTCAGATCTGAAAATGTCATGAGGTACAAAATAATTCTCTAAAAGTTGTTTAAATAGTAAACTAGTAACCTAGGTTTACAGAATATGAGTAAATTAAGATAATTGGTGCAGAAATCCACTTCTGGGGCCCACTTGGTGTGTGATGGGGCTGAGACTAAAGCTATCCACGAGTAGAGGCTTTTCTTGGAGTTAAACTCCAAGTTATGACGTGTTTTGAGCGTTCAACTCCGGATCATGACGTGTTTCTGGCGTTTAACTCCAGACAGCAGCATGTACTTGGCGTTCAACGCCAAGTTACGTCGTCTATATTCGCGCAAAGTATAAACTATTATATATTGCTGGAAAGCCCTGGATGTCTACTTTCCAACGCCGTTGAGAGCGCACCAATTGGGCTTCTGTAGCTCCAGAAAATCCATTTCGAGTGCAGGTAGGTCAGGATCCAACAGCATCAGCAGTCCTTTTTCAGCCTAACTCAGATTTTTTCTCAGCTCCCTCAATTTCAGTCAGAAAATACCTGAAATCACAGAAAAACACACAAACTCATAGTAAAGTCCAGAAATATGATTTTTGCCTAAAAACTAATAATATTCTACTAAAAA